>NW_028317948.1:310862-619224 GCF_062004578.1 Staurois parvus | reverse complement strand
CTGCTTTGTATTGCTCTGCTGTGCAGAGCAATACAAAGCAGCATGTCAGTGCTGACAGGGGAGAAATCTGTGTTGTTTACACACAGACCTCTTTCCTTTCACTGTTCCTCGGTGATCGCCAGGTGCTGTCAGGGAATCTCCGGCCGGGACCCGATGATCGACAGCTGTTGCTGCCAATGACGACCCAGGTAGGGCGGTGCCTGCACCCCCTACCCGGAATTGCAAAATCACGTATATATACGTGATTTTGTGCAGTCCTGCCGCCCTGTAGTAGTAGTTCTGCGGCGGGGAAGCAGTTAAAGTCTATCATTGTATCCAGAGGCAATATTTTTTTCTTAATTTTGAAGTTAATGGGAAAAGGTCAGAACCTCTGTCAGGTTTTTATTGCTGTATGTACCCCCATTGGTAAATTCACCCTAAATATGTGGACTTTTACATTGACAGTTTAGAAGATGAGCAGTAACGGACTTGTATGAGTGAGATGTATGGTTCACTGGCTGATAACACATATAGAGGCAAGAGCTTAAAAGAGCATAATAGCATTTGCACACACACTGACATTTACATGCCATTCCTGGACCAGTATCTTGAGCCTCATTCACATTTGTGCAGTCCACAAGCACGTTATGTAGTCAGTTAACATGTGTTGCATTAAGGCAGCCTATTAAACTAAAGGCACTGCCACACACCTTCTACATGCGGTGAGTTAAGACACATTATAAGCCATGTTACTGCAGCACATATATGTGAAGCTGGCCTTAGTCTCACAAGGAGATGCTGAGACTGGATGATGTCTGAACAGATTGTGCTAGCCTTCTGGAGAAAAGAGTTGACAGAGAGTACTGTGATCCCTTTGAGCAGTAATAAATACCCCTGAGTGTTATCTTGCATGAACGTAACATGAAAATATAACTGTTGCAAAGCATGTGTTAAAATACTTTTGAATGCACAGACCTTTACATTTTATTTGCCTTTGTTGTGCAATTTATGGATTTGGAAGCTTATAAGTGTCAGGTGGCTGTATTCATCTAGGGCAGGGTTTAAAATTTCGAGTCTAGACCTACTAGCCAGGCACAAACCTTACTCTCCACCAGTTGCCCTACCCAACCTTGCCCAGGTCTGCCTCCAACCCCGCCCCCGGCCCGTCCCCCAACCCCAGCCCTGCCCCCCAACCACACCCCCTTTTCAAAATCATTTTGCCCCCAGAGCGCAGCACAAAAAATTTAATTTACCTTAAGCTGGCGGGTGTAGTGATGTGCACCGTTGGCTGGTCTCTCCTTCACATGTCCCCCATGCCGGTGTAGAGCGGGCCTCTACTTGTATCCCCCAAGGTGGTGTAGAGCGGGCCTCTCCTTGTGTCCCCCAAGGCAGTGTAGCGCGGGCTTCTCCTCGTGTCCCCCAAGGCGGTGTATAGAGGGCCTTGTGTCCCCCAAGTTGGTGTAGAGCGGGCCTTGTGTCCCCCAAGGCGGTGGAGAGTGGGCCTCGTGTCCCCCAAGGCGGTGGAGAGCTGGCTTCGTGTCCCCCAAGGTGGTGTAGAGTGGGTCTCGTGTCCCCTAAGGCGGTGGAGAGCTGGCCTCGTGTCCTCCAAGGTGGTGTAGAGTGGGCCTCATGTCCCCCAAGGCGGTGGAGAGCGGGCCTCATGTCCCCCAAGGTGGTTGAGAGTGGGCCTCGAGTCCCCCAAGGCGGTGGAGAGCGGGTCTCGTGTCCCCCGCGGCGGGGGAGAGTGGACCTCTCCTCAAGTCCCCCGTGGCGGTGGAGAGCGGGTGTCTCCTCTCAGCGGAGGAGAGCGGACCTTTCCTGCATCTGTCCCCACAGTGGCACTGCCAGTGTAATGGCGGTGCCGAAGAAGAAGCCGGAAGTCGGAAACCTGAAGTTGTAAACCGGAACTCGGCTTCACAATGAGGCTTGGAGCGCAGGTGGAGGTGCTCCATCTGTGGTCGCCACACAAGGATTTCCCCTTGCATTTGGAGAGCGGGCGAGCGGCTTTTTCAAGCCCTGATCTGGGAGATTACTGTACAGTTTATTGTGCAAAATGTATTCCTGCCCACATGTCACAATTGAATCTTAAAATTATAAGGATAGTATCTAATAAAGAAAAGGTTAAAAATATAAATTTTATTTATAAGACATGTCATTTAAGTTACCTTGCCCTTTATTTTAGCAAAAATAATAATGACTATTTTTTTTGCTATTGGCAGTGAGCTCTGCCTTAAACCACAAATTTAGAAAGCCAAGGTTAGGAATACAGCATTAGGTAGAACCTGCTGAAAGACTGCAAATTATTTCCACTAACTATTACACATCAAAACATTTTATCTGTTATTTTTGGGAGCAGAACCTCTGCAATCACTGCAATGCTGAAATCTTCCTGCAGGCACTCAAAAATATTGTACTATTATACCAGTTACAGCAAAGCAAGCCTACTGCACTGTCTGCATTTCAAAACAAATCAAAATAATACTTAAAAATAAATCTTTCCGTTCCAAAAAGTTTCGACTAGAGAAAAAGCTTTTTTACGAAGTTTCTTTAAATCTTTTCCACACATTTTTAAACATATATATACAGTTGCAAGAAAAAGTATGTGAACCCCTTGGGATTACGTGGAGTTTTGCATGAATTGGGCATAAAATGTGCTCTGAACAACATCTAAGTCACAACAATAGAAGAACACAGTCTGCTGAACATAATACTACACAAACATTAGATGTTGCCAGGGTTTAATTGCACATAACATGTAAACATTCACAGTGCAGGGAGGAAAAAGTATGTGAGGCCCTAGCTTAATGACTTCTCCCAGAGCTAATTGGAGCCAGGAGTGAGCCAACCTTGACTCCAATCAGTGTGTTGATATTGGATGTGTTGCTGACAGCTGTCCTGCCCTTAAAAAACACACACCTGTTTTGGGTTTACTGGTTTCAAGAAGCACTGTCTGATGTAAACCATGCCTCGCAGAAAAGAGCTCTCAGAAGACCTACGATCAAGAATTTTTGACTTGCATGAAGCTGGAAAGGGTTACAAAAGTATCTCCAAAAGCCTTGATGTTCATGTGTCCATGGTAAGACAGACTGTCTACAAATGGAGAAAGTTTAGCACTTTTGTTACTCTCCCTAGGCGTGGTCATCCTGTAAAAATGACTGCAGGAGCACAGCGCAGAATGCTGCATGAGGTAAAGAAGAATCCCAGAGTGTCAGCTAAAGACCTACAGAAATCTCTGGCACATGCTAACATTTTTGTTGACACATCTACAATAAGGAAAACATTAAACAAGAATGGAGTACATGGGAGGACACCACGGAGGAAGCCATTGCTGTCCAAAAAGAATATTGCAGCACGTTTGAAGTTTGCAAAAGAGCACCTGAATGTTCCACAGCACTACTGGCAAAATATACTGTGGACAGATGAAACCAAGATTGAGTTGTTTGGGAAGACAACACTATGTGTGGAGAAAAAAGGCACAGCACACCAACATCAAAACCTCATCCCCACTGTAAAACATGGTGGAGGGAGCATCATGGATTGGGGCTGCTTTGCTGCCTCAGGGCCTGGACGGATTGTTGTCATTGATGGGAAAATGAATTCCAGAGTTTATCAAGACATTTTGCAGAAAAACGTACGACCATCTGTCCGCCAACTGAAGTTCCGCAGAGGATGGGTGATGCGACAGGACAATGACCCAAAGCATACAAGTAATTCAACAAAACAATGGCTGCAACAGCACAGAATACGCCTTCTGGAGTGGCCCAGTCAGAGTCCTAACCTCAACCCGATTGAAATGCCGTGGCATGACTTTAAGAGAGTGATTCACACCAGACATTCCAAGAATATTGCTGCACTGAAACAGTTTTGTAAAGAGGAGTGGTCCAAAATTACTCCAGATCGTTGTGCAGGTCTGATCTGCAACTACAGGAAATGTTTGGTTGAGGTTATTGCTGCCAAAGGAGGGTCAACCAGTTATTAAGTCCAAAGGTTCACATACTTTTTCCTCCCTGCACTGTGAATGTTTACATGGTATGTGCAATTAAACCATGGCAACATCTAATGTTTGTGTAGTATTATGTTCAGCAGACTGTGTTCTTCTATTGTTGTGACTTAGATGACGTTCAGAGCACATTTTATGCCCAATTCATGCAAAACTCCACGTAATCCCAAGGGGTTCACATACTTTTTCTTGCAACTGTATATATATATATATATATATATATATATATATACAAATATATGCAGTGTGTATGTGTTTGTGTGCATGTGTATATATATAAATATATATATATATATATATACTGTGTGTGTATATATATATATATATATATATATATATATATATATATGTGTGTGTTGGCTGTATAATCTGAAAAATGGTGCTTTGAGAGCTGACACTATTTTGAACCCAATAACCGCAAGCTGGTGAAACTGTAGTTGCTTTCCTTAGTGAATGTATTAAATTAGTCTGTCCAGATATTGCCAGATACAGGAGTACAATTATTTACCCCACTTTATTCCTTTCTTTTTTTTTTAGAGATATTTCTTTACCAAAGCAAAGATATTAGTTATTTACACAATATCATATCAGTGTTGGCTCTTGGAGCATGTGCCACATCCTATTACTCATATAAAGATTTAGTTTGCATTGATGGTGGAGGACTTCTGAGGCACTACAAACAGGCAAATGTTTTTCAGAAAATAGTAAAACAATATTTATTTGTACAAAAAAAAACCCAGAGTAAAAACATTAAAAACACAAAAGCATATTTGCCCTGATGCCATATAGCGATCTCTAATCCGTGCTTGGACTATAGTTAAATCCATACATAATGGGTAACCGGATACTCGGTAACAAGCTCCTTATGTTGCAGTGGTGATAGATAGTGTTGAAGCGCAATGTGTTTCCCGGATTTCTTATGTCTGCTTCCTCAGGAGCATTAGAGATTCAAAGCAACTATAAGTCCTGGTTCAAACTGCTGCAACTTATCATGCAATTTGCAACACATAAAAGTTCAAAACAAGTCAAAATGCATTAATTTAAATGGGTACCGTCTTAATCAATGATACTTAAGCAGCAGAGACAAAAAAAAGGTTCCTGCACTACGTTTCTGCGACTTTGGTGTGAATTGAGTGCCATAGACTGCAATGTTAAATGACAAAAGTCACAAGCAGGTCGCAAGGAAGTTGCAAAGAATTCTCAAGCAAATCACAAGTCGCATAACTTTGTGGTTGCATCAGTGTGAACAGTACCTTTAAAATATAGTACAGTTGATTTTAACCTCTTCATTCCAGTGCCTCCCAGCCCTTTAAGGGGTTTCAGACGCTTGGAGGTGGGGCGGGGTTTTAGGGTCATGTGACCGCCGTGATTCGCTGTCACTGCGGTCACATGAACGTAAAAGGTCCCGATCGCAAGGGGAGATCAGGACCTTTCCATGAGACACCGACATATGTGCTGGTACGCAAATATGCGGCCGCTCGGCGTCAAGGCCCAGCTGCCAAGAGGCCGCATATTTGCATACGGTCGGCATCAAGGGGTTAAAACAGAACTATACTCACCTTGCATCCAGCGATGAGGTGTCCCAGATCTCCACTCCCAACCGCTGACATTTTCAGGCAGACAGCTTCCAGGTTTTGATCGCCAGCCAATGACATTGGCCAGACAGGGATGATGTCACTCCCGCGCATGTGAGGGAGTTCAGTCAGATTTGGCATGTGTGGATACAAGGAGGAGATAGAGTACTGATTGTGTTTTATTGCAATATATAACAATGGACGAGCGAGGTCCACCCCACCTCCCTTAAGCTGTGATCTAAGAAAATTAGCCAATTGCAGATAGTAAAACAGGTGGTGAGAAGGGAGGCAAAACCGTTGGGAGATCTCTGTGAAAAGAGCGAAGAGTGCCAGATCTAGGAGCCCATAAAGAGGCCACATCCTGGAGCCCCTTGGAAGCCCAAGAAACAAAGGCTTCATGGGCCATACCTGGAGGGAACTGTGGATTTCCGAGTATGGGAAGATGGTTGGAAATGGTAGTTGAAACACCAGTCAACGTGCAGATTTCCTGCCATGCTATCACCGTATCTCAGATGAGCAAATTATGTTTAAATCAAGAGGGTAACGTTTTAAGGGGCACATATAGAACCACAGCCAAATTAAAGGGGTAGGCCAGAGCTGCCTCCAGCATGTAATTGGAGTACATAGATTTACGAGTCAGCCAGTCTAGCCCTTGTCTGAGAAGACAAGCCAGATTATATAGACAAATATTGGGTAGTACTACTATTACCACTCCAAAAAACAATGTAATAAATCAAATACAATCCCAATAGCATAAATCCACCTTCACCCTTGAAGTTGTCAAAGTAAATAATCAAAATTATGCTACCCAATACATAAATAAATTAACCATCAAATCTAAAAATATTCAAGTCCAAAAATGATAAAGTCCAAAACTATAATAATAACCCCAATGTGAAAATAATTATATAGGTGACTCCACACAGCAATCCCAATATTTGAAGCTCACCTCAAAGAAAAAAAGAAAGAGAAAAATACCATACATAGTGCATTACCCTTTAAGCAAACAAAACTATAAGTGAATGCACTCAGCAAAATAACACACTTGTGAATCCTCTGCAGTGACTAGAGTGCAAAATGTGTTGGTGAATCATACGTTGTGCCACACAAGTGAAAAACCGTGTTCACTTCTATTGAAAGTAAGGAGTAAATACCCTTACCAGAACATCAAAATAATCATGCCTTATCCACATAGCATATGGCAGTCATACAGCCCTCATGAAAGGATCCTTATGGTTAAACCTCTCTCCTTCTGTCCTCAGGCTCCATCAGCATACCAGCTCCATAATCCTCCCTACACCATACTCCATCAAGATGCCAGAATATATGGGGAATATATAGTGTAATACCGCCAATGCACCATATAAATACTTTATTATATACACTCACAATATACAAGCCTTTAAAACCGCATTGTTCCAGTGTAATCAGACCTTGCTGCAGTCCCAAGAACTTCCAGAGTGTTTGGTGTGCTTCTTGCCACTAATTAAAATGGCCGCCGCTCTACCTCCGGTTCTCATGTGCGTCTGACGTCACTTCCCTTGACACGTTTCGTCATCAGACTTAATCATAAGGGATACGAGCGTCAGACAGGAAGGTTCTATTTTTACTCCTCCTCTCCCAGGCGCCGAGACCCATATCGCCATATTGGAGAAGGGAGACCTGCCAGTAAAGTTCCGTATAATATACCGGGAACATGTAGTAGTCTCCATACTACAAACAGACAACCTGCAATAACTTTAAAACCTATTCTTAACTGCCACAATATCGAAGAATTTCTTATATCTGTGCAGTCTTCTCAATAATCCAATAAACAACCTATCCTAATTATAAGATCCCAATTATAATTAAAAGTACTTCATAAATCACCAATAAACTAACATATACTATATATCATGCTATGTAGGAAAAAACTTTACAGATAATTCTAGACACTAACATAATTAATTAAATAAATTAAATAAATAAAATAAATTATTAAAATAAATAAAATAGAATAACCCTAGTACATTTCTCACAATAACCCCTATCATTCAAAAATACTCCCATGGACTGGATATTAAATACTAAATTTTTCATATAAATAATCATATTAAATATTCTTAATTATATAAATACTGATACTTATAAATCCTCTGATACTATTTTAATACATTTATTTTAAACACTTTAAAATTAATTTTTAAAATAATATATAAAAATTATTATTCAATATTTTAAGCCAACTAATACATTTACAATATAGTAATATTACCTAATAGATTGATTATTATTGAATAAAATTAAATTAAAATCAAATAAAATATACATTTTCTGAACCAGAGCATCCCCTTCCCTTAATAATTAGAAATAAAACAATTAAGATCTAGATCTACATTTAGACCCCTAGGTCTAAATGTTTGTAATTCATATATCCAAAAGGTTTCATTCTTGGAGATAGCCCTAATCTTATCTCCACCCCTCCAATGCGCCTCTATCCTATCTATGCCACAAAATTTGAGGACACTAGGATCACAATCGTGGTAATCTTTAAAATGTCTTGATAAACAATGATCTAGATCTCTTCTGAGGAGATAGGGGCATTCAATGCGTCTAATTGGGCCTGAGAGAGATGGGGCAGATGGATAGATTGTAAGAGCTTCTCCGCCCTGTCTATATCTACCTGTTCCTCCGAATACAGCTGTTGGTAAAAATGTGTTAATAAAAAATAAAGATATTTTTTGTGATGAGGTTGTCAAGGTTCCTTTGGGATCTCTGAGCGCCATGATATGTGTAGGAGTAAAGGGTCCACAATAAAGATTGGCTAAAAGTTTTCCAGCTTTGTTCAAGTATTTGTGGAATTGCAAGGAGTGATAAGAATTCTTAATCCATTCCCTTTGATCCACCCACAACTCAAAGCCTCCTGCCATTTCCGTCTTGCCTCCAGGGGTCTAGTTTGACATTGCTCTAATTGGGCAGTCCGAAGGGTGGTGCTAGCCTGGCAGAACTGATCCAAGGAATGCTTCTTATACTGAGAAACATAGGATATAATTTTACCCCCCATGACCACCTTAGCCATTTCCCAAAATAAATTGGGGGTCAGTAACATGCTCCGCATTGGTGAGGGCATAATCATTCCAAGCATTGAGGACAGCGTGGCAGAAATCTTCATTATGCGCAAGAGGGGAACCGCCGGGGGGGTGGAGTACCTCCGGGTTTGAAATCATCAAGGGTGACTACAATAGGACTGTGATCTGAGACAGCTATTTCTAAAATCTCTGAGTGTTGGACTGCAGGAAGAAGGGAAGATGAACAGAACAAGTAGTCAATACGGGACATGACGTCATGTGGTGGTGAATAGTAGGTGAATTCCCTATTAGTAGGGTGAGAGAGGCGCCAAACATTCACCATGTGTAAATGAGAGATAGTATCCACCAAATGCGAGGAGGAAGTTCGAGGGCAACTGGAAATTGGGTTGGGTCCCAACCCATTAGATGGAGAAGTTCAGGGGAACGCATGACCCACGAGGCAAGATCCTGGAAAAATTTAATACTTGGAGAGTTAACGGCATAGATGTTTGTAATAGCTATAGCCTTGGATGTTATAGACAGGTGAACGGTGAGTTTATGTCCCTCTTAGTCACTATCGAGCGAACAGAGTAGGACAGACGTTTATGTAAGGGAATAGCCACACCCGCCCTGCGACCCATAGCCGAGGAACCAACAACCTCCCCCACCCATAATTTCTTGAGATGGTGGAGATCAGATTCTAACTGGTGCATCTCTTGTAAAAGGGCAATGTCTGCTTCAAACGTTTTAGATGTCGCAGGATTTTCACCCTTTTGCCCGGAGAACGAAGTCCCTTAACATTGCAGGATATAACCATTATATTACTGGGCAGATGAATCACGTGGTATTCAGAAGTATTGTTCTCAGGCAAGAGGATGGGGGGTAGGGAGGAGGAGACTCACCACAGTGCAATATCCGTGAGGAACAAGCCCCCAGAGACAGATAGATACACCAAGCAAAGAAGTGAGCATCTCAGCCCTGGCCTCCTCCTCAGGGTATGTATCTGAAATGGTATAGCGAGCAACTTGAAACCAGACATAATATCACAATAAACAGATATACAAAAAGAAAACAAAAACAATCCAGAAGTAAGACAATAACCCAAAAACAGAGAATGTCTATGCACTTCACTTTTTTCCATGTGAGGAATTCACCACAATCAGAATGTCTAGCTTTCAGACCCCTGTGCTGATGACAGACTCGCAATAGCAAGACATGCAGAGCACTGATGATCATTCATAGCATGTGGAACGGTCGCTCCTCCTCAAGCTTTTGAAGCTAGAGATGTTGAGCTTAAGAGCTGGTAACGTAAGAGTAAAGAAGACAGTGCTACAACCTGATAGTATATCATATCGTATTATGGACCCAATAGGGTGCTCAGACCAGAAAGGTATAGTAAAACCAGAGGAAGGAAACCTTCAGGATGAACACATACAACAGGGCGAACATTAGAAAAATGTAGCATAAGGCACATTAGAGGCTGGGGGAGAGCACACCCTCCTTAAATTAAAATGGCACAGCCAAACTGCGTCAAGTATCGCCCCTCTTCTTAGGACCAGCAGCATAGCGTCCGCATTTGGCAGGATGCTTCGGTGGACTGATTTGGTGTTTGGTGGTGTTGGTTTCCACAGTGGGCACATCTGCAATATTATCATCCGTAAGATGAGTGGAGGACAGTTCGCCAGGCAGCATGGATTTCACATATTGTTTAACTGCCTCAGGAGAATTGAATGATAGCTGGTCACCTTCAGGGGAACGCAAACTCAGTACCGCAGTATAGGCCAGAGAAAGTTGCAGATTATGCTGGTAGAGAAGCGAGCAGGTTGCAGCAAAAGACTTGCGTAGTTTCGACACTTCCACAGAATAGTCAGTGAATAATAGTAATTTATGGTTATCCATGGAAAAGTTCCCACCCTTGCGATAGAATTGCAAAATAAGTTGCTTATCCGCATAGTTTAGGTATCTAACAATAACTGGTCTGGGCCTCAGCTGTTGTTCTTGCTCTTGCAGCGGGCCCACACAATAAACTCTTTCTACAACGCATGGATAGCAAAGTCCCAAAACTTCAGGGATGTGGTGGCTGCAGAGCTCCATTAAAGAGGATTACTTATAGATTTCTGGCAGACCTATAATACGTAGGTTATTCCTACAAGATCTGTTCTCCAAATCCTCTATTTTGTCAAGAATAGATTGGGGTACCCTCCCCCGTGTAGTAATGGCAGTGATTACCTGGAGCAGTTGCTTCTCTACAGATAAAATATGCCACTCTGCTTCCTCCAGCCTATGGGTCTGACTGTGAAGCTCCTGCCACAGCTGTTCCATGCCTTGTTGTACCACTTTGTCAACTGCCTCCGAGATCAGCAAAGTGATTATGTTCACCACTGCCTGAGCAATCCTGGTGTGTGAGAAATCACTGTCTCCTGCCTGCTGTAGAGATAAAGGGGAGGTAACATCCGCATTCTGTGCTTGCTGTATAGCAGTGACCATCTTGGATGTCACCTCCGTCCCTGAGTCAGGATCCCGCCGGGATCCCTGCGATAGTAAGGGAGCGGAACGCTCCAGAAAGCGATCCATTCGGTCCCCTAGGGTGGGAGTGACACAATCAGCCCAGGCAACCAGAGCTCTGGTGCGGTTTCAACGTGCAGTGGGCATTCAGGGCAGGGAGCAGCGACAGATCACTCCATCCTCACATGGCGCCGGAACCGGAAGTATGTGGTCTTTTGATTGAGAAGCCCACATGTAACACTCTAGTATAACTTAGAATCTCTTTACAACATAATATCTCAATAATGTTGTATAACCAAAAATCTATTTATGTACCAACTTATAAAACATAAATGAAATACACACAGATACTACTAGAATATATTATTTCATACTAATTTCTAACTAACAGTATGTATAAATTATTTCTCTATTACACTAATTCTTTGTATTTTGGTTCACACCTGTCTCCCAGGACACCCTACACCAGAGATCTTCTAACCAGCTATGCCCATCTACAGAAATGTCCTATATACTTTCCTGTTACACTCAGCTTCCAACTAGTTAACTTAACTCCAGAAATACTCTGACATTTTTCTAGCTCACCTATAACGGAAGAATTCAACACTATAAGTAAGCTATTTTGAAAGCTTGCCATAAATCTAATTTAAGTCCTATAAGTGCCAAATTCTGAATTTAGAATGACAATCTAAAATTATTGTAGTATCCCCAATCATACATTTTAATATTAAATATGATTAATCATAAAAACCAGATATTTTGCAAGCTTACCATAAATATAATATAAGTCCCCCTGAATTATGATTAATCAAATTAATTAATTAATTAATGCACACTTCATCCATGGCCTACTCACACAACCTTGTATCAAATGAAGCAATAATATGAGCAATAATATTTTAGCTCTCTGGAAATATACTTTACTTTCTAAAACTTGTCCTAAGTTTCTATTGCTCCTATACGAGTGATATGTTTCGTAACCTTTTAAAAAAAGATGTTCTATTAACTGGAATGACTCTGTGAAGTTTCAGCCCAAAAATATTCAGTATTTGAATGTGTAAAAATAATAATAATATTCTTATCCTAATATGGATGTTCGTATCAGAATAAGTGTATCATCAAAAATGTGTATGTGGCCTATAACAATGTTTTCAATAAAACATTATTTTATCAGTAGTAGATAGAGTTCTTCTGATGATTCATGCAATGTCTATAAAATATCTTTAAGTTCTGTAAAATTAGAAAAACCTTGCTGTACGTGATAAAACAGTCATATGTATGAAGTATAAAACTTTTGGCCAATCTTCTTCCTGAGAAGATCTCTTCTTTAACTTCTGAATTTCTTGATGTTAGCTTCGGAGGAAATTGTTAGACTCCATATTTGGTTTTAGATGCCATTTCTGTAAAAGAAATGCAGTATCATTACTTTGGCTTAAACAATTTACATTATTCTTGTACCTTTTTTCATAAAACGTTGAAAATTATGCGACAATAGTTTTATGAATTTTGAACACTACTTTATATTTCCCTACTACTTTATAATTTCCTTCACAGAAAACATCTTTATATCAATGTACTGTCCTTATCCTGTCTAAAATGACCTAGATTATAATACAAAAGTAGTGTGAAATTTAGGTATGACAGGACGCTTCATCTCTTTTTTTGATCATGACTCAAAACCCTGTTTTCAAAAACAAAAAAGGTTTTGTATCACCCCAGAGATGACAATGGACTATGCCCTTGTTCTCATCTCTATAAAATTAGAAATATGCGTAACTATTTTCTGTGCTGACGCTAAATTTCTAGTGTTAGACTGTTCTGCGGGTACAAGTACTGGTTCAATACCCTATTCTTATGCTGAAAGTGAGGTACAGACTTTTCAGTTACAGCTGTACAAACATACACTGGTGTGCTTTCCTGCAGATATCTTGTTACTCCTATTTGAATGTGTTTGGATGACAATGCTTTAAACCATGGAGGATACTTTTCACAATATTCTCTGAAACCATCTTCCTCACGAATTCCTCTTAGTGAGCAGTCAGGTGTCTGTAATATGATTTTGTTTGACTTCTCTATGCGCTCTGATACTTTGATTGTATAATAAACACTTAGCAGTTGCTGTACTCCTGACGCAAACATTTTTTCCAATGATGATAAAACTCTGGAGAAGTAGCTAATTATTCTCTCATTATCTTCTTTTGATTGAGACAAGTTGCATCCTCAGATATATGAGGTTTCAAAACAAAAGGGGCTTCAGAACAAACAAAATGGGTAGCAGGGCACGTCGGTGGACGATGCTGTGGAAGTATGGCAGTCAATGATGGATGATGTAGAGGAAAACCGGTACCGAGCAGCACTTCTAAAGAGTGGAAGCAAACTCTGTGAAGAAGAAGATGAAACAGGAAGGCGCTTCTAAGTGCAGTATTCCAAGGTCAACTTTTAATAAAAGTGGTTAAAAACACTTACAATGTGGTAGTATAAACAGGCTCTAATGTAATATGTCAATAGCAGGGCTCTGTCCTCTAAAAAATGGAGCTGCTCTGCCACCCAGCAGCTGCAGGGGGAGCTTGAGAAGAGGTGTTAAAGATGGCCGCAACTCTATCCAGACCGCTGGAGCGCACGCAAGAATGTACGCTGTCCACGGATTGAAAGTGATGAGAGCATGGAGCGGTGATGTGTTTCAGAGCATGTGCTGCTGGTCCGTGGACAGCATGCTTTCCAGCGTGTGCTCCAGCAGTCCGGATAGAGCTGCAGCCATCTTTAACACCTCTTCTAAAGGTCCCCCTGCAGCTGCTGGCTGGCACAGCAGCTCCTTCGCTTAGAGGACAGAGCCCTGCTATTGACGGATTACATTAGAGCCTGTTTATATTACCACATTGTAAGTGTTTTTAACCGCTTTTATTAAAAGTTGACCTTGGAATACTACAATTAGAAGCGCCCTTCCTGTTTCATCTGCTGCAGAACAAACCTCTATTGTATCTAATGCTGGAGCATTGTGCAAATCTTTTTTCAAAACTTCAAAAGCATTTTTCTCCTTTGGACCCCATTAGTCAACTATATTATCTTTATTCTTCAAAAGATTATATAATGGTTCAACTTTCTCAGTGAAACGATTTACGAACTCTCTGCAATTATTTATTTTATTAAAAAATTGATGCAACGCTTTATGAGTTGTTGGAATTGGAATGGAAGTGATAGCTCTGAATGTTTCTTGCAATAATTGTCTCTTTTCTTGACTAATCTACATATGAAGGTATTTCTCTGAATTTTCATCAGGTGAACTCTTTCTGTGTTTAATTTTAGGCCTGCAACATGTAACAACATAAACAACTCAGACAAAAGAGCAATATGTTCATTAATGTACTCAGCATAATCGTATCTACATGCTGAAAATTGCATTCTGGCCTTGAGAACTTTGATAGTATTTTCGCTATAGACTCATAAACTACACCACCACTGATATCTAGGCCAGCTATTAATCGAGTGAATGCATAGGGTTTTTTCTAGAACTTGATAGCGAGCTTGTACTGACAACCTTTAGCTAATGGGATGGGAAAAAAGGCTGTCAACAACTTCCAGTACTGAGAACACTTTGGCCTTGGCATCCAAATATTACTTGATATTAGAATGATCAGGAACAACTGTTTTGTTATTTGTGATATGTTTATTCAGTGTCCTGAAGTCAACTGATAAAGAATATGAATTATCAGCTGTTTTGATAGGCCAAATACAGTTATTTACCACTGATTGTGCTTTCTTTAAAATGCCAAGTTGTACAAACTCTTGAATGATGGCAGAAAGTGGACCAATTGATTCTCGTGGTAATTCATACTGATTAACCACTTCCTGTCCGGACACTTTTACCCCCTTCCTGTCCAGGGCAATTTTCAGCTTTCAGCGCTATCACACTTTGAATGATAATTGCGCGGTCATGCAATACTGTACCCATATGAATTTTTTACCATTTTTTTGAGACAGATAAAGCTTTATTTTGGTGGTATTTATTCACCGCTGGGATTTTTATTTTTTTTACAATGTAAATGAAAAAGTCTAAAAATTTTTAAAAAAAAGTGTTTTTTTAAATAAAATTTTGCAAATAAATAATATTTCATCATAAATCTTGGCCAAAATTTATTCCGTTATTTTTTTAGTAAAAAAAAAAAATCCAAATTAGTTTATAACCAAAAAATATAATTTTTAACAACACTTTTTTTTTTTTTTTTTTTTATATTATTATTTTTTATTTATTTATTTTTTTTACATACTGTCACCCTAGCAGTACAGTGTCACCATGGTGACACTGTACTACTTGTGGGGGGTGATGAAGATTTTTTTTTTTTTTTTTTTACACTGATTGCTTTTACACCCATATAGGATGTAAAAGCAATCATTTCTCTTTCTCTCTCTCTGCATTCTTGCAGTCATTGAGAAATACTGAGTGAGCTGTGATTGGTCACAGCTTGTCACATGGTACAAGGCTGTTGTGAATAGCATTGTACCATGTGACCTCTGTGATCATTCACAGATTTCACACATAGTAAGCAATGATGTCACAAGTGACATCTTGCTTACTACTTTGCATGTGATCACTGATTCGCCAATCAGTGATCACATGATCGGGACCTCGTACAGAGGTCCCGTCCGACGATCGGTGTTTCACTGTGTCCGGAGGACACAGCGGGCACCGCATCGTGGTGGTGCGCGCTCCCAGGGAGCGCGCACAGCTAGAAAAGGCGGGTGCCGTTTAGGAACGGCAACCCGCCCCTGGACTGCCACCGCCCTGCCGTTTATAAACAGCAGGCGGACGGCAAGAGGTTAAAAGGTTCTGGATCTTTTCCTTCAATATTCAGTTCTGTATTTTTTTAAAGTCTCTATGTCATTTGTAAACTTTGACCAGAAGCTTGGAAAACTTTGTACCACTTCCTTTAAAGCACAATTACCATCAGTATCAGGTCATTTTTGTTCTGTAGACATATTGGTAATGGAACCAACATTACTGTATACAGAGGGATCAATTAACACTGACTTGGGCCTAGATGGATCTTTCCAAATAATTGTATTTCCCAAATCAATAATCCACTTGTGTTTATTGGTTACATCAATGCCAAGAATATTCTCTGCACTGTGAAAAAAACAGATGTCAGTGTTCGTTTTCACAATCCCAGGTACTTCAAATGTTACATTAGACATCTGTCTAGCAGTGGAATTACCTGTATTATTAAACCCATTATATTACACATGGGTGAGTTAGGTTTCACAGGTATGTTTTCTCTGGTTAGACTAATCTAAGATTCACTATCAACCAAAAATGTAATCTTTTTACCATTCACTAAGCCTTGTACGTATGGCCTTCCATTCCCATCCAATACAATTGGAGCAACATATTCTAACGGTAGAAGGGGTGAATCTCAAAGTGCTTCTAATTTTGGCAATGGCATAAACCATCTCTGTCATCATATTGTCTGAACTGTTGTTGCTAGTTAAATTACTAATCTGTTTGACTGCTGGGGCGTAAGGCAATTCAGTCAAACTTTTAACATGATATAATAAAGCAGGTTCTACAAAAGCTGCTTTTTCATTTTCTGTTTTCATAGTTATTATTTGTGAGTCTCTTTTTAAATTTCCAGCACTATCTTCACATATGCCCAAGTCTATGACAGTAAAAACACATGGTAGACTCTCCTTGACTCACTTGCTTGCAACTGTCGTCATCCTTGCTGAAACCTGTAGTTCCTGGCATGACTGCTGAATCACTGCTACCTCATATGTGAAATTGCTCTGTTTCAACTGTCTCCAAATTTTATCAATGAAGCTTGCAATCTCATTCAAATTTTGTCATTCCTGTGCTATGGCTAATGATGTTTGGTCAAGGTACTTACATTTCTTTACAAAAGCTTTAATCATACCTGAGTCTTCCTCATTTTCTATACCAAATATAATTTTAGGTGCTTTGGAAAATTTAATTTTAAACGCAAAAGAATCTTCTTCTGAAGTAGTCTGTAACAGCATTTCTATGGAAGGTACTTCCTCACCAGTTGTACATAACAGCAATTGTCACAGTCTGTCTGTCACATCACTATGTCTCTCCTGTCTGTCATCAATAACAGGTGACTTAATTCGTTTAACAAATTAACAGGAACCCACAGTTGAAATATATGATTCCTTTGTTCATTGGAAAGATTATAACGGTCTGCATAGGACTCTAATACATCTGCATTGCAAAATGCATTGTCTTTGAGTCATAAGCAGGGATATCTTTTAAAACTTTCATTAGTAGGTCATGTATTTTCAACTGTAGTTTTGGCTTTGACTTTGAACCACTCTATCGTCTGTGTTTGTTATCATAGCAACCTGTTTACTGTCATTCTCTAGTCTCAAAAAAAGTCTTGTTTTGGAGTCAAATTTTTCCTTGAGATTCTCTATATAATTACAAAAAATGTCACATTTTGGACAATTAAGAGAATCTTGGGACACGTGTTTGTGCATTCCTGTGTTCTGTACAGTGTTACATTCTATCCGCATTAATGTACAAACACTTTTAGCAGGTAAATCGACATTAATAATCATTTTGTAAAAATATTCTTACCAAATTTAAGATATAAGATATCTTATTACTCTTTTTACAGTAAATCTAGATTTGAACATTGGCCTGTAAACAATCATTGTACAGGTATTGCCATAAACGTCCATAATTACAATATAAAGAAACATCTTTGAACTCTAATTAAATAGCCGGCAAAATAAAAATAAAGTGTGATTTTATTGTATCACACAGTGGATTAAAAATTCAATGTAAAAAGTATCATTGATAACAGTTCAGTGTAGGTAAAACAAAAATATGAAAACAGAAGTTATAAAAATGAAACAAACTTATTTAAGCATGTGTGCCATTCCATGTGCTTCCGCTCTAAACAACGCGTCTGAGCTTCCCAAGAGAAAGGGAAATAACGCCTTGTAGGCTAAAAGAGAATACACCTGTTTATGCTTGTCAGTATGTGAATAACTGTACAAATGTGTCTTCATGCCTTCCTATTGAGTGTCTGTATGAGTATGAATAGGTGGATGTGTGTCCCTTTCCATCTCTTAGGATGTCTTTTTATGTTACATGTAGACCTCATAATTCTCATAACTGGGAACCTTGTATGGCAATCAATTCTTCTTAGTACATCAATTTCATTGAAGGGAGGGGATACTATATATATAGTCTTTTGATTGAGAAGGTCACATGCAACACTCTAGTATAACTTAAAATCTCTTTACAACATAATATCTCAATAATGTTGTATAAGCAAAAATCTACTTATGTAACACATATTACCAACCTATAAAACATAACTACATACAGAACAGATACTACTAGAATATTCTATTTCATGCTAATTACTAACTAACAGTATGTATATATTATTTCTCTATTACACTATTTCTACAGTATGTATTTTGGTTCACAACTGTCTCCCAAGACAGCCTACACCAGAGATCCTCTAACCAGCTATGCCCATCTACAGAAATGTCCTAAATACTTTCCTGTTACACTCAGCTTCCAACTAGTTAACTTAACTCCAGAAATACTCTGACATTTTTCTGACTCAGTTATAAATGAATAATTCGACACTATCAATTGCTCAAGGCCAACCACATATTTTTATATTAATTATGATTAATCAGAAAGCAAGATATTTTGAAAGCTTGCCATAAATCTAATTTAAGTCCTATAAGTGCAAAATTATGAATTTAGAATGATAATTAAAAATGATTGTAGTATCCCCACTCTAATATAAGAACACTATATTTTGGGCCTTTCAGAATTATTTAGGGGACCCTAAAGTTGCTGACAAACAGGTAATGGTGATGAATCATATAAATATTATATTATGATTTAAAACATAAGGTAGTATAATTCTTATATAGTTTAACTACTACACATTTTGTAACAGCCTTCTGGGAAGGATTCCCTATAATTAATGTAAGGATATTCTTCTTACACAGTCAATATACCATAGGTAACTACCATTAATACTCAGTTATGGTTAGACCAATTTTCTTTTATATCTTAAGAAATAGTCTCCCTTAATATGAATAACATTATAGACATGTTTGTGAAAGTTCTGTGGAGCTTCCTTGACATGTGGAAGGCATTATGGACATTATGTAACTAATGAATATGATGTGTAATTATTAAGTGTTTTGGTGATATTAACTTTACTATATTTATATAGTTGCTCTGAATCCCTAATGCTCCTGAGGAAGCGGGAATAAGAAATCTAGGAAACATGTTGCACTTCAACACAACCAGTGCAATATAAGGAGCTTGGTTATCGAGTATGGGGTTACCCATTATGTATGGAGTTAAATATTCCCCTAGCAGGGGATAAGGCTTGCTGTATGGGATCAGGGCAACTATGATACTGTTGTGTTTTAATATGATTTTACTCACACCACTTTGTTTCTAGACCCTTCTTTGAAGTTACTGGAAGAAACTCATCCATGGGTTAAAAATGTTGCTCCCCTAAATGCAATTTTCATTTTAGATATTTTATGCATTAATAATTCCTGACTTTTTTTGATTATTCTTATTATTAAAGATTACCTTTATTTTTATGGGGCCCGTTCACACGTTTCTTTTCCATGTGTCAATGTGCTTTTTTTGTTCAACAATGTACATTTTTGGCTCCCTAGCTTTCATTGGGAGGGCATGAGATCACATGAAATATGCATGGAATTGCTGTAGAGCAAGTGTGAGGCTGGCCATAAATGGATCATCACATATTTGTGGATTGGATGCAGATTGGATGAGGTTTGAACCGCACACAATCCACATGACATGTGAAAAAAACATTGCTTCCTATGGTGCCTGTTCACATACATTATATTGTCAAAAGTATTGGGAAGCCTGCCAATACCCTCACATGAACTTTAATGGCATCCCAATCTTTCAATATTGAGTTGGCCCACCCTTTGCAGCTATAACAGCTTCAACTCTTCTGGGAAGGGTGTCCACAAGGTTTTAGAAGTGTGTTTATGGGAATGTTTGACTATTTGTGAGGTCAGGCACTAATGTTGAATGAGAAGGCCTGGCTCGCAGTCTCCGCTCTAATTTATCCCAAAGGACCCAGAGGAGGGATTTTCCATCCCTGGCTGCAAACACCCATCCTTCCTTAAAGAGGACCTCTGGCAGGACTAATCCTGCCAGGGTCCCCTTTAAGGATGGAGATCCAGGAGATATCCGTTGAGCTGTATACCATCCAGAGGGAGGATATTCCGTATCCGGTTTACCTCATACATCCTTAAAGGGGACCTCTGATTGAGCTGTATACCATCCAGAGGGAGGATATTCCGTACCCGGCTTACCTCATCCATCCTTAAAGGGGACCTCTGATTATACATATTACATGCGTATTAACAATACGCATCTGGTGAGTGCGTATTCCTACCACAGCTTTGAGCACATCACTGAGTACTGAAGTTACTTACAGCTGTGATTGCACCCTAGCACGGACTGTCACTTTATGAACATATATCTTTATTATATTTATGTACATCTACTTTAACAGACATAATTTAATTTTAGCGCTGCATCTTGAATTTACAGGATAAAATCCTGACCTGAGCCTGATGTAAACCTGACATGAACCACTGAACAACTACTGTGTCAGTTAGCTGTGAATCCGCACCACTGAATAAGCTGTATTACCTGAAAATATTTTGATGTGTGCTATACAGCTTTGAGATGAAGGTGAAGCAGAACCAATTCAGGGATTATTATTCCAACAATGTCCATGTGACCCAAACTTTCAAAAGGGTCATACAGTTCTGATAAGTTTGAAACTCAGCTGGGAGACACTTTAGTTGGTGTTTTGAAGATTCTCACATTTACGAATGTGAAGATAAAACAGATTGTTTCACAGACATTGTGACACATTTGTAAATATAATATTTTTTGGTTTTGTTTTGTTTTTTTATATACAGATTCACTTACGGTGTTTCCTTGTGTTGATTGGAGGTTTTGAGTTTATTGTAAGTTTATTTGAATTGAAACATGTGATTGCTGAGATTTTAACCTATATATAGCACATGCCTTTTGAAAAAAAATTGTAGAAAATCCTCCAACTGAGCTCCTGGAAATGTTGTGTTCTCCTACCATTCCCAATAGTGACATTCTCCATACCTGACAATAAATTGAAACACCAACAATGATATAATGGGCTTTACGTAGGCTGAAATAATCCCTCTAGGACAGGTATTGATAAACAGGATTGAAAATGGAACGGTTATCACATTATTAAAGACCAAAATATTCAAAGGCACAGGGAAGCAAATTTTGTTTTTTTTCCTCACATGTGATCTTCCCTGCTATATAGCACTAGGCAAATAAAAAAGGAACCATTCTTCACCCAGAGTAACCACAATCATTGAGGTCAATTGCTATAAATTATAAAAGAATACAAAAATTTATGTGGCTTATTTATAATGCTTAGGCCCCTTCTAGTCACTTGTCAGTACAGAATATAAATGGAGGCAGTGTGCTTAGCTGAGAAAGCCCCTTCTCCCCTTCTCCAGATGAAAGGAAAAAAATGCCATGCCTTCTGGGATGAATGACATCATTTTCGCCTAGACCAGAAATCAGGAAGCATATACTTTCCTATCCATTTACTAAGGCTAAGACTAAGCTTTAAAATAGTTAGTGTTTATTTAGCAAGTTTAATGGTAATTGTAGGGACTAAGTGGTCAGATGAGGAGTGTACTGTATGTGGGCCTACTGTATTTGTATCCAGATAATGTATATGACCTAATGTACAATAATGTCTAATTATGATAAAAGCAAGCAGCAGGTAACCATAAGACTGTACCAAATTGGGCATACATGGAGATTATGTTTTTAAAGTAATTAATGCAATAGCACTGTATCACAATTTGTTTTTCAGACGTTCAGACTTTGAGAAAGTACTCAATGGCTACAATGCTGAAATTGAGGCTTTTAGAAAACGAGAGACAATGACTTTGGATGAAATGAAAAATAACATGGAGAAACTGAATGATCTGGATCAGAATTTGAATAAGGCACTTCTAGAGTTTGAGGTTTGTGTGTTTACGTCTTTACCAAACTTTGGTCAGTGGTGTATGAACGCTGCAACCTTTGAGTTGTTATGAAAATGTAACTATTAAATTGTCATCACCATTCACATATGCTAGTAAAATTCCATTTGTTTTATCCCAACCCCTCTCTAGTTTGCCCATACACTGAGCAATTCACATCCTTATTTGACAATTCCTACTAATCAACAATACATTTTAACCATCCTACTAATACTCTGAAGGTTAGAAAACAGCTGTACTGGTTGTCACATTATATGGATTTTTTTAGGGATTTATCTCAAACTCTGCAGTTTCTAAGGCATTCATCCTCTTTGTTTCCTTTTCAATGCCTAAAGCTCTTTTCTCTAAAAGCTTATGAGAAATCATGGAAGTAGACTCTTCTGGAACATGGGAAAAATCAAACTCCCCTCCCTGTGGAGCTAGTGCTGGCCATTAGTAATGGTTTTGATCCCTACTGAGAACACTTTACAGTGCAGAATATGTCTTTCACCAATATATCCTTATTAGAATTTAAAACATAAAGCTAGAAGATTAGTTTTTTTAAATTCAATTTTAACTGAAGATTAGAAGCCTTAGTGTTATTGGAAACTGGAAAAAGGTTATAAGAAAAAATAAGTGCACATGTGAGTCACAGCCTGCTAAAATTTAATATACTTATTAGATATCCATCCTATTCTAGAATTGTTCATCCACTGAGTCTAGATTATGTGTTATACATCGTGTGCAGGTACATAAAAGAACATTGAACAGATTTGTCAAAAATGCATCTGGAGTAGAAGTACTGTATGCACCTTTAGTTAAATATCATAGGTGTAAAGCAGGAATGTTGTATAATGAAAGGAACAACAAAGGAAAGAAAAAATAAAGTGCTAGAAGTGGAGAATAGAAACAGAAATAGGGATCAGGGAGCAGAGCATGAGGGATGTTGTAGTTGGAAGACCTTTTAGGTACTAAATCACAACGATCTTGATTAAAATCATGTTTTTATTCATATCATAAGAATTATGGAAAAACACTTCTTGATTGCTGTTCCACATAAACTTAATATACTGTACCTAAATCCACCCTGGATATCCCAATATTCATTTTTATTTTTTATGTATTTAAAGTGCATAATACCATTGTTTGATTCAAATATGCATCAGAATATCCAAAATTCACTGCCTTCCTTGGGTCATTGTCTGCTTTATCAGGAATAGTGGGGGGACAGTAATCTGCAATACAAATCACAGCATATTTGTAGCATATCATCAACAGTGGCATAGAATTATTGTATAGGGGCCAGCTGAGCTACCTCCTAAACAGCAACAACACAATAATACATTAATTAGAAAATAAAATCAAGACAATATTCCCAATGATAAATACATGCAGTCATCCAGCATCTTAGTCACAGAATAGGGACTGAAACACAAGGCTCCTCTTCTGTGGTTAAGATGCTTGATGACTGTAGGCATTCATCACAGGGTCTATTGCATGAGGACCTTCTACAGTAGCTAAAAAAATGCCTCTTGTTTGCAATTTGTTATTGCAAACATACATTTGAATTGGGGTTGTAAGTTTAAATTGAGTAAGAAAAGGTTAGGATTCAGAGGTTCTCGTTGTTTCCATGCTGCTGTTACGGTCCTCTTGGGGGCGATTATGCAGTGTATGATGACAGGAATATGGGTATGTGGCCAGCATTCAGATTTGGATCTGGTAGGATGTTGGAGTTAGTCACTGATGAAATGAAAAAGAAAACATGAATCCAAAATGATACAACATGTAGCCAGCATCCTGGGGTTCAGTCCTTCACAAGATTTATTTTAATTACTTTTAAATCTAAGTGCTGCTAAATCAACTCTTGAGTGTGGCAGAGCTTCTGCTGGTCTATTCTGGGACAAAAATATTATGAATTGAAATGGAAAATCACTACAGTACATAAACTAATAAAATGATTCAGAAATTATATGTGCACAAGTTTCTCACAACCAGTTTCATGTGTGACTGGATGGATTATTTTTATTTTTAAACATTTGAGCATACAGTATACATCATGCAGGTGTCAACAGAACTTCTTCAAACATTATTATATGTATGCATAGCTGCAATATTTCCCTGCAATGATTTGTGTTTCTGTTCCCGCTGACAAGACCATGATGAAGTTGTCATTATGTTTTGTAGAAGGATTAAGCAATTGTTTCCTCATTCTACCAGTCAGCAGCAGGTAGTATTTCACCATCACATAGCCCTCTAATGGCAGCAGCATTTACGAAACCGGAAATATAATAACTTTTTGCCACCACAAACATTCAAAAATCAGTTACATTTTATAGTTTTAACAAATAGAAAATAGGTAAACCTGAGGTGCTATTAATCCTATATATACATCAAGTTTTGTATTTTTTAAATTGGTTTAAATAAATGAATCATGGTCAATTTCTATAGGCTATTAATAAAGAAGAAGAATTATTGGAATGGGAGAAAAGTCAATTCCCTTCACTGCAAGTGGCAATAACAAACAAGGTGCCTTTCGAACAACTCTGGGCAACCGCATATAACTTCCACTGTAAATCTGAGGAATGGATGAATGGTAAGTCTGTTGCTTTGTCAAAACAAATTGATCTCTTAGTGGCTTAAAGCATATTTTCAATTTTGCGGTAAAATTTGAGAAAATCCCACTATATGTTTGTTATGAGTTCCCAGTAACACATCATACCTACAAATGATTAATTTCAATTATTATTGGTTGACTGCAAATTTTTTAACAATTTTAGAGTGAGCATGTCCCAAGTCTGTCGTCATTAATGTACAGTGCAGGAAGCCCAGCCTCTACATCTTGTTAGGACAAATCAAGGAAGCTTTACTAAAACTGTAAAGTGCAAGCTCTGGTGCAACTCTGCATAGAAACAAATCAGCTTCTAGATTTTATTGTCAAAGCTTAATTGAATCAAGTTAGAAGCTGATTGGCTACCATGCACAGCTGCATCAGATTCTGAGTGCTCCAGTTTTAGTAAAACGTCTCCACAGTTTTCAAATCTAGTTATAATTGGCAATGAAGATATGCATGCACAGTGCAGCCACATAAACAGGCACTGAGAGGAGAGTTGTCTCCTCTGAGAATGCCAGAGAACATAGCAGTGGTCATTTACCACTGCTTGATAAATGGACACCTAAGTAATTAGTCTGTAGTTTCAAAAATGGAGAATTCGACAGAGAGTGAATAAGACACTATCAAATACTACAACTGCAGGATGAAAAATTGTGGAAAAAATTATATCCATCTATGATTTTTGGCAATAAGCATAATGTCAGAAATGAGGACTCCATATGTAGTGGCTCTGACAAAAGCAGAAAATATTGTTCTTCATAAAGCAAGCAATTTAGGAAACCTAGGCAACCAGGAATGTTACATTAGTAAAACATTGGTAGGCATATTGGTAGTTCTGGGTACATTGTAGATGGTGGGATGATTTATTATGTTTGTAGTATGTTGTGCACATACCCTTGCTACACCAGTATCTAGTACAGGGGACAATAGGAAATCAAAGGAGTGGGAGGAGTGCCCAAGGGAACGCTCACTGCTGATCCAAGTAGCTAGTGTTTCTGTGATCCATCTGGCTGCTACTGAACACAGTGGTCCAGTTATGTGACTTATCTGATGATTGTTTCACTTATCTTCTGGCAGATGGATTACACAGCTGAACCAGTACTGACATACTGTATGCTCCACTATTGTGAATTCATTGTGTTAACTAGCAGTTGGACAGGTCACAGAGATGTTTGCTCAGATCAGTAGTGTGTGTTCCCTCCTGCTCCATTTATTTATTTATCTTCATGTTGTCTGCTGAAAAGTCAACCACGGGTGCTGTAATAGGCCATGGAGTTGCTTGAAGGTGCCTGTCTCCCCTGTGCCTCAGCAGTCCCTCCTCAGGAGCAAGGTGGTGGCTTCACTGCAGCACATAATTTCAACCTCACCCTGAGGATGGAGCTACAGCCAGCACTGACAGAAATGCAAATGTGCTTTTATTTTTTTAGCAACAGCACAGATCTCAGTGGGACCTAGTGGTACAAGCACTGGGTGCCTGGAGGCTTCAACAAGTTTTTTTGAAGTGATACCTTTATAAGAAAGCAACCCATAAGGCCAGCTATTGGACCTTGAAAAAAAAAGGTAGAGTGTAAAAAAAATTTAAAATATGAATAGAAAAATGAGTGTTAATGTATAGGAATATAGACCAGCAAGAAGATGGGCTAAAGCAGGCCTGCCAGTAATCAGGCAGTCTGTTCCATGCCACCACCAACAGTTATTCCAGACAGCTTTCTCTTGGCGACAGCCCGGACCCTCAGAACCTTGTCAACTCTGTAGACTAAGTATCAGAAGCTGCACTGAACCATTGGATTACTCTGCAGACCACAAAGTTAGGGAGTCTGGTCTCTTGGCAAGATGGTATATTTTTACCATCTTGCCATCTCGGGTGGGGGATAGAATAGTTCCTTCACTCCACCCTGAAGGGACCTCTCTGTTGGGTGCATCCTCTTATATAACCCTTCAGTCTGGTTCTGTGGAACAGTTGGTTCCAACACATCACCTAACTGCTGCACGGTCTTCACCTTCAGCAAAGTTTGGAATCTCTGCCTGTGACAGACCGGGTACCATTTTCCTGCACAAAACAGCAGAGTTCAGGAGTGCACTTTCTTTCCTAGAGCCAAGGTATGGCCTACGTTGAAGGGTGAGAGTTCAGCACATGTGTACCTCTTCTCCTGTTTGGAGGGAAGTATCCATTGTCTGGAGGGTCCTGTGTTCCCCTAGTCAGCAGATAGGATAGGATTTGTGATATCCTGGGTTTAGATTGGTGTATATCACCCTATAAGTATATCACCCTACCCTATCCTTTGAGGGAATTCTGGTTATTACCTTCAGTTTTTACCAGCCTTGTTGGTCACTCTTTTCTAACCAAGGATCTCACTCTCATGGTTGTCTTGTTGTGAGATTGGTTCTCTGATCAGAAAATCCTTTGCCTTATCATGGTTATTCTTCTACCTAAAGTTAATTTTGAATGTGGTTTGTCTATGCAAACGTCTCCTTCGGGATCTGTTTTTTCCTGCAGTTTGATCCAGTCAGATTTTTTTTTACCACATTTCAATGTTGTTCTAGTTTACTTCCCATTCATGTAGTTTGTAAGCCAACTGTTGTTGGTGCATAGTTCATTGGTCCTCTTTAATTTGCCATACGGTGCCCATGGTTTTTTCATTTGTTTCCCATTAGTGGTGTTTTTTTTCCTGGTTGGGAGTACCAGGTTGACTCTTGGTACCCTTCCATTTGGTAGCTCCCTTGATTTGATTGACCTTTTTCTGTTTTTATATGTCCCAGTTATTTCAGAATTCTTGAATTCCTGTGTCCCTCAATGGGTAATTGAGAAAATAAGATTTTCAGTATATTTACAGTAAAAACTTTTTCTTGAAGTTCATTAAGGGATGCAGGTCCCACCCCCCTGCAGGGTCAGATCTAGCCTGGCTGATGTGGGGGTGCAGTAAAAATGTCAGGGGGTCAAAGGGTGCAAGGTCAGCAGGGCAGTATATAGAAGTCAGCATGGCAGTGTACAGATGGTCAGCAGGGCACAGGATAGAGTCAGCAGTTTGCAGGGCAGTGTACAGAGGCCATTGTTTGTAGGACAGTGTTCAAATGATTATCAGGGCAGTGAGACATATCCTCCCCACACAGCACATAGCTGAGATCAGATTCCCTTACAGACATAGGCTCAATCTGCACAGTATGTAGCTGGCTACTGCAGCTGATCTGCCATTCTAATCTGGGAATTGTAAAGGTCAGAACTGCAACATACAACAGATTGGACTACCTCCTATCTTCTCCAACCATTGCTCACCTCCTTGATGTAGGAAATGATAGGGGGAGGGTACAGTCTGATGTAAAATCAATCCCATGTCATCTGCTGGATGGAGGATCACTGTTCTGATAGGAGGGGGGAGAGCACAGCACAGCCTACTACCTCCTGACTACCTACCGCTGTCATTTCTCCTATTGGGACTTTCAATTCAATGTCCACTATGGTAATTCAGCCTGGCTTCTCTCCCTTTTCCCAGCATTAAGTGTGCTGATGGGGAGCCCAGCTGGCCAGGGACAATGTTCATGGGGGGGAGGGGCACAGCTAAATTCTGGAGCACCCCCCTAGATCTGTATGCCCCCCCTGTATTTATTGGCCCTATGCACTGCTTGCTCATAAAACTGAGATATGCTGTCTAGAGAGAAATTATACAGGGGCTGGTTTACAACATTATTTTTTGTTTGCTGGGGCCCAAAATCCTGTAGGACTGTTCCGAGATTTCTGAATCCCTGTGTCTGACAATGGACTTCAAGAAAACTATTTATGGCAAATACAAAAATGTTATTATTTCTCAAAGAATAGGTTTCCCTTAAGGAGTAATAGGTGGGGGTTTGAACTGGGTATTGAGAACTAATAGGACAATGGCCTATTGTTCCTAATTTTATAGGAATGTTAGGATCTGCTATTATTTCTCCCCAGAATCATGTAAATAAATCTCCAGATTTATTAATGCTGACCATTAAGCTCATGTAATCTTTAAAACAATGCATTTCTCTACTAGTAATAAAACATTCACATAATTATTACTAAACAGCATGAATTTCTAGAATTAAAAATTATAAATAGGCCATTTAATGGTTTGTATGTTGATATTGCAGATGTATAGACTAATTCAGGCTGACAGATGCAGTTTATTATAGTGTAATGACTGTACTTTCCGATACAAGTGATAAGGATAAGTTCACCTTTTTACCAAAAATAATAAATGCATATTTTTTGCAGGTAAAAAAATTTGCATTTATTAATTTTGGTTGCAGAAGCCTGTAAATTATTGCACCAGCAATCGCTGGTGCCATGCCAGTCTCCAGCAGACCTGTCAGTATATCTACTTGCCCATACAGGAAAGCAGATATACTGACAGGAAGATTCAATGAGCTGTGGAGCACCGTGGTAGTTCATTGAGAACTACAAGCCGACAGCCACTAAGGACACTAATGACCCAGCCATGTGGGTGGAGCCCTGCACGGCCGTGCTGTATTTAAAAAGTGACAGCTAGTATGGAGAACTTCTTCCTGTACTTCTGTCACAGGGATGGGAGGCAGCGGCTTCAGCTTTGGGAACATGTTACGTGTTCCACCCTAAAAATAGGTGGAACATGTAACATGTTCCCAAAGGAGAACTTATCCTTTAATTTACACTGATTATTTAAAATTTGTCTTTTTGCTTTTTGTGAGAACAAAGCTTAAATAAGGCCTTGTACAAATTTCTGTGCTTAAAAATACTTGGGTTTAAAATGATTCATTTTATGTATGTTTTGCATATGTTTCAATTATTTGTGTGGGGTGCATTTCTTTTAGTATGACACTTCTTGCTTTTTTGTATGCTTCTGCATGTATAAAGGTGCATTTACATTCAGTACCTTCTATCCATGTGAGAAATGTGGGAAACTTTAGGCAAGCTGTGTCATACATGAAAAGTTCTGATCTCACTTCCACTTGACTTTTGGCATACTATGAAATTAAGCAGCTACAGCTGTTGTCCAGTCAAAATTAAAAAAAATCAGTGGCTACAGAAACTGTAGCTGCTGACTTAAAAAACAGCCACTCACCTGTCCTTCGATCCAGCAGTATCCTCACAAGCTGAGTTCACCAGCTGTCCTATGTGCCCGGAGCCTGCAAATTCAGTGTGGGCACCCGTCTATGACAGCTTGCGGCTTCACAGCCAGGTGCCAACTGCGCATGCGCAAGTAGCGCTGCACTTTGTGAATGGTCCCATAGTCTTCTGGGACTTGTCACATGTCCCAGAAGACTACGGGGAAGGAGGGTGGGTACAACTTCCGCTTCCTAGGTGATTGCAGAGGAAGGTCGAGCGGGGTACCTGTCAAATCCTTAACAGGAAGCGGGGGACGAGGCCTTATAAAGCGGAACTTCTCCTTTTGGATTGAGCTCCCCTTTAAGAAAGATATCTGGAAGTGATATTTGAGCTGAAAAAGATTTTTAGAAATGAGCCTACAAGTTTAATCAGCTACAGAAGGCTTTTAATTGACATTTTAGTCAGTATATACTTTTTTCTCCTGCTCATGCTGCCCTTTGTCATATCCTCCACCACTCTTTCCTGCACATTATTGCCTCCACAGTTCTGTGCTTCAGATACTGCCTGCTGTCATATCCTTCCGCACTAAACTTTTGCAGATGCTGCCTGCTGTTATACCCACCTGCACTCCCATACTGTAGTTACTCCCTGCTGTTATGCCCATAATTAATAACCAGTGGCAGACTGACAACTCATGGGGCCTCCGGGCAATAGGGGAATATGGGGCCCCTGTGTCCACGCCCACACTCAAACCACACCCAAAAAAGCCCATGGAAGGTACCAGGGGCATCTCATGGGGTCCCTTACTGACCCCGGGCCCTCAGGCAGTGCCCGAGTTTCCGAATGGTCAGTCCGCCCCTGTTAATAACTGTCCACAAACATTCTATGAAGTGTATATGAATGAAGGGTCATTCCCAGTCCCTTTCCACCCAGGACATGTGACCTAGGTCTTCTACTGAGAGGTCTCTTTTGAGATATGGAGATATTACATGCTATTCATTATGTAGTTTTGAAATGTTTATTTAAATACTTTTCAATCCATATATTATTCATTTTGTCATCATTATGCGACATTACTGTTTTAGACCAATTCTGTTTTATTATGTTAAAAAGATATGTGTCTTAGATTTGATCCATAGAGGTCTTCATAGTTTCCTACCAGCCCCTCTTAGTTTAATCTGTGCACCAAGAGGTGACCCTGGCCTATTAGAGCCCTAGAAATTCCCCTGCATAAATGTACAGTATTGTAACATAACACAAAAAATAAATTGCATTATTAAAAAAAATTGCCTCCCATTGACTCACAAGATTTACATTTTGATATGTTACTGCAATAGCAGTACAGTTGATCTAAACTGATTTGCTCTGCACTAGCTCCATTCACATGGCCCTTGTAGCTTGCAGAGCAATAACCTTTTGTGGGAGCGTACTTTTGAATGACTAACCATCTTGTGCTGCTGTCATTTTAATAGCAACTGAACCAGTTACATTGGCTTACAGTAAATTGCTAATGTCTAATGACCATACACAAGGTAATACATTTTTAAACTTTAGTATAATAAAAAAAATCCCTTACTATCATGAATGGTTTAGTGTAATGTATAACTAGCTTGTGAAAATATATGAAAACGCTCTGACTAAATATTGATATACCACAACTGTGTGCAAGGGATTTGATTTACTTTTCTAGTGGTAATATATGATAATGTGGCACAACAGTGGATTTCCGATAGCAAAGAAAAAGCTAGCATACACGAAGGTCTCAGAAGAGATCTCTTGATAAATACCATTTACTCATATACTGAAAGAATCATAATCTTTCCCGTGTCTTGATTTCTTGAACAGGTGCATTCCAGGATTTAAATGCAGAGGACATCTCAGAGGAAGTAGGGAATATGTGGAGGACATTGTACAAGCTGGCTAAGACATTTGCTGACATGCCAGGACCCAGGAGAGTAGCAGAGAATGTGAAGCTCAAAATTGACAAGTTTAAAGTGCATCTTCCCATTATCTCTGTCATTTGTAACCGAGGCATGAAAAGTCGCCACTGGGAAGAGGTACATCTAGTTTGCAATTTACATGCAGCTCCATCTATGAAATAAACCTTATACTGACTGTGATTTGTAACACAAATAATTATGGTATAATCAGTTAATTCTATAGCTTTGCACTTCTTCATATCCATATCAAAATGGATTTTTTTTTGTTGCAGTTTTTCAGTAAACACACTTATGCAACTATTTACGAGATGGTATCAAAAAGTTTTCGCTCAGTCACATGAAGCACCGACTTTCATAAGTCAGTGTGCCAAAAGACATCACCCTGTGCACATCGGGAGTTGTGCAAATGATGCTATTCTGACCATGTGCGTTACCACATATGCTATTTTATCATGGACAGCAAGTTAGAACAAAGAGCAAACATGAAATTCTGTGTCAAACTGGGCAAATCACTGGATCTCCACAATGTTGTCAATACTGCAAACTTTGAGCTGGATCTTTATCTTCTGGAAGAGGGCATTTTTGGGGGGTTGAGCTCGTTGAAGGTCTTCCTGATCTCTGATCGTCTTCCGGTGAAGTTCTTCCGCTCTTGAAGCACGTTTGACACTCAAAACACCTTGAATGACTCATTGCAGCATCACCATAAGCTTGCTGAATCATATCAAACATCTCTGTGGCAGATTTGCCCAGCATCACCCAACATTTCACATTTGCTCTTTGTTCTAACTTGCTATCCATGATGAAATAGCAGACATGGTAATGCATATAGTCAGAATAGCACCAGATGCACAGCTTCCGATGTACACAGGATGATGCAGCTATTTGTAAAAGCAAACAGTTCTGTATTAATCCCTCTAAAACAGAGAAACATATGTAGTGCTATACCCGCAAGGGCTGCTTGATAATGCTTGTCCCCAGTGGTTGCCCTGTCCTTGCAAGCCTCCCTATACCTCTGACACTCTTGGTTTGCATATACTTCAACAGTATGAAATAATAATGCAAGAGATACAATTCTTTAGTAAAGCCGCTATATTAGGCTCGTTCAAAAGAGTAGACCACAGAATGAAGGTTTAGGAGGTATATCCACAGTAAATGCATAGAAGCAAAACATTGATAGAATGGAAATAACCAAATAGCAACCGTTAACTGTTTATATGGTCACAAATGGTACGTTGTAACTATTTAAATGCAACACCTGCTAAACATTATGTAAATATATTGAGCTGGCCCACTCTTTGCAGCTATAACAGCTTCAACTCTTCTGGGATATTGAGTTCTAATTAGATGTTAAATCTTTAATATTCAGAAAGCGTATACATATCTATATACATAAAAGCACCTGGTCGCATATAAATGTGGCAAAGGGCCATATATAACATCTAGGTATACAGTCAATATATTTAACTGCTTTCCCACCGCCATATAGCATATATGCTGCTACAGGGCGGCAGGGGTATGAAAAATCATACCGGATAGCGTATGTACTCTCCAGCGCCTCAGGATATGCACAGCCAAAAGGGAAGCCAAGGGTACCAGGACAGCGACAACCAAAAGGAAATGTTCCAGGGGTGCAGCCCTCCTCAGACAGGGAAATCAGCCACTGGATAGAGAGAAAACAGGTGGCGCACACACCTAGTGCATTATCCAAGGTTTATTGTAGGAATTAAATCATAAAAACATACTCACAGACGAAGCATGCATCTAAAAAGCATAGAAAAATGACAATGGCCACAACGGCGGGCAAGGTGTTCTCACTGTCAGTGCGGTCAAATGGCTGACGCGTTTCGGGGACGAATCCCTTTCCTCAGAGGTGATGACCAACCTCTGATGCTGATGCACGATGAATGGAAAGTGAAGTAAGAGCCCCGCTGTTGATGCCACAACACAGCAGGGCTCTTACTTCACTTTCCATTCATCGTGCATCAGCATCAGAGGTTGGTCATCAGCTCTGAGGAAAGGGATTCGTCCCCGAAACGCGTCAGCCATTTGACCGCACTGACAGTGAGAACACCTTGCCCGCCGTTGTGGCCATTGTAATTTTTCTATGCTTTTTAGATACATGCTTCGTCTGTGAGTATGTTTTTATGATTTAATTCCTACAATAAACCTTGGATAATGCACTAGGTGTGTGCGCCACCTGTTTTCTCTCTACTCTGTATGAAAAATCATGTATACATACGTTATTTTGCATTTCCTGATTTTGTATTACCTGTGCCGCTATTCGTGGCCTCGTCTGTCAATCATCGGCACCTGGTGATCGAGGAGCATTACCGACGGAAGGAGAGAACTCTAAGTAAACAATACAGTTCTCTCCCCTGTCAGCTCCTGCACACTGCTATGCATGGCTTTGCATAGCAGAGCCATGTAAAGCAGTGTGCTTGTAGTAAAGCACACACACAGCACACACACACAGCACAAAGTAAAACAGCACACAGTTAACCCTTTGGTCGCCCCACATGTTAACCCCTTCCTGCCCAGTGCTATTAGTACAGTGTCAGTGCTTTGTATTAGCTCTGATCACTGTATTGGTGTCACTGGGGATGTCAGTGACACCAAGTCAGTTCCCCCCAGTGTCTGAATTCCTGCTATAATTTGCTTATCACCTCCATTACTGGTAAAGAAAAAAAAATCCCAGTATCTATACCGCCATTTGTAAACACTATAACTTTCACCTAAACCAATTAATTTACACGTATTGGGATTTTTTTTTAGCAAAAACATGTAGCAGAATACATTTTGGCCTAAATTTATGATGAAATTTGTTTTTTTAATTTTTTTACTGGACATGTTTGTAACAAAAAGTAAAAAATATTGGGTTTTTTTCTCAAAATTGTCAGTATTTTTTTTATAGCGCAAAAAAATAAAAACACACAAGCGATCAAATACCACCAAAAAAAGCTCTATTCGTGGGAAAAAAGCCTGTAAATTGCATTTACATTTGGTGCAGCGTTGCATGACCGCGCAATTGTCAGTTAAAGTACCGCAGCTCCGTAACGCAAAAAATGGTCTAGTCAGGAAGGGGGGTAAATCCTCTGGAGTGCAAGTGGTTATTATAAATAATCATTAGCATAAAGATATATTTTAGGTACACTTGTAGGAGGAAAAACTTAAGCCAAAAAACTCCCAAAAACTTACCAGTCTCCTCTATGTATTACATCTGCAAACAAGGCCCATGGATAAACCTCATTCTCAAGGCTCCAGGGACAGCTGTATATATTGCACTTCTATCTTCCAAAATCAGTGTATAAAAAAAAAAAATTGTGTCAAAGGCGGCCTTTTCAATGAAGGGAACAGCTGCAAATAATCTAGTACCTAGATCTATATGGGCGGTTGTTTGACTATACCACCCATTCTACGGCATCTGCAATGACCACGCATGCGCAATGTAATGACATCACATGAAACATCACTTCCAGAGGCTGGAATGGCACCATATTGGAGACCACAGGTGGCGGTCTCCAATATGGCACCATTCTGGTCTCCAGAAGTGACTGGGACACTGGGGCCCCCCGGAGAAAGTTAGGCCTACTTGCACAATCTGTTGATATTTTTTTTTTTTCAAAACAACACAACAGTGTTCATCCAGCAACATTGCATTTATTTCTGATTCTACAACATGACATTAAAAAAATATATTTTTTAAAATGTATTTTATCACACAGTGGTGCAATTATATAGCAAATCTGCATACAAAGAAGGAGAAATGTATTTTTCTTGAAAGTGTAAACAGTGTTACAGTTATGCAATACCAAAATACAACACCTAATATTTGCATCTTGCAGTTTTACACTTTATCTTAAAGTCAGTTCAAGAATGAATTATGCAATTAAACTCCTATTTCCTCTATCACTAGAGTGCAGGCACAGAGCACATGTAGGTAGGCCTGAGCTAAAAGTACTTTTTTTTTATTAAGCTCTTAATAGTCTAAGCTGAAATTAATACACAAAAGTAGTGGATGAGTTTGTTGTTTTTAAGTGCTGGTGCAAAGCTTTAATCTGAGATACAGTCTGCAAGGAATGCTCTCTTTAGAAAAGTCATCTTGATGCCAATGTGCAATGGCTACCCTGTGTATAGAATGTATTATGCCAACAATTTAGTAAAGAAATATAAATCATTTTAAATTATGAGAGAGCTTTCCAGCAAAAATGGCCACCACCACATGTGACTGATAATGACCCCAGTAAAAGTAGGCACCCACTGCCAGCAGAAAGACCAGAGACAGTCCAGGCATCCAACTATGCCCCCTAGTCTCTCTTCCCCAATGCAATTGGTGCCTGCCCTGCTACATCTTTCCTGTGACTTTGCTGTGCCTGAGTGTTCTTACTCCAACATTACATCTAGGACCAGGACGATAATAGCAATTAGTGTTGTCAGGAGCATCCACCACCAGCAAAATTTTAAAATCAGTGAGTCAACAAACAATGTTAGTTCTTGCCAAACGAAATGGCCACTGCAGTTTTTGCCTAGATATCTTTACATTTAGAACTACTAATAAAAAATAGAGTTTATGACTGATAAACTAAAAGCATGTTAGTTGCCAATGTGTTACATTATGATTATCATTCAACATTTTAAAATTAGGGTACTCTGATCATTCCTTCTTAATCCACCAAAATCCTATTTCCAACTCCCCCAAATCCACAGACAAAATTAAACCCAATTAAAGAGGCATAAACATCAGTTACACACTTTTATTAGGTACAGCAACAATCTTTTACATAAGAAGTAGAAAATGAAATATAATGTATAAAAAAGCATATTGCTATTGGTCTAATCCTGAAAATGAATGGTCCTGAAAATGGCTAGTTTTTATCCATAATTGTCATTGCCTTGCACACCAGTCTATTGTTTGACAACTATAGCATTTTATTTTCTAGATAAGTGAGATTGTTGGATTTGATATCACTCCAGAACCCAATACATCTCTCATTAATATGTTGGAGTATGGATTGTCCAAATTCATAGACAGGTAAGGCTTTTTCAAATTATTTTTTTAAAAAAACAAGCCTTTTTTCTATATGTGTCTCATTAGGGAGATTTTCCTTTGCTTTCTGTCCTATAGACAGGATGTGAGAGGACATCTTTCAATATGTGAAGAAAATCCCCTCTTAGACAGTTGTCATGGGAACGAATGCCCCCAATGGAATATTTCATCTTTATTCCTGTTCTGTGGAAAATCAAAACTTAGAACTGATCTTCACTTTTATTATCAACCACAATGGTGATCAGGGCAGTTGGACAGGGTGAATCTCCCTAATGGCAACACAGACGGCAACAAAAACCTAACTGAAAATAAAACTGAATTAGTTATATTTTTTTGATCAGTTAGAGGGAAGGTTTGGGCCTGTTAACTGATCAGAAAAATACAACCTAGTTATTGTAGGGACTCCTCTGCTGTCAAAATACACTGATAAGCGCTGCAGCTGATTGGTTACAGTTGCTGATCAAATGAAAATGTTTAAACATTTCTGTTTGACAGAAGTGGAATGGTAGATCAACTTCTGTTGAACAGATATAGCCATAGATGGATCAAAATTTGGCAGGTCTCCGCTTAACCGGACAAATTTAAATCCATCTATGGCCAGCTTAAGACTCTGTCCCCTTTAACAGGGTTTGAAAAGAATGTAACAAGGTTAGTGTGTATGTGGACTCAAAATTTTTTGTATAGATAGGTCCTTTAGAGTGTTCAGAATTAACACCACATTCATCAACAGCTGGGTCAAGCAATAAAAATCCAACAGTGATTCTGAACTGTTCACTACTATATCCAAAGCTAAAAAATAAAAAAAAATATTGCCTTTAGTTATGCTTGAAAATTGATATTGAGTTCTTCCCAAAAAGAACAAAGGCAGCAAATTTATCTTCAAGAAAAACTGATTTCTTTACAAACTAGCCAAAAGCTAATGATTTTTACCTATTTTCTGTCTTTATCCTAATGCAGCCTATGGTCCAAAAGTTATTTTTGTTGGAATTTTTTCTTTTTTTAAAGTTGCTAAACTGATCCAGATTATAAATACTGTATAATAATAATAATAATCCTGATTGTTTAGAATCCAAGTACATAAGTAAATAGATAGCAAGAGCTTATATTGCTGGGTATAGCTGCATTTGTTATCTATGTGGTGAGGGGAATGATTCTTAAGTAAACAACTAGTGAAGATAGCCTGTGCCTAAATCATCACACATTTCGATCCAAGATAGTGATGTTCTCCCCTGAGAGTTCCATCTGAGTTCATTCTGTTCTCACCTGACAGATTGCTATGATTTCCTGTTAACTTTAATGTGGTTGACAGCTATTTCTGGAAAGTGGAAACTGCAGAAGAAATGCCAACCATGGAATCTTCTCACTGATCCATCTATATAGCTGGACTGCAAAGTTAGTGTTGATTTACTTACAGCTATAATAACCCATATTTAAATTAAGGGTACCGTGGAAGAGCAGAATAGACTGCCAAGACTGACAGTTGTAGTTTTTGCCTGTCAGAATCACAGTTTTTTTTTTAAGGATAAGTTCACTTTTCTAAAAAATAAAAAAAATAAAAGAATAATAATAATAATAATAATAATAATAAAAAATGCACTTTTCTGCAAATAAAAAAAATGTGCACGTATTAGTTTTTTTCTTAGGAGCAGGTCATAGATTGCAGGCTACTGCAGACTCTGAGTACAGCTATCTGCCTGTGCCTCCTGTATGGGTAGACGGTTATTGGAGAGTAGTACCTTAAAGTGAAGCTTAAGCCAGAAAATTTAGTCCTGTTAGATCACTTCATGCTGGCCCCTTTTTCAGGTATAGCTATATAAAACATTAAAAATAAGTGCCTATACTGTTTGAAATCCAGTAATATACTGTCTCACCCTGTTCTGCACATGTTCAGTTGCTCTCTATTTTTCGGCAATGTGCAGAATTTGTAGAGGCCATGAGAAGAAGAAACCAGAACAATGCTGAAGGCAAGTTACAGCAAAAATGAATTTTGGTGGCATAATTATCAATGTGGAATGTATGTTCCTTGCTAAAGAACATTATTTTTTATCAAATTGCTACGGGTAAGGTTCCATTTTAAGCAAAAAACCTGTGTATGACTTTTGCTTTTGTTTCTAAGTGCTCATTCAGAGGGCCTGCTGTTTTTTGCTTTTTTTCATGCTGTCTGCAGTTACAATTTAGCATGCTTCCCTGTGTTTATTTTTTGCCATGAAAGTTGGCAGGCAAAAAAAAGTGCCATTGATATGCTGATAGACCAGTGTATGGCGATATTAAAGTCAAATTTGCAAAAACATGAACAGGTAGGATTTTACTTATAACAGAAGAGACTAGTGGTCCCCTCTATCATAAATGCCTCCCCCTGCCTGTCAGCGGTAATGCAGTCTGAACTCCACATGCACAGCTCAGACCATATTTACGGCACCTGCTCTGTGTCATGATGATGTGACTCTCATGTGCATGCGGGGAGTGCCATCATTACAGGTCAGCCTTTCAAGCTGAAGAGACAGAATCTGGAAGGATAGATGGAAGCATCTGGGACCAATAGATGCTGTGACAGTGCAACACTAGAAGACTATTTGACAGGTAATTCTGTCATGATTTATTTATTTATTACAGGTACTTATATAGAGCTGTCAATTTACGCAGCACTTTACATTATCATTATTATACAGGATTTATAGAGCGCCAACAGTTTGCGCAACGCTTTACAAAATGAAGATAGACATTACAGTTACAATACAATTTGTAACTGTACACATATATATATTGTACAGGATCCAATTAACCTACCAGCATATCTTTGGAGTGTGGGAGGAAATTGGTGTACCCAGAGGAAACTCATGCAGGCACAGGGAGAACATGCAAACTCCAGGCAGGCGGGGCCCTCATGATGTGCTAGTATGTGGTGCATAGAACCAGCAAACACAAATGCTCCTGCGCTTGGGGATGGACTCGATGCAGGCTGCAACCACACTAAGAATGTCCTAGAACATGCACACCTTGCTGCCCTCAAATAGACCAGGGGAATCCAAATATATTGAATGAGGAAAGAACAAACAGAGGGCGCACAGGCCTAGTGCATTACCATAAAGAATGTTTAATAAGAAATAAAGTAGGTGTTGTACTCACAAACGACAATAAAGTTGGGAACATCATAAAAGAACAGCTGGGTCAACACCGTGCTGAGTAACAGTCCGCAATAGGAAGTGTAGACATCCAATAGGCTGACGGGTTTCGAGGATTTGCCTACTTTTTTTCTTATTAAACATTTTTTATGGTAATGCACCAGGTCTGTGTCCCCTCTGTTTGTTCCTTCCTCATTCAGTATGTGGTGCATGCCAGCACATTATGGCATACACCCGTAAGTGGACCGTTTCTTTTTTTTTTTTGCAAAGTTTAATACTGCTTGAAAAAGCACAAATATATCACTGTTCATGATCTCTACACACCATAAATAAACTAGTCAGTTTCAGTTAACTGAGGAAATTTTATGCTGCTGGAAAGTGGAGATTGACTCTCAAAGCCAAGAAAAGCAAGGACTAAGTGTCCCTTGTGTAATTTTCTTCATAACTTCATATGTGATAACATAAAATAATTGATATCAAGTGCTAATGTGCTTATGTCAATTTCTTTATGTAAAACATTTTTAGTTTGCTTTGCAGGAAGATGCTATTATTAGTATTATTACAATTTTTGATTTAACATAAACCAGGCATATGACCTTATATAATTTGCGAATTATAGGATGGAGCAGATTGGGGCAGCAGCAAGCAAAGAATACTCATTGGAAAAAGCAATGGAAAAGATGAAGTCTGAATGGTCTAATATGAGCTTTAACTTTGTCCGATATCGAGACACGGTAGGTAATTCAAGATATTCAATACCAAAGGCATGTATGCCAAATAGAAGTTTCTTGCAATACTTTTTTTGAATGATAATACAATGGGGTTAATTTACTAAAGCAGTTGGAAGCAGTCCAGTTTTAGTAAATCAACCCCATTTCATTCTTCAAATGTATACAGGTCTCCCTTTCAGTGATATACTGTATACACAAAACATTTACTATGCATTATGGTGTTTCATTTTAAAGCTCTTTAAACCATTCTCCCTGTTATTTCCATTTTTTCAAAAAGAAGCAACTTTTTTGAAACCCTGGAATTTAGACCCTGGAAGTGTTTAGAAGTGCATCTCATGATGTATATGAATCTGTTGCAGAATTTTACATGTGCAACAAAATTTACAACAACATGGAAGATGCTTTACTTACCTCCAGTTTTCTTACCATTAGAAGTGTTTGTTTTGTTTTGTTACGATTTGTTTTTCGGACAAAAATTAAATTTTTGGAGGTTCAGATGTATCCAAATCTCCAAATGGACAAAGTAACAAATGTCAACATATAAAAAAATGGTTATAACAAAAGCATTTGTTTAATTCAGATAATGTCACATGATGCGATAGTAGTAAGGGCCCATGGGAAAATAAATTCAATTTTCAAATTAATTCGATAGTTCGGATTTGGATAACAAATGAAACTGAATTTCCTTCCATTCATTAATTTGGATGCACATGACGCTAATCAATATTGTCCAATCAGCTCATGCCATTTATCTTGGTGGATTGGGCTAGCGTCCGAAAATAATGAATCCTTCTGACTTGAATTTGTCTGATTCGATAATATATTGAATATATAGAAATCTTCCGGAAAAACTGCAAACATTATTTGGATCCACCCAAACCAACAAATATATGAAACGAATGCCAAAGATACAAAACAAATTTAGAAAACAAATTGGTTCAACAAAATGAATATGCATAAACTAAATTCTTCAATGAACAAATTAATCCGAAACTAAAATTTCCAGTGTGCACATGTCTACTTACCATTGATGTGGCTATATTTGTTAAAGGATAAGTTCACCTTTTAGACAAAAATAATAAATGCACATTTTTTTGCAGGTAAAAAAATGTGCATTTATTATTTTTGTCCAAAGGAGCCTGTAAAGCATTGCACCAGCGATCAGTAGATCTTTGATGCTATGCTGGTCTCCTGCAGACCTGTCAGAATATCTGCTTGCCATACGGAAGGGGGGGGGTGTACAAGAAAACAGAAATACTGACAGGAAACTTCAATGAACTAACACAGCACTCCAAAGCACTGTGGTAGTTCATTGAAAACTACAAGCCAACAGCCGCTAAGGTAGTCGGGACTTGTAGGCACTCATTCACAGAAAATTGTGAATGAATGACGCGGCCGTGTGGGCTGCACTGATTTCAAATATGACAGTCCAGGGAGACTTCTCCCTGGACTATCTGTCAGAGGGAGGGGGAGTGCGGGCGCAGTTGTGGCTATGGGAACACGTTACATGTTCCACCCTGAAAACGGTTGAACATGTAACATGTTCCAAAGTTAACTTATCCTTTAATATATTTTTTTAGACATAGCATCAGAATATAATAATGTCACACATGAGAGCTATCGGAACTTGTTGCACACGTCGAAAATAACAACAAAACTATCCCATGGTTTTTATGAATTTGGTGCAGGACTTTCTAATATGGCCATAAGTCATAAATGGTCATAAATGCTTTATTGAATCATGCCCAAAATCTTTTTATACATGTAGCACCAGGGGCGGACTGACAACTCATGGGGCACTCGGGCAATAGGGGACCATGGGGCCCCTGTGTCCTTGCCCACATTCAAACCACACCCAAAAAGCCTATGAAAAGGGTACCAGGGGCATCTCTGACCCAGGCAGTGCCTGAGTTCCCAAATGGTCAGTCCGCCCCTGTGTAGCTCTACAGTCAGGAAGAAATTTCACTGTAAAATTTCCAGCGAAAATAATACTCCGCACTTAGTGTATAAACAACAAAATTGAGAAAAATAAATATGAGAAAGCTACTCTTTAAAAACATGAACACAGACGTGCATCAGTAAAGTGAGCTTCCAAAACTGTGAATAAATGAAAAGTCTGCACTTTCACTGAAAAATCTGTGATGACTCTGCAACAGCAAACTGTGACCCCTTCAGTGCTCCACCACCCAAATGCACACCATCTCCTTACCAGATGGAAATTGATTCCGTTGTGAGGTTCTCTGTGATTTGTGATAATGATAATTCCACTGGATCCAGCTCCCTGTTTAGATGGTTGTCTTATGGAAAACCACAACAGACTCACCACACAGATATGGCCACAGACACAAGGAGGAAGCAGGAGGACTACATAGTATCATTATCATACCATTTAAAACCATCGCTTTATTAGATCTATAAGGTACTCACAAACAAGTGAAGAGTAAAAGCCTGTGAACAATGCTCTTGCCTCGACCCGCAGGCGTGATGAAGTCAGAGCCAAGCCCCATCCAATGCATTTCATCACAAGGGACATTGTCAAGAGACAGAATTCAGCTCCTGATTCCAGATACTGCATTATAAGAACTACAGAGAGCAAAGAACGGAGTTCCTCCCCCTTCCAAGTTGGCTGTGGGAATGAATCAAAGCAGTTGTTTTTGATACCAAAGGGCATTGATTGCAATTATAACTAAAAACTAAAGAAAAAAAGGAAGCCTATTATTAATCTTTATTAATCACTAATTAACCACTTCAATACCAAACACTTTCACCACCTTTCTGCCCAGGCCAATTTTCAGCTTTAAGTGCTCTCACACTTTGAATGACAGTTACTTAGGCATGCTAAACAGTACAGAAATTACATTTTTATCTTTTTTTTTATATAGAGATTTGTTTTGGTTGTATTTGTACTCACTGCCTCATTTCATGAGGCCCTAAATTTCCTGGACAGTACAAATACACCCCAAATGGCCCATATTTGGACAGTAGACAGTTCAAGGTATTTAGTAAGAGGTGTGATGAGTTAATTAAAGTTGTCATTTTTTGTTACAATTTTTTGGAAAATGAGGAATTAAATTTTTTTCTCTCAAAGTTGTCATTTTATCAAGTTATTTCTCACACTCAGAATAAGCATACTTATATAATTACACCCCAAAACACATTCCAATGATTACCTTTTGGGCTTTCAAGGAGCATCTAATTTCCTGACAACCTAACACATTTTTGGAGGCCCTGGAGCACCAAGACACCTACAAGATGACACCATTTGAAAAGCAAACACTCCAAGGTATTCTCTGAAAATCATAGTGAGTCTTTTGAAAATTAAATTTTTTGCCAAAAGTTTTTTGAATATTCAGGAAAGAAAAGAAAAATGTAATTTTTAAACAAAATTCTCAATTATTAAATTGTTTCTAACACACATCATAGGTATACTTAGAATTACACCCCAAAACACATATTACTACTCCTCCCATGTAAGGCGATAACATATGTTTGAGACCTTTTCACAGCCTAGCCACACAAAGGGCCCCAAATTCTAAGGAGCACCTTTAGGCGTTCTAGGGAGATAAATTTCACATCTAATTTCCAGACTTCCTATTACATTTTTGGAGGCCCTGGAGCAATAGGACAGTAGAAACACCAACACATTTTAGAAAGCAAACACCCTATTTTTTTTTAAAAGGCTTGGTGAGTCTTTTGAAGACTTAATTTTTTGCCACACATTGTTGGAAAATGCAGAAAGAGAATTTTTTTTTTCGTTTACACAAAGTTACATAGTTAGTCTGGCTGAAAAAAGACAAAAGTCCACCCAGTTCAACCACAGAAGAAAAAAAAAAGAAAAAGTTATAATCCTATACCCACAGTTGATCCAGGGGAAGGCAAAAAAAAAACCCAGCAAAGCATTATCCAATTTGCTCCTGCTGGGAAAAAAATTCCTTCCTGATCCCCCGAGAGGCAAACGGATATTCCCTGAATCAACTTTACCTATAAATGTTAGTATCCAGTTATATTCTGTGTATTTAAGAAACAACCCAAGCCTTTTTTGAAGCGACCCACTGAGCTGGCCAGAACCAACTCTTGAGGGAGTCTATTCCACATTTTCACAGCTCTCACTGTGAAGAAACCTTTCTGTGTGATTAAATTTCTTTTCCTCCAGATGTAAAGAGTGCCCCGTTGTCCTCTGTGATGACCTCAGGGTGAATAACTCTATACAGAGTTCACTATATGAACCACTGATGTATTTATACATGTTAATCATATCCCCCTTAATCTCCTCTTCTCATGAGAGAATAAATTCAGTTCCTCTAATCTTTACTCATAGCTGAGCACCTCCATGCTTCGTATCAGTTTAGTTGCCCTTCTCTATACTTTCTCCAGTTCCCCAATGTTCCTTTTGTGAATTGGTGCCCAAAACTGAACTACATATTCCAGATGAGGTCTTACTAATGATTTGTACAGGGGTAATATGATATCTCTCTCTCTCTGGAGTCTATACCTCTTTTAATACAAGAGAGGATTTTGCTCACTTTATAAACCGCAGCTTAGCATTGCATGTCATTATTAAGCTTGTGATCTACCAGAACTCCCAGATCCTTCTCCACCATTGATTTCCCCACTTGTACTCCCCCTAGTATGTATGATGCATGCATATTCTTAGCCCCCAAGTGCATAACCTTATATTTATCAATATTAAACCTCATTTGCCACATAGTTGCCCAATTATACAGGTCGACTTGAGGTCGGCTTGTATATTGGAGACATCCTGTAAGGACGTTATTCCACTGCACAGCTTGGTGTCATCTGCAAAGACTGAAATGAGATTTTTAATCCCAGACCCTATATAGTTTATAAATATATTAAAAAGTAAGGGTCCCAACACTGAACCTTGGGGTACACCATTGACGACCCTAGACCATTCAGAGTAATAATCATTAACCACTACTCTTTCAATACAATCTTTTAGCCAGTTTTCTATCAATTTACATATGGATTTTTCCAAGCCTGTAGACTTTAGCTTACACATTAGCCATGTGTGGGGAACTGTGTCAAACGCTTTTGCAAAATCCAAGTATATCACGTCTACCGCCACCCCTCTGTCCAAGGTTTTGCTCACCCCCTCATAAAAAGAAATCAGATTTGTTTGACGACTTCTGTCTTTCATGAATCTATGCTGTCTGTTACTTAAAATATTTTTTCCAGCAAGAATTCATCTATGTGGTCTTTTATTAAACTCTCCAATATATTCCCAACTATAGAAGTTAAACTAACAGGTCTGTAATTACTTGGTAAAGATTTTGACCCCTTTTTAAATATTGGCACTACATTGACCTTACGCCAATCCAGTGGTACTATGACAGTCATTAAAGAATCCCTAAAAAGTAGAAACAATGGCTTTGAAATGACAGAGCTCAATTCTTTAACCCCTTTTTTTTACTATTTTGGGCCAGTTTTCCTTTGATAATAAAAAAAATCAGGAGATATCCATTACCATTTAAAACCAAATGAAAGCCCAATTTGTCCTGAAAAAAACAAGGTATAATTCACCTGGATGTACAAAGTAGTTGTGATGAAATATAGAGTTTTACTAACACATTGCAAAATTGTGCTTAAGCATTTAGATTTGTTTTACCCTTCGGTGTGAAGGGGTTAAGGACCCGTGGGTGTATGCCCTCCGGTCCAGGTGCTTTATTCACCTTTATACTGTCTAAATATTTTTGGATATCAATATCAATTGTGAGCCAAAGTTGTCAATGTAATAAGAAATTTTTGGAAACACAGCATGGGCATTCTTAGAATTACACCCCAAAACACATTCTGGTACTCCTTCTGAGTATGGTGATACCACATGTGTGAGACTTTCACTTTTTCGACTGATTATCCTGAACATTGTATCTTGTGTATCACACAAATCAACCAATTGTATAAACCATTGTACTGTAATGGTTGCCTCCATATGAGTGGTCAGGGAATATAGCTTAGTGTAGTGTCACATTTACAGTGCCATGAAAAAAGTATTCATACCCCTTGAAATTTTCCAGATTTTGTCATGTTACAACCAAAAACATCAATATATGTGATAGACCAACACAAAGTGGCACATAATTGTGAAGTGGAAGGAAAATGATAAGTTTTTTTCAAAATTTTTTACAAATAAATATCTGAAAACTGTGGAATGCTTTTGAATTCAGCCCCCTTTACTCTGATACCCCTAACTAAAATCTAGTGGAATCAATTGCCTTCAGAAGTCATCTAATTAGTAAACAGATATCACTTGTGTGTAATTTAATCTCAGTATAACTACAGCTATTCTGTCAGAGGTTTGTTAGAGAACATTAGTGAACAAACAGCATCATGAAGGCCAAGGAATGCACCAGACAGGTCAGGTATAAAGTTGTGGATAATTTTAAAGCAGGGTTATGTTATACAGTCATGGCCGAAATTGTTGGCACCCTTGATATTTCTCCAGGAAATCATGTATTTCTCACGAAACGTATTGCATTAACACATGTTTTGCTATACACATGTTTATTCCCTTTGTGTGTATTGGGACAAAACAAAAAAAGGGAGGAAAGAAAGCAAATTCGACATAATGTCACACAAACCTCCAAAAATGGGCTGGACAAAAGTATTGGCACCCTTTCACAACTGCGGATAAATAAGAATGTTACAAGCATGTGATGCTCCTGTAAACTCACCTGGGGCAAGTAACAGGTGTGGGCAATATAGAAATCACACCTGAAAGCAGATAAAAAGGAGAGACGTTCACTTAACCTTTGCATTGTGTGTCTGTCTGTGCCACACTAAGCATGGACAACAGAAAGAGGAGACGAGAACTGTCTGAGGACCTGAGAACCAAAATTGTGGCAAAATATCAACAATCTCAAGGTTACAAGTCCATCTCCAGAGAACTAGATTTGCCTTTGTCCACAGTGCGCAACATTATCAAGAAGTTTGCAACCCATGGCACTGTAGCTAATCTCCCTGGTCGTGGACGGATGAGGAAAATTGATGAAAGATTGCAACGCAGAATAGTCCGGATGGTGGATAAGCAGCCCCAAACATGTTCCAAAGACATTCAAGCTGTCCTGCAGGCTCAGGGAGCATCAGTGTCAGCGCGAACTATCCGTCGACATTTAAATGAAATGAAACGCTATGGCAGGAGACCCAGGAGGACCCCACTGCTGACACAGAGACATAAAAAAGCAAGACTACAGTTTGCCAAAATGTACTTGAGTAAGCCAAAAGCCTTCTGGGAAAACGTCTTGTGGACAGATGAGACCAAGATAGAGCTTTTCGGTAAAGCACATCATTCTACTGTTTACCGAAAACGGAATGAGGCCTACAAAGAACAAAACACAGTACCTACGGTAAAATATGGTGGAGGTTCAATGATGTTTTGGGGTTGTTTTGCTGCCTCTGGCACTGGGTGCCTTGACTGTGTGCAAGGCATCATGAAATCTGAGGATTACCAAAGGATTTTGGGTCGCACTGTAGGGCCCAGTGTCAGAAAGCTGGGTTTGCGTCCAAGATCCTGGGTCTTCCAGCAGGACAATGACCCCAAACATACGTCAAAAAGCACTCAGAAATGGATGGCAAAGAAGCGCTGGAGAGTTCTGAAGTGGCCAGCAATGAGCCCAGATCTAAATCCCATTGAACACCTGTGGAGAGATCTTAAAATTGCTGTTGGGAAAAGGTGTCCTTCCAATAAGAGAGACCTGGAGCTGTTTGCAAAGGAAGAGTGGTCCAAAATTCCGGGTGAGAGGTGTCAGAAGCTTATTGATGGTTATAGGAAGCGACTGATTTCAGTTATGTTTTCCAAAGGGTGTGCAACCAAATATTAAGTTAAGGGTGCCAATACTTTTGTCCAGCCCATTTTTGGGGTTTTGTGTGACATTATGTCATATTTGCTTTTCTGCCTCTGTTTTATATTTGTTCCAATACATACAAAGGGAATAAACATGTGTATAGCAAAACATGTGTTAATGCAATACCTTTTTTGTGTGAAATACTTGATTTTCAGGAAAAATATCAAGGGTGCCAACAATTTCGGCCATGACTGTATAAAAATATCTCAAGCTTTGAACATTTCCAGGAGCACTGTTCAATCCATCATCCAAAAATGGAAAGAGTATGACACAACTGCAAACCTACCGAGACTTGGCCTTCCACCTAAACTGCCAGGCCGGTCAAGGAGAGCATTGATCAGAGAAGCAGCCAAGAGACCCATTGTAACTCTTGAGGAGCTGCCGAGATCCACAGCTCAGGTGGGAGAATCTGTCCTCAGGACAACTATTAGTCGTGCACTTCACAAATCTGACCTTCATGGAAGAGTGGCAAGAAGAAAGCCATTGTTGAAACAAAGCCATAAGAAGTCTCGTTTGCAGCTTGCGAGAAGCCATGTGGGGGACACAGCAAACATGTAGAAGAAGATGTTCTGGTCAGATGAGATCAAAATTGAACTTTTTGACCTAAAAGCAAAACGCTATGTGTGGCTGAAAACTTAACAGTGCACATCACCCTGAACACATCATCCCCACCGTGAAACATGGTGGCGGCAGCATCATGTTATGGGGATGCTTTTCTTCAGCAGGGACAGGGAAGCTGGTCAGAGATGATGGGAAGATGGATGGAGCCAAATACAGGGCAGTCTAAGAAGAAAGCGTATAAGAGTCTGCAAAAAACTTGAGACTGGGGTGGAGGTTCACCTTCCATCAGGACAACGACCCTAAATATACAGCCAGAGCTACAATGGAATGGTTTAGATCAGGGTAGGCAGCCTTTTTAGAGGTGGAGATCTACCTGAACAACATGAAAGAGATCAAAGATCAGCGGGTTCAGCGCCATTTAAAAAAAAAAAAACTAGCAAGGACTAACTAAATAGCAAAGAAAATATAGAAGACTATAATAAAACAAATGAAGCAGAAAAGTGTAGCACTAAAATCAAATAAAATAAATGCAAAATTCCTGTCAGTAATACAGGTACTCCAGGAGGTTAGTAACACTACTAGGGCATTGCAATGGGGGCTAAATTTGCCCCCAGCCTGGCCAACCTATTTATGGCCAGGTGAGAGGAGGATGTCATCTTTGCCCGTGATTGGCCTGAACTTTTATTTTACAAAAGATATATAGATGACATCCTCGTCTTTTGGAATAGGGAAGAACAGTCTCTTTTCAATTTTTTTACTACTCTAAATTTTAATACATTAAATATTAAATTAACTTTTAATTACAGCACAAGTAGTATTAATTTTTTAGATCTGACTCTAACTAACCAAGACGGTAGAATTTCTACAGAGACATATTTTAAACCTACCAACAGGAACAGCTACATCCCGACAGATAGCTGTCACCATCCCAGCTGGTTACGGAATATACCCAAAGGCCAATTTTCTAGGATACGACGTAACTGTACAGATGATTGCGCTGATCAGAAACAAGCATCATCTATTAAAGTTAAATTTCTGGAGAAAGGCTATGGTGAACCTGAACTTGACCAAGCGTTAGAACTAGTAGGCAGATCTAATCATAATAGTTTGATTTATAATGAGGCTGTACAGAAACCTAAGAAATGTTGTCCATTTGTAACCGTTTTTTCCATACAACATAAAGCCATAACTAAAATCATCAACAATAATTGGAAAATTTTGAAATCTGACCCTATACTTGGTACCTTATTACCAGAAAAACCAGAGATTACATATAGAAGAGCCACCTCTATTAGGAATATAATATCTCCTAACATTATTGATCCTCCTCAAAACATTACACTAATCCCTAGCCTAAAAGGCTTTTACCCTTGCAGAAAATGTGTTATCTGCAAATGTAGCAAATTTACAAAGAAATGCTTTAATTTCAACTCTACTGTTAAAGGCACCGTATATACTGTTGAAGATTTCATAACATGCACTAGCAAGTATGTGGCCTATCTACTCCAGTGTCCTTGTAAACTACAGTATGTAGGACGCACTATAAGATGTTTGAAAGACAGACTCAGGGAACACGTTAGCAACATTAAAAAAGGATATAAGGAGCACTCGTTATCACACCACTATAAAAAATGACACAATAAAGACCCTTCCTCCCTGAGTTTTATTGGCATAGGAATTATTAATACCCGCTGGAGAGGGTCTAATAATAAGAGATCTGTGTCGCAATTAGAATGAAGATGGATTCATGAACTTAGTTCCCTACACCATAAAGGGTTGAATATCTATTTTTGATTTAAACTGCTTTATAGATAATAGCTAGTATTGAGTGTTATTTCCGATTTTTCTTGCTACCTTATTATATCCTTGGTTTATTGTTATGTACTTTAGGTTGCATTCATTATTTAAGGGATTTTTTGGTTATTCTGTTTTTCCTTTTTACATATACATATTTATGACCATTCCCTTTTATTGCAATGTTTTATTATATTTTATTTATTTTATTTTATTCCTTCATTATGGCCCTTCATTCATTTATTTATTTTATCATTTTGGCAACGCTCTTTTTACCATATTTTCTATATTTTACTCATTCATTTTTACCCTATTGTATATTTTATTGTTTTGGACCATCATTTGATAACTTCACATGGTTATCCATACTTATGATATTCTATATTTCATGTTTTTAGTCATCGCATTCTATTTAATTTTTATCTTGCTGTATATTTTATTTTATTCGTTGTTGATCTGTTTTTACACTGACCTATGTATTATTCAGTTTTATGTCCCCTACACTGACATCCTTTATTTGATGTCACTCATGGTATTCATTATTTATTTATTTATTTATTTACTTGCACATATTTATAACTATATATTGACACATCTAAACGATCCCCTGTGGGTTCTGTAGCACTCATTAGTGCATTTTCCTGAGGTTCTATTTTATTGTGTATCATTATTCAATTTATACTGTATAATTTCTTTTTTGCAGTTAACGCTTACTTTCTGCCATGCAAGTGGCGTTTAGCCATACACCTATTTAAGAGACACTTTTGTCTCTGCTGTTTAGTACAAGTTTTGGTGCTGCAGCCTGTTATGAGCGGTTATCTGCATGAGACATCAAGGTCTCCTACCTTTTTTGTCTGCAGTTTCCCACCAGGAAAATGGCGCCAGCCATATATGTATACACGAGACACATTTGTCTCTCCCTTCCGTCATAAGTTAAGTGCGCACGCACCGACACTAGACATTGCGGTCTCCTGTCTTCCTATTGCCTTTTGCAGACCATATCAAAATGGTGTCAACATATCGCGCATGCGGGAATAGCTGGCAAAATGGCGCCGGCGATTATTATGGGTGCCATTTTCAAATATAAAAGAGAGCAGCACAACGTCCTGTCTGTAGGCCCTGCACCCTATGATGATGAGCTTTGCTCGAAACGCGTCAGACGGGCTACAGTAGCTGGACGTTTACCACCGCTGGTGGCCATCCTGAATTTTATATGGTCAGTGATTTTTCCTTCCTATGCACACGTTTTGTATGAGCCTATTTGTGAATAAAATTGTTCCTACGGTATCACGCTATGGGGTGTCCCTTATTGTGCTCTCTTCATTGAGAGCCTTCATCTGCCGAAGCTGCACCTTAAGGGACCTTCCAACGTGCTATACACCTGAGTGTCATACCTGAGACGTGACCCGTATGCATAGAGCATCCTGACCCTACTGATGACCCCGCACACACCTGATGAGATAGGCATATCTCTAAGGCGTTTTATTTACGCACCTCTGGTGAGTGCGCAATCTATTTACTTTTGTGTTACCACTTTGGATCAAGTCCCCCACGTTTATACTTCACGATCACATTTATTCCTCATGTGGACTTTCTGTCATCTTTGGGACTTTCATCATGTTGCTATCAGTAACAGGAACTTTGCATTTATTTGATTTGATTTTAGTGCTGCACTTTTCTGCTTCATATGTTTATTTAAGTTGTTGTTTGATTACCTTTTTGTGTTCTAGCCGCTACTATACATTCTTGATAGCGCTCATATTCCTACTTTTTTATTTATAATAAAACAAATGTCACTGTAAAAATACAAACTTAGGCTACCTTAAAAATGGACATTGTTAGTCAGCAGGGTAGTGGACGTGTCAGTAGAGGAGAGGTTGTTGTCAATCAGTAGAGCAGTGGATGGTGTCAATGGAGCAATGGGCAGTGTCAGTAGGACAGATGTTGGTGTCAGTAGGACAGTGGATGGTTCAGTAGTTTTTATTTTTACATTTTTATTTTTTAATATTTTTTCACAATTTCTGTAGGAGTCCTGTTAAAAGGGGAGCACTTGGGAGAAGAGACAGGCAGCAAAAAAAAAGGAGGAACAAGGATTGGTGAGATAGCGGAGGAGGTGTTTACTAGAACTAAACCCCTGGATTTTCCTCCTGCAGCAGCTGTAAGAGGGGGCAAAGGTCATTGTGGGGGGGGGCAGAGGTCACTGCTATGGGGGAAAGGGGGGCAGAGGTCATTGCTGGGGGGTGAAGAGGGCCAAAGGTCACTGCTATGGGGGAAAGAGGGGGCAGAGGTCATTGCAGGGGCCTCTGGCCCCCTTCCCCCCATCAATGACCTCTGCCCCCCTTTCCCCCATAGCAGTGACCTCTAGCCCCCTTCCCCACCAGAAATGTCCTCTACCCCTCTTTCCCCCATAGCAGTGACCTCTAGCCCCCTTCCCCACCAGAAATGTCTTCTACCCCCCTTTCCCCCATAGCAGTGACCTCTGGCCCCCTTCCTTCCCTCCAGCAATGACCTCTGCCCCCTCTTTCCCCTATAGCAGTGACCACTGGCCCTCTTCCCCCCCAGCAATGACCTTTGCCCCTTCTTTCCACTATAGCAGTGACTTCTGGCCCCCTACTCGCCAGCAATGTCTTCTCCCCCCCCCCCGCCCCAGCCTCCTCCGCTGCTGCTGCTGCTGACATCCTCAGTGCACAGCGGAGAGTGGAGAACAGCACAGCTCGAGACGGAGGGCCAGAGGAGGATCTGGCCAAATGAACTTTTCATATTAACCCACAGGTTATTGGTTGCTAGCATCAACCTAGCAACCAATCACATGCGGGTTAATATGAAAAGTTAATTTAGCCAGCTCCTCCTTCCACCCTCTGTCCTGAGCCCTGCTGTCCTTCGCTCTCCTGTCTCCTGCACTGAGGATGACAGCAGCAACGGAGGAGGCTGGGGGAGAGGGACCTGTTCGCGGTCAACCTGTCACCTGCCCTCGGTCGACGGGTAGACCGCGATCGACGGGCTGCTGACCCCTGGTTTAGATCAAAGCATATTCATGTGTTAGAATGGCCCAGTCAAAGCCCAGACCTAAATCCAATTGAGAATCTGTGGCAAGACTTGAAAATTGCTGTTCACAGACATTCTCCATCCAATATGACAGAGCTTGAGCTATTTTGCAAAGAATGGGTAAAAATTTCACTCTCTAGATGTGCAAAGCTGGTAGAGACATCCCCAAAAAGACTTGCAGCTGTAATTGCAGCGAAAGGTGGTTCTACAAAGTATTGCCTCGGGGGGGCTGAATACAAATGCACGCCACACTTTTCACATATTTATTTGTAAAAAATGTTGAAAATCATTTATCATTTTCCTTCCACTTCACAATTATGTGCCACTTTGTGTTAATCTATCACATAAAACATGACAAAAAATACTTTTTCAAGGCACTGTAGTAGTTGAGATGTGCATTGTGGAAGAATTTGTTTTGTTTCATTTCAGATTCTTTTGTTAAGTTAATCATTTTTCATGTTTCATCATATTCATTATGTTAGAATGATTTGTTTGCAGAATTCATTTGTACATTTGTTATTTTCAAATTCATTTAAAATTTGAATTTCTGATGACGATTGTATTCATTCTAATTTACTCTATGCTATTCTAATCTATTCTATTTTTTCTATCCTATTCTATTTTTTAAAATTTTTTTTATTTATATTCTATTCTTTTATTTTCTATTCTATTCTATTATATAGTTACAAAATAAAAAAATACATCCAGTCCATCCAGTCCACAAGTTCTATTCTATTCCTTTCTATTCTATTCTTTTTAGTCTATTCTGTTATTTTAAATTCTATTCTATTCCTTTATTTTCTGTTCTATTTTGAGCTGTTGTATTCTGTTTTATTCTATTCTTTTATATTCCATTCCATTCTATTCTATTGTTTTCTATTCTATAAGTAGGAATCATCACACATTTAAAATGTTTTACCTTGCTATATTTATTGCAACATTTATCCATTTTGAATGCAAATTCATTTTCAAATTAATTTTCAGATTTGGATAATTCATTTTATTATATTTTTTTTTTGATTCTTTGAAATCCATTACTATTATGATTCAGAAATTTGGATATATCCAAATATTCGCATAACGAAAATTTTGTCCGAATTTTGATTCGTAACAAAATGAAGAACTCATGTCTAGTAGAGATGTGCACAATGAAAAAATAAATTTTGTTTTGGATTAATTTGTTAGGTTAAAAATTCAGTTTCAGCATATTCAGTATGGTAGAATGAGTAGTTTTCAGAATTTGTTTTGTATACTCAGATTTTTTTTGTATATTTGTTATTTTTAATTGATTCAATATTTGAATTTTGGAAGATGGCTATATTATGTCTATTCTATTCTATTCTATTCTACTCAAAATTTGAATTTCGGAAGACGGCTATATTCTGTTTTATTCTATTCTATTCTAAATTTGAAATGTCTTTATTTTCTATTCTATTCTGTTTTATTCTATGTTTTTCTATTCTATTCTATTCTATTTTATTCTTTTATTTTCCATTCTATATTATTATATTTGTGGGAACTCGCTTCAAGTGGTAGAGCTTCTTCAAAGCACACGGCAACTCGCTTATTTTTTTAAGGGCCTGTTTGCCCACTTTTATTTAAATGTCAGTTCAATAACATAAAGGTTTTCCACGCAGGGGTATCCACCATCACACAAATTCAAATGAACAGTATTCAGCCTCCTGGCTTGTACGCAGTTTTAAGTCTGCCTCCTGCAGACTCTTCCCAAAGTATGGCACTAGCACACAGCTAGTCCGGCTTCCACCTCTCCTAGGTGTAGCCCACCTGACCACAGAGACCTCCCGTCTGCCGGGGTGGAGCCCTCCTGACTCCGTCTGCCGGGGTGGAGCCCTCCTGACTCCGTCTGCCGGGGTGGAGCCCAGAACCATGGTTAGGCCTCTACAAAAAGGCCTGCACACACCTGTGCAATCAGTGCGCTGGGGGTTCTCAAAACACGGACCCCGGATTGGAGATTTCATCCCTCCCAGATCTCTTTGAAATCTCCAGGCTCCAGATCCCAAAACAAACTTTATGAATATATGAGGAAACTGAAAAGCCAGTTTCCTCTGCAATACATCAACTCTCTGGAGCCCCTCAACCTGCCTGGTTGAGAATCCAGGGTTTTCAGCTTTATTTTGACCGTGGCAGGACACTGCACTGCCACATATCCCCCCCCTTTGTTTTGACCCCGTAGGGGGCGGAACACACAAACCTAAAACCCTTGCTTTAGACCTTCTGTGCGGGCTATCACCTGTAAAAGTCCAATCCTGACTGACTTCGTTTTCATCAAAGGGAGACACTACTCCCTGCCCCAAGAGGTGACTTCCCCTGTCTCCCCTTACTTGGGCTCTACGACATCCCCGTGCCTTTTTACGAGTGCGCTTCCAAAAGCGCGGTCTTTCTAATTTTCTTAAGACTATGCTAGTCCTTTTACCACTAGGGGGTTTACAAGTCTCAGTACCCTTTGTAACCTGGGGTTGACTCCTAAGCTTTAAATGCCTGGTACCTGTAATATTACAACTTGCTCCCTCAAATTCCTCTAGACCATCCCTTTTTGCTTCATTTAATTTTACAGGGGATATACTTTTAAACCCTTTAGTAACAGACATGGGCTCTTTTATTGTGGCATCAAACTCTTTTAACATCCCCTTGTTAAGCTTTGGGCCATTTCCCTTAGACCTTTCATTCTTATAACTTGGGCGTTTACTGGACCTTTGGAAAACTTTTCCAGAGTGACCTTCCTGAACATGTAGGGGGCCTATTACTATACTCTTAACCTCTGTTGTGTCTGTTAAGCACTCATTACCTTTTCCAGGATGACCAGCTACCATGTCAACTTGACCACCAGGTCTACCATTCTTTTTGTTATCACACATAGTAATCAGACAATCCAAATTCATCAACACATTTCCCTTTTTATCATTAGCCAAAATACTCTTGTCAGAACCCAGTTCACTAGTAGTTGGCAGGGCAGTTTCTGGAGAGGAATTACACACAGCGGAGTGGGCATCTCCCATGGAAACATCACTATCCACCGACTTCACTGTCACAAAAGACTCTGCCAGCAACTGTCCTGATGCCAAACCATCCTTACATAATTCTGCATTTGGGTAGATGACCCCAACCCCATCACATATACATGTGTCTTCCAGCACTTCTGCCCAAACCTCTGTCCTGTCCAACAGTACTCTGGTGTGCCTCTCATACAGATTACTGCTATGAAGCAACCCAGCCATGCACTGAAAGACAATTTTCACCATTACCAACAAGGATGGTATCACAGAATTCCTATATTGATCATCTTTGTTTTGTATAGCCTGTAATACCAAGCTCCAATTAGTGGGACTCCACTGTACCAGCTCTCCCGAACATGGAAGAGACAGCAAGGTATACACCGGCTGTACACTCCAGAAGGCTAACATTTCCTTCAGCAGGTCTGTTATAAAAAGACAGCCTGATTCCACACATAAGATCTTCCTGGAGACATGGAGACACTCATTTACTGATGCCTCAGAGGTGGTGCTTCTTAAAGAGGCTTCCTCTCGGCTGGAGGTACCCAATACAATAACCTGGGGCTCTCCCAGAGCGTAACCAGGTGTGGGATTCACCCAAATACTCTGAGGCTCGGTGTCAATGAGCTCTTCCATGGCTTCTCTATGGATATCAGTTTGGTACACCACACCATTAACTCCTTTATGGGCTGTGGGCAAAACTTCTGCTGAGCGTTTATCCTTAACGGTGCCTTTTACCAGCAGTGGGTCAATTTTGGCAGCAACAGGTGCGCCCTGGACTAATAGCTGCTCCACAGTCCCTCTATTCAGCACAGCAGAAACCATGTCCACCCCATTGTTACCCACAGAGGCATCTTTTATTAATGCCAACAAGCTTGTTGCCCATCTGTCCCAGTCCATCGTCCCTGTGATCCCATCAGAGGTACTACGCAGTACCACTCCAGTCGCTGAAGGAGACACAGAGGGACAGAGTGGCTCTGTATCAGACCCATTACCTATATCTTCATTATCCATATCACACTGGAAGACTCCTTTTCTAGGTACAGCAGGTTGCAATTTCCTACTCTCACCACTGTGACCTAGTGGCGTGTCATTCACTACAAAAACTTTAGCATTAGTGGATTGCATTAACCCATCATCATGAATACGTTCATACCTTTTAGATTCACCATTGCCACAGTGAAATAACAAATTCTCATCACTCAATTCAGATACACTCTGGTCCACCAGAGCAATACCATAGTTATCCTGGGTTACCTTAACCACCGTTGCTAGGGGAGATAACACATCCTGCTTAGTGGTCACCCCTACTACATTTAATTCATCATTCTGTTTGTATGACATTGGTGCAACGCCAATATCAGCACTCTTTGCATTGACATTTTTAACCGTTGCCTCCCCACTAAACAGAGCATTATACAGAGGCAAGTCTTTCTCACGATCACCAGCAGTGGGTTTCCCAACTGGGAGTATCCCAAATTTATAGCAGAGAGTCTCAAAGTCAGTCTCAATCATTGCATTAGTGTCTCTCACATTTATCTCAAAAGTACCAGTCTTACCCACCACTGCAACAGGCTTCACCTTCACTTGAGTGCGTGGGATCTGGATCCCTTCGGTCATCTCCTCTGCTTGGCTTTGGCCAGCTAGTTCATCCATGCAGCTATAGGATGATACTCTGGCCGACACTTCTGACTCCTTGGCACCCCCTGCTGGCACAACAGGTACTTCCTCACTGTTGCTAGAGGTGGCTGCCAAGATTTTTAAACACAAACCTTGGCTTGCAGCTGAAGACTTTTGCCCAGTAGCACTCTCATCAGTGGTATTCCATAATCGGGGGCAGGTAAAGATACCATGCTCAAACTGACCACATTCCAGGCAGGGTATGGTTCCACCGACAACCTTCTTGGGATATGGAACTACATCTCCCTTGTAGCCCCTTCTCCTGGTTGGCAGGCTTTCTCCTGTTGCTATGGGAGAAGGCACTCTCCCAGCTGAACTTTGTGGGTTCCTCCAGATGCGCTGAACTCTCATCTCTGCGTTGTCACAATCCTCTGCAGACGACACTTCTCTCACAGGGTCCGCAGGCCTGAAGTCACATGTGTTGCTATGGGCAACCACATTCTTCTGGAACTTTTGGGCAGTTTGCTGCTCCTTCCTGGAACTCCAAGCAGGCTTCCCAATTGCATACCCAGACCTTTGTCTGGTTCTGTCACCTTGCACTGGAAGCTGGGATAAAGGGCACTTGGAGACAGTGTGCCCCCATTCACTGCACCACAAACAGCGCTCTTGTGGCAGTATCTTGGCTGGACGTCCAACACTGCATCCTCTTTCAAGCATAGGATTCTGCACCAAGAAAGCGGATTTCCTTTCACCAGCATTGCCAGGGGCAACAGCATGCACTTCCCCTTTAACTGGGTTCACTGCTGCCAGCAGGCGCTGACCCCACTCTACAGCGGACTCACAAACTGGGGAATCTTCCCGCCTTAGAATAATGTCCTTTCTCTTTGCATGCCTCATACTTGCAGTCACTCCACAACAATTTTGCACAATCCAGCAACACAATAGAGCACTGTCTCTTTAAGGCAAGTTCCTTTTCTCTTGCAGGATCTCCTCACCTGCACACACAGATAGTGCAGAGTCATGCACCAAACACAGTTCAACACATGAACTTACTTCATTGCTGGGATCTCTAGTTCTGCCCGCATCCTCCACCATATGTGGGAACTCGCTTCAAGTGGTAGAGCTTCTTCAAAGCACACGGCAACTCGCTTATTTTTTTAAGGGCCTGTTTGCCCACTTTTATTTAAATGTCAGTTCAATAACATAAAGGTTTCCCACGCAGGGGTATCCACCATCACACAAATTCAAATGAACAGTATTCAGCCTCCTGGCTTGTACGCAGTTTTAAGTCTGCCTCCTGCAGACTCTTCCCAAAGTATGGCACTAGCACACAGCTAGTCCGGCTTCCACCTCTCCTAGGTGTAGCCCACCTGACCACAGAGACCTCCCGTCTGCCGGGGTGGAGCCCTCCTGACTCCGTCTGCCGGGGTGGAGCCCTCCTGACTCCGTCTGCCGGGGTGGAGCCCAGAACCATGGTTAGGCCTCTACAAAAAGGCCTGCACACACCTGTGCAATCAGTGCGCTGGGGGTTCTCAAAACACGGACCCCGGATTGGAGATTTCATCCCTCCCAGATCTCTTTGAAATCTCCAGGCTCCAGATCCCAAAACAAACTTTATGAATATATGAGGAAACTGAAAAGCCAGTTTCCTCTGCAATACATCAACTCTCTGGAGCCCCTCAACCTGCCTGGTTGAGAATCCAGGGTTTTCAGCTTTATTTTGACCGTGGCAGGACACTGCACTGCCACATATTGTATTCTATTTTTTTCTATTTTATGCTATTCAGTTTTATTCTATTCTATTTTTTCTATTTTATTTTATTCTGTTTTGTTCTATTTTATTCTATTCTATTATTCAGATATTTAATTCCATTATAATTTATTTTGCATTCATTGAAATTAGTTACTATTGTGATTCAGAAATTCTGATACATCCGAATCTCTGAATAACAAAAATTTGGTTTGAATTTAGATTCGTAACAAAACAAATTGCACATATCTAGTAATTTGTGCTGCTTTTACCTTCTGATCTGGCAGCCAGATCGATATTCCCTGTACACAGAGTTCTGTGTGTTTGTAAACACAGAACTCTGTGTGTGATTGGACACAGCCAATCAGCTGATTTCAGCCAAAATCACTGGCTGAAATCTGCTGCCAAACTCGTGCTGTGTCCAATCACAGCACAGATTGGCTGGGGGGGGGGCACATATACAGTATGTGCTCCAAATCTGGAAGAAAGGCCAGACATACAGGTACGTGATTGTGCCTGTACCTACCACCCACTGGCAGTATATTTACTGTTAGCAGTCAGCAGATGAGTAAAGTAGATTAGATCATTGATCAATGAAAACGTGTTCATGAGATGCTGTAGATGTTTTGAAAATATGACAAACATTGTCTTATGTCTGTGGCTAGCATAAGATATACTTAAAAAAAATTACAGACATTGTAATAGAAAATGCCTAATATCTAGAAATCTAACATGCATATTTGTTTAACAAACAAACAGTTCTCATGTGTATCAAAACCTAAACATATCTGTAAAAAAATAATTTATTTAAAATATTTGGTATACTTTATATACTATACAAAATGTGTATCATTAAGCAAACTAAAACAGCAATGCTTTAGCATTTTTGTCCATTTATGGTATAAGTGTTAACATTTGGTCTGATCACAAAGGTTTTAATTACTCTGGACATGAAAAGGTTAAAGAAGAAGATAAATTATTTTGTAATTTGTCTGTATTTTGTCCACTGCTGCGCTCTTTTTTTTCCAGTTAAAAAAAATCACCAAAATTATGGTGTGCGCCTTTTTTATTTACAGTCATTCCCTTCGGTTGTTGTTTGCATAATAACGGCTCTTCACAAAAGCTCTTCTCCTGCCTGAAAATACACCTCTTATATAAATTGGAATTGAGAGCACTTCTAATCTCAGGCAATTTTGAGTACAACCAATCTGTTGTTTTTGTAAACTTACACTAATGCACTTTATAATGCACTCAATCCCTATTATTTTGTTTGGGAAAGAAGAGAAAGCAAATTCACTGAGCTTTATTTAGCAAATGTCAGAAAACATGGCTTCAACAAGTAGGGCACATTAGGGGAGATTTACTAAAACTGGAGCATTCAGAACCTGGTGTAGCTCTGCATGGTTGTTAACAGGGGCAGACTGACCATTTGGAAACTCGGGCACTACCCGAGGGCCCCATGAGATGCCCCTGGTACCTTTTTCATAGTCTTTTTTGAGTTTGGGCAAGGACACAGGGGCACCATGATCCCTTATTGCCCGGGGGTCCCATAAGTTGTCAGTCCGCCCCTGGCTGTTAACCACCTTCTAACTTCAGCTTGTTTAATTACGTTTTGGCAATACAACTTAGAAGCTGATTGGTTTCTTTGCAGAGCTTGCATCAGATTTTGCATTGTCCAGTTTTAGTAAATCTCCCCTATTGACATGCAAGACATGAAGGATGCATTGTAATTGCATAAGTGTTTTGGGGAAGACATTTAAAATTGTAATATGTGAATTGGCAGAATTTTTAGGGTTCATGTACATGAGACGTTTGGAAACACTTCTGAAAGATGGAAACTGACTGCTGGAAAATGCAGGTTAAAACCCGTCTGTTTAGCCGCGTTTGCATAATGCGTTTATACGCGTCTGTGTTTAGAAGCGTTTTTTAAAGATAACATCAGGAGACCTTCCAAAATGCCCAGAATGCATTGAAAAACAGTAAAAAAATTAACTATTTCAGACAGTTTGAGAGATATAGAGAGCAGAAGCAGAGAGAGCAGTATGTGTTGAGATTACCTATCTTTTCTGGTTGTATTCACTATGGATCCCATCATGAGCATAATGTAGCTCGTTCCACCATTTTTTCCATCACGCAAAACCTGGAACTGACTGCGCTGGTGTGCTAGGTCCATTTGAATACATGGAAAACATTTGCATGCATTTCTGATGATAATAAAGGCTCTGGACAGCATTTGGATATGGAACAGTTAAAAAACGCTTCTAAATGCAAACGCCTATAAACGCGATTAGCCGTGTTTACACGCATTTACAAGCATTTGGCGTTTGAAACGCTGATGAAATCTACTCCTGGACCCAAGTTTGGTGCGTTCCAAAAATGACTGTAAACTCAACTGCCTGTAACTGACTGTAAACGACATAGTGTACATGGACACAGGAAAACATTAGGGAGAGTTCAGGGGCTGCTGAAAAAAAACACAGCTGCAGTGTACATGAGCTCTTAGAACTGACTTTTCACCATAACTCAACCCCAAACCAATGCCATATTTAGATCTATGCTGTACTAGGCTAATAGGAGTGTTGGGTACCTGTCTTCAAGGATTTACCATTTCTGTTACTCTGTCAGACTTTAAAAAAACGAGTACAGGAACATTTCCTATAGAATTCTGACAAATGTTATTCAGATTCACTCTGCCCAAAAATCATAATCTCAATTACTGTTATTCAAAACTAAAAGCCTTTCAGCAATATACATTTATTCAATATACAGACCACAAGGCAAGTCACAGTGACCCTTAGTATTTTGTCAAAATGCATTCTCTTAGTCAAGCCAGTGTAAAGTTGGTTCAGCTTTGTGGCCAGTACACTATAAAGGCTCAATTCACAAAATGTAATTAGAAAGATTGTTTATTTCAGCCATTTGACTGTAATTTTCAAGTAATATTGGACTGGAAATAACCTTTTTAAAAAGAAGTATCCTAAGCCTGGTTTGTTAGCTTTGTGAATTGAGACTTAGGGGTCTTTTTTATCAAACCTCTTTGGCCAACAATAGCCTATATATCAAGGCAAATTTGTGGACATTCACCCAACATTTTAACCAACATTTACCCTGTGATAATTACGTTTATTGGCATTTGGCAACAGCTGTTCTTCAAAAGGAAATGGTCTTTCCTTTTGAGCGATTCACACCAGACATCCCAAGAATATTGCTACACTGAAACAGTTTTGTGAAGAGGAGTGGTCCAAAATGACTCCAGATCGTTGTGCAGGTCTGATCTGCAACTACAGGAAATGTTTGGTTGAGGTTATTGCTGCCAAAGGAGGGTCAACCAGTTATTAAGTCCAAAGGTTCACATACTTTTTCCTCCCTGCACTGTGAATGTTTACATGTTATGTGCAATTAAACCATGGCAACATCTAATGTTTGTGTAGTATTATGTTCAGCAGACTGTGTTCTTCTATTGTTGTGACTTAGATGACGTTCAGAGCAAATTTTATGCCCAATTCATGCAAAACTCCACGTAATCCCAAGGGGTTCACATATTTTTTCTTGCAACTGTACCTGCCTTTTCAGTCTTCTATTGAATGTGAACTAAGCTGCTTATCTACAGCTTGCCCTACATTTAGGACGTGGTGTCAGCATGCTGGAATGAATGACTCCTGGGCACATGTGCAGGAGTCATTTCACCTCCATTGCCCAATCAAGAGACCAAAAGCCCGCACTTGGAAGAAGTCTGGGGACGTGTCAACTGCTGCCAATGTATCCAATTGTTGCATTGCTGCTGAGATTTCTGCAGACTTTAGTTCCTCTTTCCAGACCATCCTAAGGCTGCTTTCACACTGGTTTGTCTCAAAAACGCCTGAAAAATGGATAGCATTTTTGAGGCAATTTTAATCGTTTTTCAAGCGGAACATCCTGGATATGTGACTTACTTTTGTAGCTAAAATTGGGCTGATTTGCACGTTTGAATTCACTAAAAAATGCTACTAAAGTACTGCATGAGTTATTTTATCAAGTCAAGCGGTATTTTAGCAGTGAAAAGCATGCATTAATGTTTCAGCTGTCAGCGGGGTTCCCCACTGACAGCTGAATGTAAAAGAAAGAATTGATGGCAATTAAAAAATAATTTAAAAAGGGTGTGGGGTCCCCTGCTCCATCCATACCAAGCCCTTTCGGGTCTGGTATGGATTTTGAGGGGAACCCCCACCCAAAAAAAAAAAAAAATGGTTTGGGGTCCCCCTCAAAATCCGTACCAGTTCCTTATCCGAGCATGCAGACCGACAGGTCAGGAAAGGGGGGGACGAGTGAGCACCCCCCCTCCTGAACCATACCAGGCCACATGCCCTGAACATGGGGGGGTGCATTGGGGTGGGGGGGGCTCCCCTCCCAAGCACCGTGTCCCCATGTTGATGGGACAAGGGCCTTTTCCACACAACCCTGGGCTGTGGTTGTGGGGGTCTGTGGGCGGGAGGCTTATCAGAATATGAAAGCCCCTTTTAGCAAGGGGGCCCCCAGATCCAGAAGTGGCCCTTGTCCCCATCAACATGGGGACAAGGTGCTTGGGGGGGAGCCCTCCTGCCCCAAAGCACCCCCCCATGTTGAGGGAATGTGGCCTGGTATGGTTCAGGAGGAGGGGCTCGCTCATCCCCTCCTTTTCCTGACCTGCTGGGATGCATGCTTGGATAAGGGTCTGGCATGGATTTTGGGGGAGGGGGAGCCCAAGCCATATTTTTTTTGGCGTAGGGGTTCCCCTCAAAATCACAACAATAAAGCACAAACAAGCCACCCAATAATGACACGTATAACTAGTGTCATTAACTTATCTCCGACTCACTGGTATAAGTGTGGATCCATAAACCCATAAGGTACATACTAAGCAAAATGGTAGTGTGACAAGAACACCCCTACCTGGAAAAAGAAGGTTATTAGGTGATCCACGCGGAGTAATATGAATTCAAAAATATTCCAAACAATTCTTTATTTGATCACATAGATCATAAGGAGGTTAAACATGAGCATGGTGTACATATGAAAAAAATAAAATCATGTTAAAAAGCACTAGGCGTCTTCAGTTTAGGGTCATCTTAACAAATAGAGTACCACAAGGCAGAGTTATAAAGTGGTGGTATAGTTATCCTGGGTTTCCATGGGTTTTCGGCTTGTATTCGAGTAAACCATGTATGCAGCAAATGTGTTCCCAATGTATGTCAGGTGTCTCCTGATGTGAAAAAAGCTGGAATACAAAAATATATAGTATATATATGGAAATATGAAAACCAAAAAACCATATCACATCCAATATTCACCAGGCCTCCCTCTACAATGGTCAGTGGATACTACTATTACCTTCTCAAAGGTGAGGTTGACAGGCCAGCTTCTCAAGTGTAGGGACTTCCTGGATAGCCACCCCAAATAAAATAAAGTCCACAGTACCAAATGATTCTGAGGATATATATAGAAAAATAGTGAAAAATGTAAAAATCATGGGCATCAGGTCACCCTGAAAATAAAACACACACAGAGTGGGTATATTACCATCAATGAAGATCAAGAAGACATCTGTCGACTTGAAATAGGATCAGGTCCTTGATGCTTTTCCAAGATGCATATGGGGGTGAGGAGCCAGGTAGTCACAATACATAGATTCCAAACACATATACTGTGTATATAGCATATAACAGGCTATACGGGCCTGAATTCTGATACCCAATAAAGGGTTTCCAAAAATTGCTCAAAATGAGAAGATTATTATTCCATATACTGTGTATATAGCATATAGCAGGCTTTGCAAACCTGAATTCTTATACCCAATAAAGGGTTTCCAAAAATTGCTCAAAATGAGAAGGTTATTGCGGTTTCATGAGGATATGGCTATGTCACAGCACAACCCCTAGATAGGATAGCGTATATATGTATATATATGTAGATCGTCCTCCAAAGAGGATTTGCAAAGATTCCCCGAATATACAGGGTAATTTAGGCCCAAATAGCATGCCCTTGTTAACACCATAAAAGCTCTATCAATCTCAACAGCCGTAAGCTAAGTTAACTTGCCACCGGTGGAAGATAAATTTCCCTGAAAGATAGCCGTTTGCGAGCCGCTGCAGCAATAGCCTTATGGTAGTTTTCAGAGGGTCAAGGGCCTTCCCAGCAGGGAGCTGTGACACCGCCGTTCCTTCCCACCTCGTGGGCGCCGCACCCAGTGAAGACGCCGAGCGTAGTGACGTCAATACGTTGACGCGTTTCGTCCGCCAATCACCGCAGACTTCGTCAGAACTGTTTGGAATATTTTTGAATTCATATTACTCCGCGTGGATCACCTAATAACCTTCTTTTTCCAGGTAGGGGTGTTCTTGTCACACTACCATTTTGCTTAGTTCCCCTCAAAATCCATACCAGACCCGAAGGGCTTGGTATGGATGGAGGGGAGGACCCCTTGACGTTTTTTTATTATTTTTTAATTGCAGGCAATTCTTTCTTTTATTCAGCTGTCAGTGGGGAACAGCCAGACCTTCCCACGTTTTTGGAGTGGTTTTAAGCATTTTTGAAGCATTTTTGAGGTGGTTACCATTCATTTCAATGGGAAGAAACTTTTTTTTAGGCTTTTTTCTAACTCCCCAAACATGCCTCAAAGATGCTGTAAGTTTTTGCAGTGCAATGCCTCAGTGTGAAAACATACATAGATATACATTCACATACACAGGGAAGCAGTTTTCTTGAGCTTTTCAGGCGTTTTTTTTACCGCAAAAACGCTTTAAAAAACTCCTCAGTGTGAAAGCAGCCTAAGGCCTGTTTCACATTAAATAAGCTGCTAGCAGGCTTCAGCAAGCTTCAAGTAGTGCTGAAGCCTTCTAGCAGCTTGATTAAATTGGCAGTCAGTACTGCCATTAAGATCTGCGTTCAGCATTTACAAAGTGGAGCTGAAGGGTGCTTTAAAAGCTTTAACAAAATTTGCTGAATGTTCTGCTGTCTGAGGCCCCGTTTACACTTGCGATTGAGGGTCTGTAAAACCCCATATTTGAACCCCCTCAACCGCTCCCCCTGTTGCTGCTGAGACAGTGGGTTAGAGTGTACATATTCCACAGCCAAAGCAGTAATTATACTCCTGTCTCGCTTAGCAGGCGGTACCAAATGAAGCCGCACTGCAATTGCCTAACAACCACGCACAACACATGTGGTTGTGCCATGGTCTTATGGTAATTAGGGGGTTAAAACAGGTGGTGAGGAGGCTATACAGTACCTTCTCACGGACTGTATATGGCTTTCTGAAGAGCGATCTGATCATGGATCGCGCTTCAGACAAAGCAAGTCTAACTAAGCTTTAAAGCTTGCTGTTTATACTGCTCTTACATGTACAAGCTGAAGCCCTTATAAAACAGGAAATTCTTACAAACACTGATAAAGCAGTTCTTGACTCCTATCTACTTTTAGGTTTACTGTATGGGCAGCAAAATACACAGTATTAGTTAAAGCGGAGCTCCACCCAAAAGTGGATGTTCCGCTTGAATGCATTGTCCCCCACTCCCCGTGAAGGACTGGCACCTTTGGGGTGCAGGGGGGGAGCGGGTACACAAATTTGACAGGTACCCATTCCCACTTCTACTTCAATCGCCTAAGGCAATCAGAAGCAGAAGTTCCCCCCCCCTCCCCATAGTCTTCTGGGACACGTGACAGGTCCCAGAAGACTATGGGACCATTCACAAAGTGCAGCGATACTCGTGCATGCGCAGTGAGCACCCGGCTGTGAAACCGCAAGCTGTCACAGCCGGGTGCCCACACTGAAGATGCTGGCACTGGGGAGAGAAGACAGCTGGTGAAACCAGCAGTGGTGAGGACACTGTGGGATCGTAGGACAGGTAGGTGTCTGTATTTTAAAAGTCAGCAGCTACAGTTTTTGTAGCTGCTGACTTTTTTTTTTTAATCAACTGGAACTCCGCTTTACTTATAACTGCAGGTATGACATTTTGTACTAACTTGCATAATAAGTATGATTTGAATACTGCCTGCTGTATTTTGAATCAATATAAAAGCTGCTAAAAGCCTCCAGTAGGTAAAATTTTATAATAGCAACAGGGATTCTTCTAAATTACTTTTCCCTCTGTGTCCAGAAAAAGGATAGTTGGTGTGAAACAGTCTGTAAATCTGTCTTATACAGAACTCTTTTCAGGGTCTGTAATTACTCATTAATTATCAATGTAATTGATAAGACATGATCCCATAAACCCATTAAAATTGAGGAATAAACTTTCTCAAGGGTGAATGACCTTTTATAGTCAAAACCTTCACAGACAGACTAAATTTCACTCAATTTGACTCAATAGGTCACAGGACCTAAATGATGTATCTTAAAGAGCATACAAACCCAAAAGCAGAAATGTAATATATTGCAGCTTATCAATCCTTTGATGAGGTGGCTGCATTGGTTTGTACACTTCCCTACCTCCCCTTTCTTCTGCCCTGATAACTCCTGCTCTTCACCTAGCTGACTCCTTTCATTTGCTGTGCTGACCCCTGTCCCCTGCCCTGCTGATCCCTGTCCTCTGTACTACTGACCCCCTGTACACTGCCCTACTGTACATTCCCCTGCTGACCTCTCATACTCTGCCCTGCTGTCTCCCTGTACACTGCTCTGCTGACCTACTGCACACTGCCTAGCTGACTCTCTGTTCTCTACCCTGTTAGCCCCTGTACAGTGCTCTGATAGCCCACTGTACAGTGCTCTGATAGCCCACTGTACACTGCCTTACAAACTAATGGCCTCTGTAGACTGCCCTGCAAACTGCATACCCTATCCTCTGCCCTGGGGATCCCTGTACACTGCCCTAATGCCTCCTATACACTGTCCTGCTGACCTCACTTCCTATGGCCCCCTGACATTTTTTACTGCATCCCCACATCAGACTGGTTAGATCCAGCCCTGTCCTCCAGCCACTTAGGCATTTCTTGCAGCTGCAGGCGGCGGGGTAAAAACAAGCAGAGAGAGCTGGTGTAGAGCCAGCAGAGGACCCAGCTACAAACTTAACAAATATAATGCTTAACCTCAGCTAACACTTTAAAAGCAGTAAGAGAAACAGTATATTTCCTTTTGGGATAAAGTTTTTAACTAAATGAATAAAATCTGACCATTGTAACCACCCCTGTCAGTGTTAAATGTTATGAACCCTCAAAATCTAAAAAGGCAATATATGATTATAAAACAAAGTGCAGCACAGCAGCTGAAAAAGTTGTAGTTAATCATAAATCCAAACCTATACATCTACTAAGGACTACCAATCAAAGCATGCAGAGCTATGGTGCTACTACTTTGGCAGGTAAGGGTAGGGCATTTTTCTCTTCTTGCTAAAATAAATACTGTAAGTCATGTGCCAGATGTGACTAAGGCAGGCCATACATTAAATCTTTTTCTTTCCTTCAAGTACAGGTTGAAAGAAAGAAAACTGCTTGATTCCCCCATCAACACCCGTGGAGCTAATGTATTCTGACAGTGGGGGGTTTCCAAGCTGTCAGAATATAATGATCACTGTTTGGGACATAGCCCCGGACAGTGACTGAACAAAAAAAAAAACGATAGGCTGGTTTTACTGAAGTTGATTGATAAAACAACTTCAGAACAACCAGCCAGCCCATGCATGGATTGAAAATTTTCTGGCTTAAGAGGAGTGACAATCACAGCACCATCCAGCCTATGGTTGTGCTAGACATCTGACCTGACAAACCAAACATCCGGCAAATTCAATGAAAAGATAAAACCTAAAAATGTATCTTTTTGCATAAAGTAATACCATTTCATTACAAAATACTTAAATGGGATCTATAGTCACATGATACATTTTCACCCACTCCGCCATTGGCGGCCTCAGCTGTCCATCACTGGGTCCCGGCCGGCGATTCTCTGCTGACACCCAGCAATTGCCAAGTATCACTGTTGGGGGAGGGACTTGTATGTAAACATTATAGATCTCTCCCATCAGCTCCTGCACATTGCTTTGTATTGCTCTGCATAGCAGAGCAATACAAAGCAATGTGCTGACACAGCAAAACACACACACAGCACACAGTTTACCCTTTGTTCACCCCAGATGTTAACCCCTTTCTACCCAGTGTCATTAATACAGTGGCAGTGCTTTTTATTAGCACTGATCACTGTATTAGTGTCACTGGGGATGTCAGTGAAAGTCAGTTTCCCCCCAGTGTCAGAATGCCCACCGCAGTCCTGCTTAAAGTTGCCTATCGTCGCCATTACTAGTATAAAGAAAAAAAATTCCAGTATATATACCACCATTTGTAGACGCTATAACTTTCACGTAGACCAATTCATTTACACCTATTGAGATTTTTTTTTAGCAAAGACATTTCGGCCTACATTTATGCCGAAATTAGATTTTTTTTAATTTTTTCACTGGACATGTTTAATAGCAAAAAGTCACAAATATTGTGTTTTTCTCAAAATTGGTGGTCTTTTTTTGTTTATAGCACAAAAAATAAAAAAACACACAGCCGATCAAATACCACTGAAAGAAAGCTCCATTTATGTGAAAAAGAGGACATACATTTCATTTGGGTGCAGTGTTGCATGACAATGCAATTCTCAGTTAAAGTAATGCAGCGCCATATTGCAAAAAATGGTCTGGTCAGGAAGGGAGGTAAATCCTCTGGAGGGTAAATGGTTAACATGAGCATTGTTGTAGCAATACAATTAAAAGTTATTTTTGAAATTGCGCTATAAGCTTACTTACATTTTATGGGTTCTGCTAGTCTACCTATCTTATCTTTTCACAATTTCCTGGAAGCTTTATGACTTTTCTTCTCTCCTTCATACATTCTAAGGATTACATATCCCATGGTACCTTGCTGTCTTCAATCAGCGATGATGTTGTATTTTTCCTGTACTGATTCTGCCTCCTGTAACTTCTCCTAGCACAGTAGTTCATAAGGCAGGCTCTGTGAAATGTGTAAAACAAGCAGTGCCTACTCACAGGGTACAGTGACTATGTGTCACAGAATTCAAGAAAGTAAGTGTGTAGGATACTTCAATAAGTAAGTATACAAACTTCAACATTGTTCAGGTTAACCCCTACTTGACGAAGGGTACAACGAATTTTAGGTGAATTATACTTTGTTTTGTTGGGACAAGTTGAGCTTTCATTTGGTGCTAAATCGTAATGGATAGCTCTTGATTTTTTTATTATCAAAGGAAAAATGGCACAAAATTGAAAAAAAAAAAATTATTATTTTAAAATTTAGCTGTTTATTTCTTGCTATTATCATAGCGTACCACCAAACAACAACCGAAAAAAAATTATACCACAGTGATACTGCACACTGTATGTGTAAGTTATTTCTTGTTTGTACTCATAGTAGGGCCCAGAAACAACAGTGTTCTATTATTATCCTATGTAAAAGACAATGCTAACAAGTCCTGATACTAAAGTGAAAACTTTTTTTTTAATCCTTCCTAAAAATATACTGACCCCGACCTTTGACCATGACATTTGACCCTAACCTTGATCCTAACTCTAACCCTGACACTGACCTAGATCAACTCGGATCTAGCTATTTTATCTTTTTTTATTATTATTATTTTACACACACTTCTTTTGTTTATAGTTTTCTCCTCTAGCAAGCTGGAAATCAAAGATTCCTGCTAATGGTGGCTCCAATGGTGATCATTGATGCTTTTCTCAGTGGTTGTATATGACTTTCTTTAATTTAAAGGGTCATTATCTGAGGGTAAGCTGTGTACATATGGGTGATGATGTAGAATATCAAACACTGGTGACATGTTCTTAGAGGAGGAAATCTCTAAGACTGTTTGAGGCCTTAAGCACGGTTTAAAGCCTTTTTTTTTTACAAAGAGTTCATGTAAGGATACAGTTGTTTGCATATACATGGACTGCACTATATACAGACGGTTTTTGACGTATTTATGTATGTACTGGAATATTATGACAATTGTTGTTTTTTTTTTGACATTTCACTTGTACATTACGTTATTTATGCACTCAAGGTTCTCATATTGAGTTATAGTTATAGTTTAATATTTGTTATTAATGGTGGTGCGCTGCACTTTACGTTTTTTGTTTTTTATAGTTAGTGTGCAAACAATTTTCTCTATTTTCCTTTAACACTCTTTTACAACCCTTTATAGCCTGCAGTGGAAAAGGGTGGGCAGTGATAGGAGAGGATAGTAGTGAATATAAGGCATTGACAGGGAGCCTTCCAGTAATCTGACATTTTGGTGCAAACCAACAAATGCTTGGATATAATACCACAAAATTTAGGCATGTCATTTATTTGAAGTAGATCCCATGACTTGATTGAAAAAGGCCCATGACCAGTTTAATTTGCAATTGATCTTAAAATGTATTCAGTATTTTCGGGGGTTTAATTTATGAAATTTTATGTAATTGGCAAGACATTTAATGTAAATTAAAACATTTGTCTTGTTTTGTAGAGCACAAGCATTTTATCAGCTGTTGATGACATTCAGTTATTGCTTGATGATCACATTATTAAAACACAAACAATGTGTGGTTCTCCATTCATTAAGCCGATTGAAAATGAAGCCAGGGTAAGTGAATATTTCAACAGCAATTACTTCATCTATTCTAATGTGCTGATTAATTGTTCGAAATGAGGCACTTCACACTAAATACATAATTCACATTTTTATTTAAATATAGAATCATTCAAACGTACTGAAAAGAGACACATATCATTTATACCTAAAATCTGTATGTAGAAAATGAGCACTAGCTAAAAAATCTATGATAGTTTGTTATTTCAGATTACTAAATCACTTACTCTGTTATTATGACAATGTTATTAAACATGCATTGGTAGATTTACCAGGAGTGCAAGAATAGCAATCCCACTGGAGTCTGTAAAATAGTGTACACATAGGCAATCAACCCAATTCTATTTTCATTCTTCTAGAGGTAAGAAGCCTACAACTGACCCCAACAGAGTAGAATAAAGAAGGAACTGCATTCTGCTATATTCAGTGAGTTGGTGTAATACTATTCAGCAATGTATCCCAGAAATAACACCACTGCATTAGTCTAACTAGTTTGTTTAATTTATAGTAGAACTCCAGCCAACATAAAAAAATAAAAGTGAATAGACCATGAAAAGATAAAAATAAAAAAATAGCAGCGCTTGCTGCACTGTTTTCCACAATAATTGTTTTCCACTAGTAGATATCCTCGGTCTACCAAGTTGAATGGCCACCATCATCATTCAATGTACCTCCTCTGAGACAGGCTATCATGGACCCACCCCCAGCCATTGACTGGACAGTGAAGTCTGCACTTCCAAAGGTTTCTGGTATGGGGTCCCTAAAATACCTTACATAAGCTAAGACCTTTTCAGTTCACACTGAGTGTGAAGTATGTTAAGTATTGAGTTAAGTATGTCCTATATTTTGACTGGCATCATGCGGAGAAGATGTTTTTCTCCCCCAACACATTTTGCCCAACAATACCGTATTGAGGAAAGGTTCCTTAGGAAATGGATGATTCCTGTGGTAGATCTGTCCGTTTCTTACTATAACAAAACCCTTGCTGCCCCCTCCTTTTATAGGATGAGCACATGTTCAAAGATCCAATAGATAAAAAGTTAGAGGCCCTCCTTAAAACTATCTTTACCCTGACAGGACCTGCCATGCAACCCACAATTGTGTCTTTGTCACTCTGCCAGACCATTGCTGTCTTGTTAAAGCATATGGCCCAGAACCAAAGCACTATCTGTACTGATATCCCTCTGTCTATAGTAGGCTGGAACTTTTGTCTTCGGTCTCACACTGCTATATTGATGGCTTGGCAGATACATTTTGACAAATTTCTACGTTATGCCTTCTATCTATACACAAGTACAGGATCGTCTGGCTTACATTCTGCTTAGCAGAGCTCCTATGCAAGATATACCTTGAGTGGTTATCTTTTGAAAGAGAATACCTGTTTGGTCCCTTGTTGGTAAAGTATATCAAAGAGATCACAAGAGGATAAGAGCACTCTCACCCAGAAGAAAAATGCATGCACTTCTACTATCAGGTCTTCTTGTGTTAGGATGGGCTCCTCTTGTGCCCCTGAATGTTAAGTCAGGATCATGCTTGTTTACTTCCCACTCACGGCAGGCGGATCTGCTTTCTGCTGTCCAACATTTGTTGAATCAAGAAGACATAACATGAGAATGATTTCCAAGTTCTGCTTAAACCTCTTTACAGTTCCCAAACTTTTTTAAAAAGACTCGTGAGCCAATATAGTGACTTTCACCTTCAAAATGTGTAACAAAATAAAATATACTATTTTTTAAAAAATGAATAAAAACATAAAATTAAACCAAAGATAAAAACAATATGTGGTTCGCAAACACTTCACACCCAACTCATATAATAGTGCATATAATAGTAAATAAATAAATTATTGTGCTGCGCTCCCTAAAAACAAAAACAGCATGTGCATATATATCAATTTTCAGAAACATGCAATAACCCTCTTAATTGTGTTCCACTAAAAATCCACCCATGCAGCAAAAACATCCCAATATAATACACAAAAATTCACATAGAAAATCACCCATGCATCAAAAAACATCCCAGTGTAATAAACAAAAGTCCTCTTTCCCATAAATCAGCTTCAATCAAATGGATTAATTCCAGGTTTCCAAGTTCCTTATAGCAACACTGCTGCTCTATTATGTGCTCACCTATATTCACAGCCTATCAGGCTAATAAACGCAGTTTATCCCACCCATGCATCAAAAATCATCACAGTATAATAAACATAAGTCCTCTTTCCCATAAATCAGCTGCAATCAAATGGATTAATTCCAGGTTTCCAAGTTCCTTATAGCAACACTGCTGCTCTATTATGTGCTCACCTATATTCACAGCCTATCAGGCTAATAAACGCAGTTTATCCCACCCATGCATCAAAAATCATCACAGTATAATAAACATAAGTCCTCTTTCCCATAAATCAGCTGCAATCAAATAGATTAATTCCAGGTTTCCAAGTTCCTTATAGCAACACTGCTGCTCTATTATGCGCTCACCTCAATTCATAGCCTATCAGGCTAATAAACGCAGTTTATTCCACAAGAGGATGAAGGATCCCTTGGATGACCACCACCTTCTTTGGATCTCTCCACACTTCAGTGTTCCTGATTAACCACCTGGACACTTAATCCTCTTCTATGGACATACGGATAAATGGATATAATATGCCTCTTCCACCCCTCCTGGGAAATGAACCTCCTAAAGATTACTCCAGCAATCTCCACATGTATGGTAATAAAGGGAAACAAAGAATAGTGCTTTATCCTTTTAAAACACTTTATTGCAAAACTATGTTTGCCACACTCACATTGTAACAGATAAAAACAAGCCCATCAGTAAAAATAGCCATCAGTGTGTATCACACTCTCTCTCAGTACTCGCCGTATCACAGCAAAGCCGATCGAACGCGGTGACGTCAGAGCCCCTCCCCTACGCGTTATGCCTCCGGTCACGTGGCTTCATCAGGGAGAATCAATTCCCTTCATCCTCTTGTGGGATAAACTGCGTTTGTTAGCCTGATAGGCTATGAATTGAGGTGAGCGCATAATAGAGCAGCAGTGTTGCTATAAGGAACTTGGAAACCTGGAATTAATCTATTTGATTGAAGCTGATTTATGGGAAAGAGGACTTATGATTATTATACTGTGATGATTTTTGATGCATGGGTGGGATAAACTGCGTTTATTAGCCTGATAGGCTGTGAATATAGGTGAGCACATAATAGAGCAGCAGTGTTGCTATAAGGAACTTGGAAACCTGGAATTAATCCATTTGATTGAAGCTGATTTATGGGAAAGAGGACTTTTGTTTATTACACTGGGATGTTTTTTGACGCATGGGTGATTTTCTATGAGGATTTTTTGTGTATTATATTGGGATGTTTTTGCTGCATGGGTGGATTTTTAGTGGAACACAATTAAGAGGGTTATTGCATGTTTCTGAAAATTGATATATATGCACATGCTGTTTTTGTTTTTAGGGAGCGCAGCACAATAATTTATTTATTTACAGTTCCCAAACTTAATGGGGGGGTTTGGCTCATTCTGGATCTGAAGATTCTCAATCTGTTCCAAGATTTTAGAAGTTTTGCATGGAAAATGCTAGCTCGGTCAATGCCTCCCATCTTTCTGGCCTCCAGGAATGCCTACCTGCACGAGTGCATTACAATTTTTCTGCCTCATTAACGCTATCTGCATTTTGCAGTGGGTGATCAGCATTATCAGTTTGTTGCTCTTCCCTTTGGCCTGTCCTTCAATTTTTCACCAAGGTACTTTTCCTAGTTTTGGCTCTGCTTTATTTTCAAGGGACTACCTAGACAATTTCATGTTAAAGCATCAGTCCTCCCTGTCACCCAACATCCAAAGTGAGTACAGACATTGCAGAGCTTTGGTTGGATCCTCCAACTCCTGAAGTCATCACTGAACCCACCTCACAGACTGGAGTACCTCAATTTGGTGCTGGACACAACTTTGTCCAGAACCTTTCTGCCATGGGAAAAACTTCTGTCCCTTCATTCTTATGCCAAGGCCATTTGGGCCCAAATAAACCCCACTTAATTTGTACCTTATTGTTGAGGGTCTTGGGACTCATGGCACCCAGTTTCATTCCAGAGTGTTGCAAATCAACATGCTGGCAGAATGGAAAAAAACAGTCTCAGTCCTTGGACCAGCCAATGCATCTGAACCCCATTGCCAGATTCTCCTTAACGTGGTGGCTCTCCAATCTGGGGCACACTTGTGGGAGTCCATACGATGGATGCCAGGGAGGGGTAATGGGCTCTTGGTTCTGGGGTCTTTCAAGCCCTTTGCCATACAGAGAACACCAGATATGGATCTCTAAATACAGGGACCCTTAGGTGTTCACAACAGAAGCTCTGGTGACCCCGTGAGATCAGTTCAACCTGATTGATGCCTTTTTGCCCCTCCAGATTTTCTCTCACATACTTCACAGGATCAAGGAGGGCATCTCAGTGATTCTCATTGCATTGAATTGGCACAGCAGAATGTGGTATTAAAACATATTTAAGCTCCTTGCAGTAGCTTTGTTGGCTCTTCTGAATCGTCCAGATCTCTTGTCAAAGGGCCTGCGTTCTATCATGTTTCTTTGTCCCTGGTTTTAACTGTATGGCTGGTAAAGCCAAGGTCCTTAGGAACAGGGTCATTTTGGATTCAGTCATCCTTACCCTCTTTAAGGCTAGGAAACCAACTTCTGCTACAGTCTAGCATCGCACCTGGAGGGCTTACTGTGCTTGGTGCAATCAATGAAGTTTTATCCTACAAAGCACTCTGTGGGATGTATCTTGTCCTTTCCAGTCTGGTCTGGACCAAGAATTGGCCTTGAGTATCATTAAGGGACAAATCTTGGCCTTGGCTATTCTGTTTCAGAGACCAACCACAGTTTGAGAAAATCCCTGAGACTGTTTAGCACACACTGTTTTCACATTAATTATAACTCCAATATAAAATGAATATACCTTGATTTTTATTTTGTCAGAGTTAAAAGAACATACACTTAAAACTTCAACCATGCTGTTCCATTATATATCATTACAAATGACTTTCTTATTTATATTACATTTGTATGCAAAATGGAATACCCTAACCTCTACTCCTACCCATAAGACCTAACATTTTTATATTGTATTTATCTGTGATAGTATAACTTTATGTAAATACCAATTGTGGAGTTTCACTGAGGTGAATCACATTGAACCCAAGATGTGGGCTATTTACTAGGATCCTCTCTATACAAAATCAATGTGCTGAGGTCAGGGTTCAGTCCAAGGAGGTGGAGTTCAACAGGGTAATACAGTCAAGGGGAGCCAGAAGGATCACAGGATGTGATTATGACACAAAAGGGAATAAATCCAGAGTCACAGTGGTAGCATTCCAGTAATCTGAGGGGCAGCAGGGGTTAATCCAGCAGTGGTCTCAAGGCAGCAATATAGTATAGAAGGAGGACAATTCCATAGGGACAAAGGAAGGCAAACTGTGGTAACCCAGTAGTGGTAACAAGACTACACAAATCTTAGCCACCCTTAAAAGTTCAGCAATCCTTTGAGGATAATAATTGTTAGAGTTAATGAACGCTCCAGCCTCTATGTAGCTATCTTTCTAATACAAAGATAGAGCCTGGCCAAAGCACAGGTCTCATCTGTCAGAGTAAGAAGAACGCTTACTTGGCCCTTCCACAGGCCTTAAAATGGGTTCTGAGAGGTGCATGCATAAGATGAAGGGGGGGAGATAATTTACAGACTGAGCAACCAGCTGGCTGTACCCTCCTGATAGGTGCACAATCCCTTGGGATTGTGACTTTTGTCCATGGGAGGCTGCACTGGTGAGAACGTGTGGCTGTGTACTTGGCATGAATGGCTATCTCGGTGCCTGAGTTGGACTCCTGGGATCTGCTGAGGCATGGCCGTGTGAGAGAGAGAAGTGGTTAGTGAGGTAAAACAGCTTGGGCTGCCATTTTAGTGTGTGTGTGTGTGTGGGGGGGGTCAGGAACCAGGAGGGGCACACACACACACACACACACACACCTAAGGTAAGGTTGGGCATAAGAGAGAGTGGCTTGGACTGCTAAGAGAAGGTGTAAGACTAATTGCTATTCTCTTATACATCAGTGTAGCCATGTTTTATAAAGATATTTCTTTTACAGTACTAATTATCAAATATGTCTAGAGCTGAGCACAGAATATGTAAAAAAGGGCAGTTGCAGGTCAAAAAAAAGCCAGAGTTTCCAATGTGTATTGCTGCTAGACTATTTTATGACTAATTACGATAGCTATTAGCAGGCTCTGACTTAATAGAGGTTCACAACATCCAATTACAAATAGGATACAGTAGAGCTTATTGAAAGCCTGTTCATGACAGGGCTAAAATAAAAGTCATTTGAGGCCCTTGGCTACGTATTATAAACTTGATCTGCTTGAGCTGGCTGTTGTAGTGTGGGGTTTTTTGAAATGTCAGTTCTGGCCATGGACACACACTCAGACAATCTAAATCTGAGTCTAAATCTACTGGTTTTGACACTGATTGCAAATTTTAAAGAAATGCGGAGGTACTTCGTTCATACAAATCTGCATTTTCCCCACCCAGTTTAGGGTTAGTAAAACCTCCCTATCACTATAAGAGGAACTTTACATACTGCAAAAAGGTCATACCAAATCTTATATAAACAAGTAAGATTTTTCTCACATGCTATATGTTTCTAATTAGTGAGCTCCTCATTCTCATCTAAATCATCAATAATAATCTGAGTATGGGTCATGATTTCTTTAGAACTGGATACTTTTCTTAGAAACAAAGAAATTCAACCTTAAGTTGAACAATATTCACTTCAGCCACCTGTGCTACAGTTTGCAAATCTCTTTTTGTTTGTGACTTTGAGCTGACTAACCATTTGAGGTCTAAAGAGGACATAATCATGGAATAAAGATTCATTTTTAGAGATTTTTTTTCCAGGTTGTTTGTTGCCTGATCAATGACTATACTGTATAGAAAAGCTAAAATTAAAAGCATTCCAGAGGGGTTCATCCTATGACAATTCTCCAGGCATTCTTTTTTCCCCAGGAGCCTTTTCTGAGGTGGAAGCAGAGTGCTTCACAAGGTACTACTTGCCTTTGTGACAAATGATTCCACCATTGTAGTCTGGTTTGAAACTAAATCCCTGAACATCGTGATTTTGTGTTTGGTAATTTCCATCATTCGCCTTGCCTGTAAAACATCTCATCTACATACTTGAAGATATACTGAAACTAGATTAGCAAGATTTGCATATGCAGGAATAAGACAAGCAAGGTTTCATATAGTCTCCAAGCATAAGGCCTCATTCACATGTGTATTTACGCCCGTAGTCTGTGAATGGGCCATACGTTTAAGGGGGTGATGCCTGTACGCAGCCTATTCCAGGTAATCACTTATTGATTACCTTATTTTAGAAGACAAGTGAGTGTGACCTATCGGTGACACAAAATTAATATTAATAGAAATACTAATGCAATATGTAAATGTACAAGTGTAGTAGACAACAAGTGATTTAAAAAATGTTGGTGCTTACCTCTTAGACTAGGCCTTTCAGTCTACTGATGGCCCCCGGGTACGAGGGACCAGCCTTTTGAAAAAAAAAACAAAGAAAATACAATTTTTAACACAATTAGGCTATAAGACACATACCTGATTTTTTGGCTCAGTTTAAGAAAAATCGTCAAGCCTACCTGTAAAAGACTGCACGTTGACAACTTCTGGAGGTTATCTCTGTATTAAATCTTGATCGTTGAGCGTTAACCCGAGGATGGCATCAGGGATGAGGCAATGCTGTAGTAGAACATCAGTGTTACATCTTGCCACGTGCATGCTGATTTGGGGATGGCATCAGGAATGGGGCAGCTCTGCTGGGCTGTTTGGAGGACATCATTGTGTTATATCATGTGTTGTGTTTATTGGCCTGTGGATAGGAATGTTTTATCACAATTCCAGTAGAGTTTTAAGCATTTAGGCAAAGTTGTAATACCTTGAAACAAATTTGTAATAATAACATAAAACAATAGCTGCAACATTCACAAACATTGATTTTTAGCCCCAAGAACAGCAACATTGCAAAAGGTAGTTAGTTTAATTCCTATGCAGTGTAGAGGTTTCCTGCCTGTGCTTATAAATTGCATATTCAGCCACCAAGCAGAGCTGTCAGCTCATTTTCACAATCATCAGAGTAGAGTCTGGGTGTGTGGTTAAAAAAGGTATTTCTATAAAAAAAAAAACTCTGCATAGTGAAAGTAAGTGAACCTAAAATAGATTTTACCATATACCATTTTAACATACTCACGCAATATAATTTTTATATTTTAAATGAGTCAAGCATTGAGATTACGTAGGATTTTTATGTTTTCATTTACTACAAATCCAGTCCAGAGCTGAGCAAATGACTCCCAAATATAAAAATAAATAAATAAATACCATTCTTAATATGCCCCAGGATATACTGTAGTTTTCCAATTGTTAATCAACTGTGATATTACTTTAGGCTTTTCATTTGCTAATGAAGATGGCATCCCAAGTCCTAGCATTATCAGTCCAGAAGTGACTAACCCTCAGGGTCCCAGAAAATGTACACCATTCTTGTTGTGCCCCAGGATATTTTTTTTTTTTTTCATTTTTAGTCAGTTATTCAGATTTCTTTAGGCTTTTCTGGTTCAATTCCTAAACAAGATGGCCACCCACCCAAATCCCAGCAAATTGCATTACCAGACGTAACTCATTTACTCCAGAATAAATTATGCCATTCTTACTATGCCCCAGGTTTAAAGTTTATAACCATGTTTTGTTAAATTTTCAATATAGTTTAGACTTTTCTTTGTTCACTTAGTAAAGAAAATTGCTGCCTGCTGCCACATCATGTTTTTTCCTTCCTGGACACCCGGCCAGCCAAATCAGAAGCACAATTTTCAGCAGCTCACACGGTTCACCTAAGCTGGCTGTTTTTTATTTGGGTTGCAGGTGGTCCCATGTTGGTTCTTGTATACATCCCTGCCTAGCAATGAAGAATGCAGGCACAGCAAAACCTGGAGTATGAGTTTCAGTCAAGCAGCAGCAGTCAATCAGTCAATCAAGTTCATCACCTGCTAAACTTTCTGTGCACAGTAGAAACTGACAGAATGACATGGCATGGGGCTCTGGGGGTAGAACATTCAGCACAGAAAGACAGGCATAACATTAACAGAAATGATAGGTAGAAATTACCAATAGAAATTGCAGACCATACTAGGTCATTTGTATTTAATTTGTCTGCCACAAACCCAAGACCAAAGAGGGGATGCCCCTGTCTCTGCCGGGCCAACCAAGGCAGTAATGCAGTAGCTCTATACCTGAGGTACTTCTAAAATCTGTGGAAAAATAATCTGTTCTCTGTTGCAGGAATGGGAACAAACACTTGTTTTGATCCAAGATATATTAGATTCCTGGTTAAAGTGTCAAGCTACCTGGCTGTACCTAGAACCTATATTCAGCTCTGAAGACATTATAGCTCAAATGCCAGAAGAAGGACGGAAATTCGGTATTGTAGACAGTACCTGGAAGGACCTAATGTCTGAAGCGGTATGTAAAATAAACAGTTGCTTTAAATTATTAATATTATAAATCTAAACAATATAATGAAGCAAAGGTTTAGTGTAACATCAGGGGCGGACTGAAAACTCATGGGGCCCCCTCGGGCAATAGGGGATCATGGGGCCCCTATGTCCTTGCCCAAACTCAAAAAAGCCTATGAAAAAGGTACCAGGGGCATCTGATGGGGCCCCCTACTGACCCCGGGCCCTCGGGCAGTGCCTGAGTTTCCAAATGGTCAGTCTACACCTGTGTAACATAGTATATCTTGTTCAAATCTGAAAAAAAGCCATAACCGTATGCTTTGTCTTTGCCTATTCCAGACTCCTCCATAAAACAGCAAATACGTAGCTATGGCAATGATAAACTGTCCCCACTATAAGACTTCAGAACATAATACCCACTGAGTCAGAGGACCAGACGTACATTTTTGCATGGATCTTTCTTTATTAGCGCAAACCATTATTGTCTTTCATTTTTATAAATCTAGATAAAGAGTTTTTCTGACATCCTAAAGAAATTAAATTAAGGGTACCATAGGCAGCCTTAATTCAGCTGAAAAAAATAACTTCTGTCTATTTTGTCTATTAGAAAAGTGTTTATGCAGACAATTCCACAAATAACAATTAGTCTGCAATGATCAGAGGAGAAAACAAGATGGTTATATTATTGGCAGCATCACAAATTATAGTACTAAATTGAATGCCTGCAAATTACTTTGTCATAAAACAAATACATTGAACTATTGCTACAGAAAATTTCAAGAGTATCCAATCTCATTCTAGCTATCATTTCTGAGGTGTGCTTGAAAATGAAAGCGAATTTATATTTAACTGCAGAAGGCAATACGAGCTTAATCCCAATGTTCCTATTCTTTCTTCTAACAAATTTCAAGGCAAATATACAGTATAATTTGTGTACATGTACAACTACATTTTTTCAACCTCCTTTCAAAAAAAAACATTTTTTTCTGAGAAACAAGGACATCTTTGATTTTTAAAGATGGGTCTAGTGGGCCAGTATCCAAAGGCATAAAAGTAAAAGTTCTCTACTAAAATGGCTGTACAACATGACATTTTGGATTACTAGCGTACCCTTTTATCAAGTGTAGTTTAGTATTTTTCCCATTAAAAATGCCATCTATCATTGACTATAACTGGAAGTCATCATGAACATCTTGTTATAGTCTGTGATAAATGGCAGAGTGGGTTTTGATAAAGTCACCTCTGTTCTTACTAGAGTATATGACTTCAGTGAGCTACATTACATAATACAGCAATCTTTAAATAGGTTTTAACTGATGTGAATAAAAACAAAGTGCTTCTAATGCGTATCATTAATTATCTTGATGATAGGTTGTTATGGTATTATATGCAATAAAACTTCTTCTGACACATGAGCACACAGAAAAGCAGAAAGAATGCAAAAGATGTGATTTATGTAATACCGGCATTAAATAAATAAACTTAATAGAACATTATCATCAATTTGAGTTTCATATTAGAAGATTAGAAGATACTGCTTTAGTACATTGCTGTACATTTATTTGATTGTAAAATAAAGTTTCAGTTATATGTTTTCATTCTCCCATGTGTCAGCAGTGTACTAAGGGGAGTTCGGGGGTATGGTCAACAGCGGCTGCGCACTCCCTTAGGGTGCTGTGGCCCCTTGACATTTTTCTTTTGTGTGTTGCATGGCACTGCACCACTAACCCTTCCACTACAGTGCTGTGCAACACAATAAAATAAATGTCAGGTGGCTGCAGCACTCCCAGTGAGTCCACAGCTGCTGCTTCAGTGACAGAGAAGCTCAGAGTGAGAGGAAGTCTCTTCTCCTCTCCGCTCATATGACAGAGCCAAGACCATGCCTTTCTCACACACTGATCTCACAGTGCATGGTCTGGTGAGAGGGTTTGGGAGGGAGGGGAGACTGTTCAAAGGGGTCTGTACTGGGGGGAAGGGGGGGTTCTACTCCTGAAGGGTCTGTATTGGGGGGTCTGGGGATGAGGGGTGTTCCACTACACATGGGTGTGTGGGATAGAGGTTTCTATGCAGAGTGGTCTGTACTGTGAAGTGGGGGGTTGTGAGGGGTCTGTACTGGGGGGTCTACGACTTAGGGCTCATTCACAGATGAGGCTGGGGGGTTGTTAAAACCCCAAGGTTGAGCTGCGCTTTTAGTGCCCCCCCCCCCCAATCACTACCCCTGTTAGCTGCAGAGGCAGTAGCCTGAGGTGCACACATGCTGCAGCCACGGCAGGAATTGCAACCTTGTGCAGCACATGCACACCATGTTAGTGCAGTCATCAAGGGTTTAAACCAGTTGGTTAAAAGACCATCTGTCCAATGCTCTCTGAAGAACAACCCAAATGCTGATTGCTCATGAAAAGAGCAAAACATGTGAATGAGCCCTTAGGGGGTCTGTACTGAGGGGTGAGTAATGGGGAGGAGAGGGGAGTTGTCTGTACTGAGGGGTCTGTACTGAGGAAGGTGAGGGGTTCTGTTCTGAGGGGTCTGTAGTGGGGGGGAGATCTGTACTAAGGGTCTGTACTGGAGGGAAGGCATGCTGACAGATGTCCATGAGGAGAGCTGCAAGAACTGGAAGAAGAGAGCCTAAGAAGATGATTGGTCCAGCGAGGAGGCTCAGTTATGGCAGAAAAGTGTTGCTTAGGGGACGTCCTGGTGCTCACCCGTCACTCTGCTACCGGCCAAAGCCAGCCAAGGTCTTCATGCTGCAAACCAAGAAAGCCGTACATCTGTTCTTCGCTCCAGGTCAGGATCTGCAATAATCTCTGCTGCACTGATCTCAGGCTCTCTCCTTCCGTTCAAAGTGTTTTCTTTCATAAGCAGTTGTACATTATATTCCTAGCACCAAGTGTTTTTTTCTTATATGTTTACTTATAGACCTTACCAGTCCAGTTTTGTTCACCCAAGGCTGCTGGTTCAATCAAAATTTTTTTTGTGCTATACACCAAACTTTGGTTCAGCTCTCCACTACAGTCTCAGTTTAATTTCCCACCCTGGTCTGTACTGAGGGGTTTGTGTTGGAAGGGATTGTTTTTGCTAGGGGCAATTTTGGTTTTAAAGTGACCTGTACGTTATACACTACTGACCTCTGCACTATAGACACATAGGGCAATTTATCAAATTTAGAGGAGCCGTGAATAGCAACTGGTCAGCTTCTATCTTTTAATTTCAAAGCTTAACCCAACAAGCTGATCATAGAAGCTGATTGGTTGCTATGCACAGCTGCTCCAGATTCTGCCTGCTCTAATTTTGATGAGTTCACCTCACTGTGTTCTACTGTTCATACACCTGACCACTGCACTCTAAGTACATTACTCTTGAATTTCTTCTGAAAGGTAGGATGTGTGTAGAAAATTTTAATCTTATTGAGATGAGTGTGCTGAGGTTTGTAGATGTCAATTACACTCTTGCTTGTGGCTCCATCATTAAAGCATATTTTATGGGTAAAAGGACTGTGGTTTACAGTTGTGTTCACAAGTTTGCATACCCTGGTAAAAATCGTGAAATTTTGGCATTGATATATGACTGATCATGCCAAAAAAACTGTCTTATTTAAGGATAGTGATCATATGAAGCCATTTTATTATCACATATTTGTTTGGCTCCTTTTAAATCATAATGATAACAGAAATCACCCAAATGGCCCTGACCAAAAGTTTACTTGCCCTGGAGTGTTTGGCCTTGGTACAGACACACACAGGCTAACATGGCAACTATAGGCTAATTTCCCACATGTGTGACTTTTTGCAATTAGTGTCTGTGTATTTATAGTCAATGGGTTTGTTAGCTCTCATGTGGATGCCTTGAGCAAACTAGATACTGAGCCATGAGGAGCAGAAAATAATGGTCAAAAGACCTGCGTAATGGAGCTTTATGAAGATGGAAAAGGATATAAAAAGATATCCAAAGTCTTGAATATGCCAGTCAGTACTGTTCAATAACTTTTTAAGAGTAGAAAATTTGGGGATGTCTTGATACCAAGCCAAAGTCAGGCAGACCGAGAAAGATTGCAGCCACAATTGCTGGAAGAATTGTTGGGAATACAAAGAAAACCCATAGGCAACCTAAGGATAAATACAGGCTGCTCTAGAAAAAGATGGTGTGTTTGTTTCAAGGAGGACAATGCTTGAACAAAAATGAACTGCATGGTCGAGTTGCCAGAAAGAAGACTACTGCACCAATGCCACAAAAAAGCCAGGTGAGGTGTGTCAAGGTGTTGCTAGGCATATTCTAACCAGGCTGTGTTCCCTTCTCATCTTGTCCCACTGTCACTGTAACAGGAAATCAGAAGATATCTCAACAAACAGATAAGCAAACAGCAATAAAAAAAACTCTTATATTTTTTTTTTATTAGGAAAGGGTGAAATTGGAACTTCTGTTAAAGGCTAAGGTCATCTTTTGTACCATATTACATATTACACCCATATTTAGCATGTAACATGTAACCTGGTACAAATTACCCCATCCACCCTCACAATGTTCACCCCATAACCCCCTGACAGTATGCAGGGGTTCTCCTCTCCCGGAGTCCATGTTATTTTTACATTTTGCATGACAGTGCAGGGTTTCTGCCCACACAGTCTCAACATTCATTTACAGGGATCTGCAACTGGATGAACTACAAGTCCTGCCTGCCACTGCAGGAAAAGGACTATGCAATAATAAGTGCACTCATAGTCCATTGACACTTCCTCCAGCTCTGCAACTGAAAACCCATACAAAGGTACAGGGAGAGAGCTGAATGAAATGTTTTCTCCTTTAAATAAAATAATAAATGCACATATTTTTCCTGCAAAAATATGTGCATTTATTTTTTTTTAAGTGAACTTGGCTTTTAGGACTATATTTCAGTTGTTTTCTAATTTGTCAGGGTGTTACAGGGTATCATCAAAACAGGAAGTCAGGGGAAGTCTCTCTGATGGGCGAGACAGTGATAGACAAGTTAGAGGGTTTCTTACCTTTCCCCACTGTATGCAAAATTAAAAATCAAGACTTTGACCTGGAGTTGAGCTTAAAGTAAACCTAAAGGCACAACTTTTTTTTTTAGGTTTAGTGCAGAGGGATTAGGACACCTGTCAGTTTTCATTGCTGTCTGTGCCCTTATTAGGGAGATTCACCCTCCCTATGTGTCCTTTTTACCATTATTATTGATAGTGAAAGTAAAAGAAAAACCCAAATTTTGGCTTGTCCCCAGAAAATCAATAGAGAGGAAATCTTCCAATGGAGACACTGGTTCTAGTGTCGTGGGGATCCCCAAGGAATTTCCTTAATTTTCAGGGATTTCCTCTCACTTCCTCTTTTGGCTGTGGGACAGGAGGTGAAGGTAAAACCCCACAATGGGACATTGCTTTATCCAAAATGAAAAAAAATATATTATCACCATAAGGCACAACACTCGTAAATTTACTTTCCTGATACTTGGAATCAGGGCCATCTTTAATATTAATTGAACCCTGGGAAAACACTTTTTGGTGCCCCCTACCCCCCCTCCCCCAGCCCCCATTGTGAGACATACAGTAAATAGCAGCTAGACCAAAATCAGTTTACTGCAGCAGATCAGGCAGCAATTGGCTGCCAGAGGTTACAGCACACATTATGGCTCTCTGATCAGTTGATAGAGCTTACAGCACATCATTTCTGCTTGCTGATTGGTTGTTAGAGGTTACTGCACATCATTACTGTTCACTGATTAATTGCTAGAGGGTACTGCACATCCTTATTCCTCACCCATTGGTTCTTAGAGGTTACTGCACATCATTACCAGTGACTGATTGGTTGGTAGAGGTTACTGCACATCATTACTGTGAATTAATTTGTTGCTAGAGGTTACTGTACATTATTACATCTTACTAATTGGTTGCTAGAGGTTACTGCACATCATTACAGCTCACTGATTTGTTGCTAGAGGTTACAGCACACAATCTCCTCCCTTCATGCACACCACAGACTGCAGAGGGGACAAGACCCACCAAAAGACAGAAAATTCTAAAACTTGTTATTAGCAATGAGCATAGCAGAGAATACACAACTATGAAGGTTGACTGAGTTCAGGTAGGAACAGAGCCCAATGTGAGCAGCATCTCCAAGGACGGGCTGCCAGGATATATAAAGAGTGCAAGGTTGAAGGGGACACTACGTACAGACTGCAGGGTTGAGGGGTGCACTTTGTACAAAGTGCAGGTTTGAAGGGTGTGCTGTGTACAGAGTTCAGGGTTGCTCTGTGTATGGAGTTCAGGGTTGCGTTGTGTATGCAGTGCAGGATTGAGGGGTGTGCTATGTATGCAGTACAGATTGAGAGGTGCGTTATGTATGAAGTGCAGGGTAGAGGGGTGCACTATGTACTGAGTGCAGGGTTGAAGGGTGCGCTGTGTATGGAGTGCAGGGTTGAAGGGTGCTCTATGTATAGAGTGCAGGGTTGAGGGGTGCGCTGTGTATATAGTTCAGGGTTACACTGTGTATTGAGTGCAGGCTTGAGGGGTGTGCAGTGTACGGAGTGCAGGATTGAGGGGTGCCCTGTGTATGGAGTACAGGGTTGAGGGGTGTGCTAAGTACGGAGTGGAGGGTTGAGGGGTGTGCTGTATATGGAGTGCAGGGTTGAGGGGTGCACTATGGATGGAGTGCAGGGTTGAGGGGTGCGCTATGTACGGAGTGCAGGTTCTATGTATGGAGTGCAGGGTTGAGGGGTGCACTGTGTATGGATCTCTGGTTACACTGTGTACAGAGTGCAGGATTAAGGGGTGTGCTGTGTCCCCCACAAGTACAAAGCTCTTTTCCTAACAGATTTCATATTTCAGAGCTCACCCACTGAAAACACACACACAGACACACACAGACACACACAGAGACACACATGCATGCGCACACACACACAAAATTTTTAACAGTGGGGCTGCAGAGGAATACTTACAGAGTGTCCATGCAGGCTGCCAGTGAGGAGGAGCTTCTGCCTGTGTGGAGTCCCCGCCCCCTCCCTCCTCTGCTCTCCTATGGAGATCAATGTGTAAAGAAGGGCGGGTTCTGAGCAGCCGCTGGGAGAGCTCCTTACAAGCTGTCATTTGTAAATACAGAAGTGAGCAGGGCAGGAGGTGGCGGAAGGCCGAAAAAAAAACTCAGGCGGGCAGCGTGGGCTCAGGGGGCAGCTGCTTTTGACCCCACAACATTGACTGGGCCCTGGGCAGCTACCCCTTTTGCCCCGTGTTAAAGACAGCTTGGAATCCATTATGTATATTAAATCAATAATTTCCTTACTTAGTTTTCCTCTTACGGTATATACCCGGTATAATTCCAGCCTACCTTCAACTGAACTGAGTGATTAATCTTCTAAGGGCAAAGTTAGTGGGCTGTTAAGTAATGATGGATTTGAAAGCCATTTGTGACAAATGTGTAATTTTCAGTGCACAAAACAACCTCTCATTAGTATCGGCCTTCATTTTATCAGGTGAAAGATACTAGAGTGCTTATCGCAACAAAACAGCAGAATATGTTAGAAAGGCTTCAGGAATCCAATATCCTCTTGGAAGAAATTCAGAAGGGCTTGAATTCCTATTTGGAAAAAAAGAGATTATTTTTTCCAAGGTAAGTGCCTATTGAGAAGAAATCGAAAATAATCTATATCCTGTGTCTACAACAAAGAGAGTGAACACTATTTTCTTTTCCCTATACCTAGTCTAGGCATGTGTCCTTATTAATAATTATTTTAAATAAAATGTGCCACATTTGTGTTACTTTTTAAAATATTTTTTCTGATTTAAAAATATTGGACTATTTTAAGGGAACTTGTCAGTTTTAAACTAATAAAAGTAAACATCCTACCTGGACTAGTCATGCACTACAATCCTATTGTACAGTCTCTGTATTATTATCTCATTTAGATTTATCTACAACTACTCAGTGCTAGTGCTTGCCTAAATATTCTGTTCTATTTATTTTCAATTGGAGAGACAATTGCACTAAATACATAAATCCAAATGTATTGCATGAAGCTTGATTAAAGAGATCTATAATCTCTTCTCACCCACAGTCTTTTTATTAACGCTGCCAGCACGATGCCCTGTCCCAAGGATATGTTAAAGCTGTATTCAAATCAATAGCAAACAGCTTACCAATTCTTAAGTGTGGTGTCTGCAATAGTTTTGTTTTTAGGCTTTCTTTCTTTTATGTTCATCCTGTGATCCTGCCAGTAAGTCTGTTGTTTTTCAACAGACCAAGATGTCTTGCAGATAGAGAGTTAAAGCAATCCATTTAACACTGACAGCTGTGCTTACATTGGTCAGCTTCTATTTATTTATGTAAAACCTTTATCCCAAAAAGAACAAAACCGTTGCTGTAACTGTTTACAAAGTGTTAGAGTGTGGCTTCAATTTATTAATATATCCAAATCTGCAGTTGCATCCAACACTCCCCCCACCCCCAGACTGACAATGCTGTTGTCCAAAGGTGTCTCTGTTGTTCCTTCATCCAGAGTGTAGGAACTCTAATATGAAAGTTGTTACTGGCCAGATCACCAGGTGAAAACAGAGGGACAGATTCCTAAAAAAGAAATGCAGCAACCACATCTAATGATTGGTAAGCTGCAATATATTGCATTTGGGGGTTTAATATTGCTTTAAAGTATATGTATAGTCAAAACTTAAGATCATTTACTTAAATAATTAATTTACATGTGTCACAGCTTAGTCCTTTTTTGCTATGTTTTTTCGAGTTGGTAAAGATACCCTTTGTAGAATACCTCAGGATTGCCCCCTTTCACAAAATCACTATGTACAGCTTTACCAGCTTTCCTTTGAGATCTTGCCACCAAAACTACAATCAAGATGTTCTGCAGTGATGTCAGCATTATAACGCCGCCCTTAGCATAGCCCTGATCAATCCATCAGTGAAAATAACTGTTTAGCTCATAAATGACAGCTTTCCTATGTTAGCGGTGCTGAAGTGGAGGGCTTTCAGGTAACACATTTAGTAAAGGAAATACCACACCTGTGACATCATCACTGCATTAAAATGAGATTCAAATGCACAAAGAGATTTTAGGAAGTGAAGGAAAAGTATGGATGAAGGATAGGCAGCACACACAAAATTGGAAGGATTCTCTAAATTAAGCTTTTTTTGTTTACTTAAAAATACCTATTGTTCGGCTTGAGGTTACAATGCTGATGTTATAAAAGCAAAGTGTCTGTTGTAGCTTTTGATCTCATTTTAAAAAAAGAGAGGCAGTATCTGACACTTTGTGTGACTGCTGGCTCTCAATCCTCACTATGGCTGACAGCTATGATCCCCACTGATGATCAGAAGCCAATCAGTGTTTTCCTGAGCATGTGATTACTATGTCAGCTTTGATATAGTGATCGCATGCAGACTGTAAGCTTCAAAAATGGAAGCCTTCAGCCTGCAGTATTCATCTGTGATCTCATCTACTTAATAATGTAGCTGTCAGATGAGGGTATATGTTTAAAAACAATTACCAAAAATAGGCTTACATGTCCTTAAAATATCTTATAACTTTTAATTTGTTAAATTAACCATCACATGCTAACACTGCCAAATTCGCCTATGCACCAATGACCTTAGTACACAAAAGGATTGCTAAAAAGCAATAAACTCAGCCATTGCTGACATCTTCTTTTAAACATACTACGGTAGTCTCTAGATTTCATGCTGGCCTAATAGCTTTAGCACTTTCTAACGCTATGACTTTTTGAATTTTTCATAGGCAGGCTTCTTATGTGTGTGCTCTAGCTCTGTATGTTATGTATGCTATGGCTTTTTTTCACCTAATTTCTTTATTGATATCATACAGGTTTTTCTTTCTTTCAAATGATGAACTTTTGGAAATCTTGTCTGAAACAAAGGACCCCCTACGAGTGCAGCCTCACTTAAAGAAATGTTTCGAAGGAATCGCCAAACTGGAGTTTACTGATGACTTAGAAATCACGGGAATGATCAGCTCTGAGATGGAAACTGTCCCTTTAACACAGAAGATCTATCCAGCAAAGGCAAAAGTAATTTTTCTTTATTTTATTCATTATGCATAGCACACTTGCTGTGGTTATTTAGCTTGCACGCTGGGAAAAGGAAATGCATTCTTATATTACTAACACTGAATAATAGCACACTCAGCTTTTAGAGTTCATCTGATAAACATTCTTACTGTTTCTCATGGCAAAATGCCATAGAATGAGTGCTGTATAATGTAAGTATGCAGGAGCTTTTGCTGTACATAATAAAACATAATATTCCTGACCTTAGCAATATTAAATCAAATCTAACACTAGCATGCTAAAAGTAGCAATAGAAATGCCTAAGTAAAAAGAGATTGCTTTTCATACTAGCTAAGGAGATGAGGTACAGACTAACAGAGCACATAAATGTGGTGCAATGCAATTTTAGTAATATACTCTTATTCTGAGAATGGTTAGCAGTGATATATAGCACCAATGTAAGGTTAGGAGCCCACAAGTAACACTTAGATCTGGATAGGGTTTGGGTGAACTGGCTCACTCTCTGTGTCCTTATTTAAATGATTGGTAATCTGAACAATGGAAGAGATGAACTAATTGAGATGTTTACATTAGTACTTTCACTTTGTCTTTGTCTAACCTCCTCAGAAAACACTTTTGAGTAAAACAAGCAGCATAACTGGAAGAGTGTAGAGCTGCAGGGATTAGTAGAGAGAAGTCGAAGGACTCTATAATGCAAGACAATTTTGTGTTTTTTTGTTGGAGGATTGTGATCTGTGAACTGTAGTTCAAAGTTCTGAATATACACCAGACTGCATTCTGTCTTCATTACATCATTTTGGTTTTCATTTCTTGGATAACATTCATGTGACATGATTAATTAAATTTGGAGCCTTATTAATTGAGTTACTTCCTCCATCTACTACCAATAGCCCTATTCACTGTCAGTTGTCCTCATGTTTTCCAAAGAAGGTCCAAAGTACATCAAAAGAAGGTCTAAAGCAGGTCAAACAACACAAAAAGTATAGAAAGAGAAAGTTGCTATTGTGAGTACATATCTCTAACTGCGGATTACCACTCACATTTACTATAATAACGATGACCCCTACTATTGTAGGCCAAGATGATAACTGGCTGATATTACTATAAGGAAGAACAGTGTTGTATCTGCATTTTTCACCTCCATATTTGGAGGTAAAAGTAGCTGGTGCTCCTGCCATCCATTTTAACTTGCCTGCAGATCTGGAATCCGAGGAATCCAATAGGCACAGTGTACATGGTGTGTAGATTTAGTTTAGATGCAGTTGTGAGGGTCATGCTGCTAAATTGAATACCAAGGGTAGTGTGCACTGTGGTATCTAAGTAAAGATATTTTGTCTGTTTGTTGAAGCTCATCACCACCATACTGCTTAAGAATTATGCAAAAAGCAAGAGCAAAAGTAAAATAATGAATAATGTTTTCATCCTCATTGATCTGTAGTGGTCCATGTTTAAGAGATGTGCTAAGTTTGTGTTACTCTGAGGTCTTTGCAGTCAGCTGTGATACCACTAGAGTGACATTAGGATTTAATTGCCTGTTATTTATGGCCAAATTCAGAAACATTTTTATGTAGGCCTCTTCTAAATTCTACAGGCAACATGACCAATAAACCTCACCAGAAAATGTTATAATTTGTATTAGCTTCCTCTAGTCAATCTTTATTTTCCCCCTAGGGCTGGTACCAGCAGAGGACTTAGACTTGCTGCATTATCCTACCTTGTGTACTTCTGGGTTAGCCAAGAGATTATTTGGAGAGTTTCCTAATTCCCAACTGCTGTGTAAACTTTTTATAAACTAGTTACTGTATAATGTAAATAAATGGTGTAGTTCACATGGTCATGTGATCAACCATCTGCACCAGATGTATTTGCATTGCATAACTCTATTAATATAATCTACAGCTCTCATGGCGGAGCAATATAAAATTAGTATTTTCTTCCTCCCTCCAGTAGTCTTCATCTGAAGCTTTCTATCTGCAAAAAAACACAGCAACAAATATCATGGCCAGTACTAATACTGTGCCTCCAAGGCAGATTGTCACACTATATTGCTGTTACTGTTCAGTTCTAACTAGATTATTTATTCATAGTGATATACATGATATAGAGATAGTGCCTGAAGATGTTCTTCATTTAAAACATATAACTATCAGTTGGTTTGTACATCAAAAACTGATGTGTAGAATACTTCAATTTGCTAATCATTGCTTATGAAAGCTATGTAATGATTTTGGTTTTCAGGGAATGGTTGAAAAGTGGCTTTTGGAAGTAGAAGAAAACATGTTGTCCAGTATAAGGCAAGTCATTCAAGATGGAATAGAGGGATACGTGGAGGTAAGGTTCAGAACATTAATAAAGGGCTCAATTAAACTGGAAGTCCCTAAAATGTGTGTCTAAAATACAAAGGTACTGCTTCAGTGGTCAAATTTATATTTTCAAATTCTAAGTATTATTTGTCAGGAAATTTGTGAATAAATTAGTACAATCAATTTAATCAATCTTTTGTGGTCCAGTATGCTTACTGTCTGTACGTTGAAGCAACTGCTAAAAGACATTCATAAAGCTAGTTCGGGATAAATAGTTAAAAACATTGATAAGGTAAATGTAGGACTGGGTGGGATGCTGGAGGGTTTTTGAAATGATACCTGTACTAATAGTATAAAGTATGATACAGTTATCCTTAAAAATAAAGACCTAAAGTCTTTAAGGGCCTATTTATACATACATTATGTGTTGTGGTAGTGTATGGTAAAAAACATATCTTTGCAATGCTCATTAAACGTACAAGTATATGTATGTTACAATGCAGAGTCATTCATTCTGAATGCCACCTCAATACAGCAGTCAAGAACACACCATCACTTTAGCACACCACAAACAAAAAATGTAAAAACTTTGTGTATATTATACTGTTATAATAGTTGAACTTGACCGGCAGGTATCTTTTTTTTTCAACCTGTGCAACTATACTATATTATAGAAACATTTTACTCATAGGTTCCTCGGAAGCAGTGGGTCTTACAGTGGCCTGGTCAAGTAGTTATATGTGTTTCTTCAATTTACTGGACCAAGGAGGTATCTGAAGCCATTACTGAAGGCACTTTACCTGTAAGTAAAATCCTATGGATATCTGCACTTACATTCAGTGTTCAATGACAGATAATTTTATAAGAAAAAACACATAGATCCTTATAAGTGGCATTTAACCAGTGAGTGTTCTAGTGTGTTCTAGTGTGTGTCTAAGACGGATAAGTGTAATTTCTCTAAAAGTTCTGTTATCTTTTAAGGCCAATTCACACTGAAACACTTGCACTCAGCCATGCAGTCACACTTGTTCTGGTTTCGACAGCTCATTCATTTCAAATGTACTGGAACCAGTGCAAGCTCTACTTTTTTCAAAACACACCTCACCGAACTGCATGGCACTGTGGTAACACGCAGTTTGGTGGCTGCAAATGCACTGCGTTTTCAAGATGCGTTTAGGGTGCCAATGACAATAATATAGCACCAGCACCCGCATGCATCTCATAAGGGCAGCACATTCACATGCAGTGCTGCAAACATGCACAGAATGCACCATTCCCGAACCGCGTTCCAGTGTGAACAGGTCCTTATAGAAGAATTGCATTCTAAACCTTATTGTCTACAAACAGAATTTAGACATTATAAGATATAATAGATGTTGGCAACCTAAAGGAGTTCTACAATGACAGCATACACTTTCATATTATAACAATAGCTGTTAATAGCAATAGAAACAAATGTTATTTTTGACAGTCCAGTAAAAACTTACTTAAAAAAATTTCCTTTCATGATGTGAATGTTGTCTGTCTTCTGGCCATTTCTTTCTACAACTTCCTGAATTTATTGCATGCTTTGTAGTTTCTCCTCTGCTCATTCCTTTAGTTTACTTTCGACTTCTAAGGACTAAATATCCCATGGTACCTAGCTTCTTGCAAGCTTTACTGACTGCACCTTCTGAAACTTCTCCTCTCAGCACCTCTGTAGTTCAGAAGGCAGGCCCTGTGAAATGTTTGACACAGCAGTGCCTGTTCACAGGGCATAGTAAATATGTTTCACTGCATTCAGAGAAGTAAAACTGTAGGATTCTTTACAAAGTGTTTAAAATTCAAGATCTTTCTGATTAATAGGAGTATGGTTTTACATTATGATCATAGATAATCTTTAAGTGTTAACGAGATATGGCAGGAAGGTGTTCACTTGTGCATTGGTATGGGCATTGCCTTTTTTCAGCGGGAATGTGGGGAACGCAGTTATGGCACCTCCAGCACTGAATGTATGAAATGGTAAGGGATGCTGGGGTGTGCTGAGGGTCTGTTGTTGCTGTCTGCTGGGGGATTTGTTGTTGCAGCAGGGTCTATTGTTGCTGGGCGGTGTATTGTTGCTGGTGATGTCTTATGTTGCTGGGAGATCTACTGTTGAGGGAGGGGTCTATTGTTGCTGGCTATTGGAAGGTATACTGATGCTGGCTTCTGGGAGATCTTTTGTTGCAGCTGAGGGTCTATTGTTGCTGGGGGAGTTTATAGTTGCTGGGGGGGAACTATTGTTGTTGGGGGGGATCTATTCTTGAAGGGATACAAATTACAATTAATAAAAATTACTCCAATATGAGTAGTTCTGAATACTCTAAAAGAGGCAATACTGGGAGGTGGGTAAGGGGTGGATTGGAGGTGATTAAGAAACAGGGAAAAAGGGGGGGGTAATACCTGCACCTAATCCCAGAGAAAAAAAAGCCCTGGGTATGAGGCTTTTTAAAATAATAAAAGTCATTCTCTAAATCAGCCTAATTGCGTTATCATTTTTAGGAAGAGATTATCTGATGATCAGTAACCTCTTACTCATGTTAAACTCTTGAAATGAAGACAAAAGAGATGCTCTGCTTCAGTTGCCTACTCATTAGCATGCAGAAATAATGTAAACATTTAATTGGAGGTTGAGTTAGTGTAAGAATACAGAATAATAAAGATTTGTGATCATCATGCATATTTAATCTTTAAATTCACAAGGTTCTAAAAGTGATTTACTTAACCGTTTCCCAACCGCCTATAGCAGAACTACTGCTACAGGGCGGCGGGGCTTCACAAAATCACGTACATATATATATATATATATATATATATATATGTGATTTAGCATTTCCAGGTAGGGGGTGCACGCCACCCTACCCGCCCCGCCATTGCAGCTGTCACCATTGGTGGCTACAGCATAACAGAGCAATACAAAGCAGCATGCTTACATAGTAAAACACATACAAGTCACATAGTAAAACAACACACAGCACACAGTTAACACTTTATCATCCCAGATGTTAACCCCTTCCTGCCCAGTGTCATTAGTACAGTGTCAGTGCTTTTTATTATCACTGATCACTGTATTAGCGTCACTGAGGATGTCAGTGGCAGTTAGTCAGTTCCCCCCCAGTATCAGAATGCCTTCCGCAGTCCCGCTATAATTTGCTGATCGCTGCCATTACTATTATTAAAAAAAATTAATGAAAAAATTCTGTATATATACCGCCATTTGTAGATGTTATGACTTTCACATAAACCAATTAATTTACACGTATTGGAATTTTTTTTAGCAAAGACATGTAGCAGAATACATTTTGGCCTAAATTTCTGACGAAATTTGATTTTTTTTTATTTTTTACTGGATGTGTTTTATGGCAAAAAGTCAAAAATATGTTTTTTAAAAATAAATTGTCAGTATATTTTTTAGTTTATAGTGCAAAAAATAAAAAACAGACAGGTGATAAAATACCACCAAAAGAAAGCTCCATTTGTGAGAAAAAAAGGACACAAATTTCATTTGGATGCAGCATTGCATGACCATGCAATTGTCAGTTAAAGTAAAGCAGCGCTTTATCGCAAAATATGTCAGTGATTTAGAATTCACTAAGAAATACTAAATACACTGGATCACCATAGCTGGAAGAGAATTAGCATGTTTTAAAAGAGAGGTCAGCATTGGCAGTTTCTATGCTTTCTCAGGACATCCCTAATTCCCTATCCCCTTTAGTTTCCCTAAAGCTAAATTCCTTCAAGAGGTAAATGCTTGTTCTGTCTAATGGGAGGACTAAATAGGGATACCTTATGCCTACATCCCATAGGCTTCTTCCTCTTTGTAAGACTGTCCCCTCAAAGCCACTCCTCTTTATTTATTTTATTTCAGGTACTTATATAGCACCGTCAATTTTCGCAGCACTTTACATATATATTGTATATTCACATCAGTCCCTAACCCTCAAGGGGCATACAATATAGGGTTCCTAACTCACATTCATATACAAGGGCCAATTTAGACAGGATACAATTAAGCTACCAGCATGTCTTTGGAGGGTGGGAGGAAACCGGAGTACCAGGAGGAAACCCACGCAGGCACAGGTAGAACATGCAAACTCCAGGCTGGAGGTGCCATGGCTGGGATTTAAACCAATGACCCTAGTACTGCCAGGCGGAAGTCCTAACCATTTAGCCACTGTGCTGCCTGATCAGTCACAGCTCTGCGACGTCATCATGTACAATGCAGGACCATATGTTGTATATGAGGACGCAAAGGGCTCATCCTCATCCCGTGACTGTTGAACAGAGGAGAGGAACAAGGTATGTCATCTTATTCATTATCCACTGGAAAAAAATAGCATTTAACCCTTGGGTTCGGAGAGGGGTCCACTGCAAGGATAACTTTCTCAAGCCCAGAGTTCATCTTTAAATGGTAACTAAGACATAATTATGTTTCTTGCTTATTCAATGTTTACTACAAAATGACTGCCTAATGGTACCAGCTGATACACCTAAAGTATATTCTTCTGCCACAGTAAAATAACTTTTTTTTTTTTTTTACCTCAGGGCTTCTTGGACAAAAGTAATAAACAGATCGGCGAGATAGTTGAGCTTGTCAGAGGGAAATTGTCTGGTGGGGCCCGTGCTACTTTAGGAGCGCTCACTGTTATTGATGTGCATGGTAAGAGCTGTCTCCAAAATAACTTTGATGAAAAATTGAAAGTAAAATGGTTTGTTTTCAGATTGGAACAGACATCAGGTTGTTTAGGCATGATTACTTTCCTTTAAAGTGCCATAAAGAGAACTGTAGGTTGCTAAGATTGACCTCATAGATGGGTACTATCTGTGGAGAATGCGCGTAAAGCATATTTCTGGAGGGATTGGAGAAAGATGTGACATATCTCCAAATTGCACAAAGCTATTTGACTGTATAGCTTGCCTTCCAAATCATTTCTATCATAGATGAACATGAGAGTCTAACATTTCGCAAACCGCTAGCTGCCATTTACTATCTTTAAGTAATTGCAAATCTGTACTGATCTATAATTGCGCAAAGAATCATTATTGATTTCAGAATCATTTATTGTAAGAATTAGCCTGAAAGGAATCTGCCATGCCATTTCTGAGCTCTTCTTTGACAATGCTACTTCTGTGGCTGTCATTCTGATGCTTTGACTCCAATGCTTTCTGAGTCTCTGACTTGGAAAAAATGTAGAGATAAGGATTAGAGTGTGGGATTAAAAGTACCATTTCATTATTTGCAGATGACTTCAAGCTATGTAATGGAATAATGTCTGTACAGGATGTCTCCAACCTACAAGCAGACCTCAATGCACTATTTAATTGAACAACTATGTTGCAAATGAGGTTTAATGTTGATAAATGTAAAGTTATGCACTGGGGGGGGGGCTAAAAACATGCATGCATCACATATTCTAGGGAGAAAACAAACAACTAGAGTCAATGGTGGAGAAGGATCTGGGTGTTCTGGTAGATCATATACTTAATAATAGCGTATAATGTCAAGCTACAGTTTCTAAAGCACACAAAATATTGGAGAACTAGAGAAAGTACAGAGAAGGGCAACCAAACCGATAAGAAGCATGGAGGAGTTCAATTCTGAGGAAAAACTAGCTGAACTGATCTTGAAGAGAGGTGATTAAGGGGGGATGTGATCACAATATACAGTTGTGTTCAAAAGTTTGCATACCCTGGGAGAATTGGTAATATACAGTACCATTTTTAAAGAAAACATGAGTGAGCAGGAAAAACACATTTCTTTTTTTTTTATGGGATTCATCAACTGTCATAACAGAATGACACAATAAAACAAAATATGGCAACAAGTAAACAAATGAAATGACCCCTGTTCAAAAGTCTGCAAACCCTTAGTCCCTAATATTGTGTATTGCCCCTTTTAGCACCAATGACAGCAGGCAGTCTTTTGTAATAGGTGTCTATGAGGCCCAGAATTCTTGCAGGTGGTAAGGCTGTCCATTCATCTTGGCAAAATATCGCTATGTCATGCAACGTTTTTGGTCATCTTGCATGAACTGAACATTTGAAATCTCCCCATAGTGGCTTAATGATAGTAAGGTCAAGAGACTGTCATGGTCACTCCAGAACCTTCACCTTTTTCTGCTGTAACCACTGGAGGGTCAATTAGACCTTGGGCTTAGGGTCATTGTCGTAAAAAAGAAATAGCAGGCGCATAGTGGTACGGTCCATGTGGTGATATTTAAATGGATAAAATTCCAGATAAGACAAGGGCAATCCAGTAAGCATTTGAGCAGGCTGTGAATGAGTGAAGCAGACTCTGGAGTAGAAGAATAAAAGCAAAGGACACAGTGCCTCTAAGTGTAGACTGTATAATAATTTTAATAAAAGGTAAGTGTAACAACTCACATGATAGTGTAATAAAACAGGCTCATAGGAATGAAAGCAGTACGTCTGTCGCTAGATGTAAAGACTGCTCTGGAGAAGAGGAACCCGGTCGGTCAGCAGGAGGTGCTGCAACAGGTTAGGCATAGATGGTAAGGCCTGGCTGGGTCTTCTAATATGTCCGGAGCTAGTGGTGTTGGGCTTCTGATGTCATGGGGATGAGACGCGTTTCTGAGCATGTGCGGGAACCAGCGTGGGCTGACGTGTTCTTTTATCAAGCATAGGTGGAGCATAGAAACAGGAAGGTAGAGGGAGAGCCATAAATAGAGCGTGGGGGATGATGAACAGAGCTGGGGGCGGGGAAACTAAAAAGTGACAGGACAGCTGAGAGATGTCTGTCTAAAGGGCATGGTGAATCTAATAAAGACAGATCACAGTGAGGATATATAAAATCAAGATAAAATGACAACAAATATTGGAATAATAACAACCAAGGATCAACATAATGCACAAAAATGTAAACAGTTATAAACATGACAATGATGAAATTGATTCATAAGGGGATAAAGGAAAAAGGAAGAGGGGAATGGGACATATGTGCATATATATGGAAAAGTCTCCTGTGCACAAAGAATATATATTTAAAAATATATGTAAAATTAATATGATATAATATAGGACTAAACAAAGGGGGGGGGAGGGAGAGCCCTACATATTGGTGGCGGTATAAGAGAACCTGCAGACATATGGAGTAGAATAAATAAGCAAATGTTGACATAAAAATATAGAGAGCATCCCATGCACAGCTTTCATGTAGAAGAATGTGAATTGTCTCCCAGTATTTTCTGATAACATGCAGCATTCCTCTTGCCATCAATTTTAACAAGATTCCCCATGCCTTTAGAGCTCACACACCCTCAAAATATCAGTGAGCCACCACCATCCCTCTCAGTGGGGATTGTATTCTTGTTGCTATAGACCTTGTTGACCCCTCTCCAAACATAGTGCTTATGGTTGTGACCACAAAACTCTATTTTGGTCTCATCACTCCAGATTACAGTGTGCCAGAAGCTGTGAGCTGTGTCAGGGTGTTTTTCGGGCATAATGTAACTGGGGTCTTTTGTGGCAAGTATGATCGTATTGTGCTCCTTGAAACAACCATGTCGTGTTTTTCCAGAGGAAACTGTATTTATCCTGATGTTACCTGTGGGTTTTTCTTTGTATCCCGAAGAATTCTTCTGGCAGCTGTGGCTGCAGTCTTTTTTGATCCACCTGACCCTGGCTTGCTATTAAGACATCCCCGAAGTTTCCAATTCTTAATAATAAGTGATTGAACAATACTGACTGGCATATTCAAGGCTTTGGATACATTTTTATATCCAGGTCTTTTGGCAATTCTTTCCTGCTCCTCATGGATCAGTATCTAGTTGCTCAGTGCATCCACATGAGAGCTAACAAACTCATTGACTATTTATACACAGCCACTAATTGCAATTTAAAAGAGCCACAGATGTGGGAAATTAACTTTTAATTTACATTTTAATCTGTGTGTTTCTGTACCAAGTCCAAACATTCCTGGGTATGTAAACTTTTGATCAGGGCCATTTGGGTGATTTCTGTTATCATTAGGATTTAATAAGAAGCCAAACTATGTGATAATAAATGGTTTCATATGATCACTATCCTTAAATAAAAGACAATTTTTGGCATGATCAGTCATATTTTCAATATCAATTCCAAAATGTATGGTTTATTACAGCTGCTAATATATAGCGCTGTCAGTTTATGCTGCTTTACATATATATTGTACATTCACAACATTTCATGATTTCTGGCAGGGTATGCAAACTTTGGAGCACAACTATACATAAGTGGTCCATATATTAACTTTGATGTAGAGTTGTTCACTTTAAAGACATTAGCAAGAACTAGGGGACACTCTTTATGTCTGGAGGAAAATAAATTTAAGCTCCAAATACGAAAAAGCTTATTCACAGTAAAAGTTGTCAGAATGTGGAATAGACTTCCTCCAGAACAGCTGGCCAGCTCAGTAGAATGTATTAAAAAAGAGCTGGATGCATTCCTAAATGTGTAAACTATAAATTGATATTAACATTTATAGGTAATAATAGCAGAGATTGATGACTCAGGGAATATCCGATTGCCTTCTGTGGGGTCAGGAAGAAATGTATATTTCCCCGCTGGAGTAAATTGAACTGGGCTTTATATGTTTTTTGCCTTCCTCTGGACCAACTGTGGTTACAGGAGTCTATATATAAAGGTTCTGGGGGTCTGACTCATTGAAGCCAGAGACATCCTGGCAAATAGCCTTTTCACAAGAGAGCCAGCCATGGCAGCCCCCTAACTTTTTTTGACAGAGTCACTTTAAGTGTAAAATGGCATATTTGCTCATGCATTGCTAAAATTCCTAAATAAAATATATTTAATTATGGAAAAACAAATTTTACTAAGAAATACTAGATTTGCAGAAGTTAATGCTTTGCAAGTGTTTATTTAATATGACCATATATTTCTTATTTATTGTTTTTCATATATAATTTAAAATATTCAGTGTCTCATTTATTAAATAATTATGTACATTATCTGTCTGAAAATGATATGCACCTTCTATTAAGTGTATTTCTTGCTACACTGAGCAAAGTGAGATTTTCCACAACATCAAAGAAAGACAAGGATGACATTAAAGGGCTAAGCATAAATTCACAAAGGCATGAACTGATTATAGTGTAGTTGCAGGAAAAAGGTAGCAATTTTCTGTGTTGTCAATCACATCAGGACCACATTTAAAAAGACTTCAAGCCTCTATTTAACACCTTCGGGGTTATCTAATATGACAAAACCTAGTATTTTAAGGGCAGTAACATATAGTAGCCAGTCAGTGGATAGAAAAGGCGTGCTCTAATCATTGGTAGAATAGGAAAAGTTGAGCTAACTATTGTTTGGAGGCAGAAGATGATTATCATTGGAGGACACAGAGGTAAAGTAGTAGTTGTTCATTAACAAGAGAGAGAAGGCAGAGCAAAAACTAAATGTCACTGAGAGAAGAGAATCGCAGCAGCAGTTCATGTTCCATTGGGTGAGTATTCAGAGCAGAAGCTGTTCATGGACTTCAGAATGAAGAAAGTGGAGGCAAGAAGAAAATCAATCGTGGATGGATGCAAGGGGTCATGCATAGCCTATCATTTCTCCCTTCTGAGCAGGGGACTGCTGAGCTGGAGCATTTGCCCCAAGACCAGTAGAATTAATATATGTTTGGCTGGTGATCCTGTGTGGAGATGCAGACTATTGTATATCTTACTGCTCCCTTTTCAGACCTGCAATCACAGTGTCTGGCAGAGGTAAGTCTTCTAGTACTAACTTCCTTTGTGATTCTGAAAAGTAAAGTGATCGTGTTTAGAATGTATTGAAAATGTAGTACTGGAACTGGGGTTGAGTAGGCTTCCAGAGCACATGGTGTTGAGGAACGGGATGCCAAGAAATCTAGTGGTGATATTGTGGAAAGAGCCACAACAGAAGGTAATGCAGATACTCAAGAAGAGTTGAGATATGGGTGTGGAGAAAGTGCTATGGATGTAGGCATCAAATAAAAATATATCTCTACCAGAACAATATATATGCTGGGGACCTGTAAGCATTGCAATGCAGAACTTTGGAAAGGGTTGGAAAGGGTTGAAAACAGGGGTATGTGCTTTTCTGCTACATTCATTCCTGGAGGCAGAATCCTCTAGCAATAGCAGGAATAGTTGCAATCTTTTGTAAAAAGAGTGTAAGTCACCTGTCTTGTGAGCAGTAGAACACAGCTGTATCTTGTGTTGATTAAGCAGCTAGACAGAGATATGAATCATTTGTTTTGAGCAACTTGTTGATGCTGATCACACATCTTTGGACTTTAGGAAATCATAGGAAACACTGTTACAATCTCCAATGAAAAGAAACACTTTCTATCCCTTTATCAGCTCTTAATATATAGGCCAGATCTCAGAAGCCTATAGACAGAGATTATCTGGTGCCATAAGCCTCACCCACAAACATAGGCCATGCCTTTGTCCTGTTGATAAAAGCAAAGACAAAAAAATACTTTTAGGGAAATAAACTGTAAAAAAGTGGATACTTCAACTGAAGAAAACATGTTGCACAATTAACAAGAACATATAAAAAAGCTGTCTGTAGGGATTCACTGTTCAAGCATGGCCTAATGGCAGCCCATGACTTTAAAGGTTGTTGCAAATCATAGCAGAAATGAATTAAGGCAAAAAAAGCAAGGCAAGGTTGTGGTTTTGTTTTTAAACTACAATAGCCCTTAAGGTACCTTAAAGTGGAATTAAACCTGATCTTAAAAAATGTATAACTTGGTCCCTGGGAGCTTTTTGCCATAATGTACCAATAACTGATTGAAACAATTTCAAAAAGGCAGGTTACAAAACCATTCGTGATTTCAGCAAAAGACATATCCCTCTTAAACTGTTCCAAGCACTACAGTGCAGATTAATTTGGTATCTGCTTATCATAGTCAATGTAAGCACAGTCAAAATTGATAATTTTGCACCAATATGAGCTTAAGCTTGAGAAAGAAAGAAAGAAATTATATCACGTTGGTGGAGGAAATACAGCTTTATTGGATATTGAAGGATCATTATATTGCTTTGAATTAAGGACACATTATTTGATGGGATAGTGCTGCATCGTGGAGGATGTTATACATTTTGTTGAAGTGTGGTGAAGAGCACTAATTGACATGTCAACAGCAATCATTTTTTATTTTATTTTGTAGTTTTATTTTATTTTTCATGCACTTATTTTTTATATTTAATGCTTTTATGAACTTTTTTTTTTTTTTTTTAATCCAAACAACTTTTATTGTCAAGATAATAAAGACAATGGAACAGTATTTACATAATCCATAATGACATTACTGCAATAGCAGGATTACACATAAATAGAACAACGTGGATATGCAGATCCCATAATGGACAGAATAACAGAAATAGTAATCAAACAAAACAGAGACCACAAGGATCCAAAACTTTGACAATACCTTGCTTTTTCCTTTTTACTTTTTATTCCTTCCCATCCATATGTAAACAGAAATGGGGGAAAGGGACAAAGCCCAAAACATGCCTTCAAACAATAAAAAAAAACCACTTCAACAACAACCTCTGCCTGGACGTCTCATCAAAGAGAATGGGAGATGCACATGATCTCCCCCAGGGGGGAGGAGTGGAGCCACACCTGATATAAAATGTCACACCTACAAAAGTTGGTCTACTATCACTTGAGGAGGGGCGAGCCCAGATGTATCCAGCCAACCCTGCCATACCTGCTGGAACTTACGATAAGCATTGCGATGTTGGTACATGAGTTTCTCCCGTGGGAGTAAAGAATTAACATAATCTATCCATTACTTACTAGTCAGAGGAGCCGATGATAACCAGTACCTTGCTATCAACTTCCTAGCAAGATATAAAAGTCTAGATACCATAATATACCCTCCTGGTTGGAACAGTTCTTGGTCCAGTGCCCACAACAGACAATGCAAGGGATCCTGGGGAACAGTATATTGCGAAACTAGAGAAATAAATTGGAGAACCTCACTCCAATATCTATGTAACATATGAGCATATGAATGAAATCACCCTGTTGCATCCTACACCTCGGACAATCAAGTGAATCACGCCTGCCCCACCGATACAGTTGCACAGGGGTCCCATATGCTCCATGGAGAATAAACAATTGAGATAATTTATGAGAAGGAGAAAGAGAAATTCCCAGAAGAGATTCCAGGGCAGCATCCCAGACATCTCCAGCAAACTCTCCAACTTACCACTGTGCCCTGCTCTGGAGACTAGCTTGATCCTGTACTGTGGACAATAGCGGGGAGTATACCCAAGAAATCATGCCCTTCTTATGGGTTGCCTGAGTGACATCCTTAAGAAAAACTGAGTCTGTCCATGTGAGATTAGAGAAAGAAGACAGAGCCTGTATCATATGGTGTAGCTGAAGATAATGATAAAAATGCTTATGTGTAAATGTAAATTCCATTTGCATTTGAAAAAAGGACTTTAGGATTGCCCCCGAATGCAGCTGAGATATAAATTAATAGGGGGAAGCGGTATGAAGTTCTCAAACTGGTACTTCTCCGTAGAAGTGTATATTTTCTGTGCCCCATCAGCTGATTGGAACAAACTCCAATATATATTGTCCACTGTTCTTTCTTTTCATTTGGCTTCCACAGACTCCAGGGTATGGTGCCATCCTGCTCTACTACATTCAGCAGAAATGGTACCACTGGTCTCACACGTTCCAGTCCCTGGTGCTGTAAAATGGCTTCTTTAGCACCAAGGAATGTGGTCTGTTGTTCCAAGCTCTATGAAAACTGGTCACATTGTATATGTGCTTTAGGATCAGTCCAAGATGTGGAATGAACAATATCCAGAAACTCCAATAAATTTCTGTGTGTCCTTTTTGGTAGTGGGGGGGGCGGGACAGTCCTTGGTTAGTTTGTACAACTCTCTCTATAACTTTACCTGTGACCCAGTCCATATGATTTCCAGAAATTTCATCTCTGTGGTAAGTTCCTGGACCTTGTCTCAGTTTACAGCCTACCTTCTGATCTCCATGTGCCCATTCCCTTTAGTGAAAGAGATCATGATGTGAAACACAGCAACTTTCACATTCAGGGTGCTCAAATCTCAAGCAATTAGTCTGGAAAATGAGGGTTCTTTTGAAGAAGCTCAGTGAAGGTGTACTGCCAACCATACTACACAGAGGTAAACTGGTAATGAGGCTCAAGGTCTGTTGGGATGGAAAAGAAAGCCAGTTCTGTCACCACATATGCTCCTGCCTCTTTTGCAGTTTGTTCACTGCTGGAGATCATATAAGGAACAGCCTACTTCAGTGGTGTTGCAACTTTGTTTAGGCCTCTGTAATCAGCAGTTATTTTTCATGTTGCAACAGGTGTCTTTACTGGGAACACTGGAGCTGAGAAAGAAGCTAAAGGGAAATACCCCAAAAATTGAATGAATGGACTATCTTGGTATCCATTAACAACAAAATAATTAAAACAATTATATAATTTTATTGGTACAAAAAAAATAAAAAATGTTTGTCAAACATGTACATGAATTCATAATTATAACCCCATAATTCAACAGCGTGGTCTAATGAATTACATAGTTCATAGTTATTGTAGCTCCGCACCATAAGAAGATATAATCATGGGGGATCATGTTGACTCCTCTATATGCTTCTTCAGGAGGAAAGGTCAAGATATACCCTGAAGCAAAATCATAATAATCAAAATACAACATATCATAAAAAATATATACTGTACACTGTATAGTGATACAGTACATCTAAATCAATAGACAAGTTACTTACCAGTGTGGACTCATGCCGACAAAGGGCCAAACAAGGGCACCAACATACCTCCCCCACAGCGGAGACGGAGGGCAAAACAGAAGGCACAGTTACCAGGCACACCACTTATATAACTGAAGAACACTGAAATAATCATTTTAGAAGAAAAAAAGAAAGAAAAAATACCATATACTAATCTTAACAAAATAATATAGTAACTAGGCAAGGAGGGAACTGAGTATATCAGAGGAATAATATAGATATTAATCTTCCAATATCCTCAAGTCCCTCCTAGACTAGCTACTATAGTATTGTTTTAAGGTTAGTATATGGTATTTTCTCTCTCTTATTTTTTTTTTTAAATATGACTTTTTCAGTGTTCTATAGTCATATAGGTGGTGTGCCTGGTAACTGTGCCTACTGTTTTTCCCCCCATGTCCGCATTGGGGGAGGTATGTTGATATGTTGGCGCTCTTGTTTGGCCCTTTGTCAGCATGAATCCACACTGGTAAGCAACTTGTCTATTAATCTAGATGTATTGCTATATAGTGTATATATTTTGTATGATATGTTGTATTTTGATTATTATGATTTTGTTTCAGGGTATATCTTGACTTTTCCTCCTGAAGAAGCAGACTATTTCCACGAAACATGTAGAGGAGTCAGCATCATCCCCCATGATGATTTCTTTTTAGGGGGCGGGGCTACAGTAACTATGAACTATGTAATTTGTTAGACCATGCTGTTGAATTATTTGGTTTTAAATATGAATTCATGTACACGTTTGGCAATAATTTTTAATTTTTTGTACCAATAAAAATATATAATTTTTTTATTATTTTGTTGTTAATGGGTACCGAGATAGTCCATTCATTCAATTTTTGGGGTATTTCCCTTTAGCTTCTTTATAGACATTCTGGATGATGGTACCCCTATATTCCTTTATGTACTTAAAACAACATAGTGCAGCGCTTAACAAGGTGAAAAAGTCAATAAAGTAATAATCGAGCATCCACAGTGATTCACTGGAGAAATACGAATTCCCACGACATCCACTCTGTCAGATAACAGAAATGCGCACTCACCAGAAACGCATGGAATATGCGCATGTGTGATCATGCATCACAGGCAGTGGGTACATCAGAGGTTAGGCAGCAGGCATCTCCCTCACGGTGGGTCATCACAGACTTTTTAATCTGGTCCAGGGGTCCCCTTAAGGTCAGCCAGGTGTTCCATACAAAAAACCTCCTCCCAGGATGGCAAAGTGCTTTCTCTGTGGGGATGATAGCTCCAAGAAGGAGCCCCAGAAAACAGATGCCAGAGATAGTGTAGTATTTCCAGAAAAGTAATCTTTATTCATATAAACAGGTCAGTGTGCATACTAAACATCTGGTGAAAATAAAGATATGCAGCAGTACTGACCCCAGTAATGATGACCGCCGGGCTTCCTCGTGGCTCCGGCGGTGGAATGACGTCACGCTCTGCACAGCTCCTCCTTAGGCCTTTCGTGCTACAGGCACATCATCAGAGGGGAGGCTGTACAGAAGCGTGACCGACGTCTGTGTTAAAAATAAGGAAATTGGCACATGCGCAGTTAGCCGCGGCCATTTTCCCGAAGAAAGCGGGTACTGCGCATGCGCGAACACAGCAGCGACATTATGCCGTGGATCCGCGATCTATCACATAGCAGGGAGGAGACAGAGAGGTCTCCTTACACAGATTCCTGGTACCGATTACGGACAATGCCACAGACCCCAGGGACTTGCTGCAAGTGCTATATATATAAATAAAGTGCTAACAGTTGATAAGATTTGTCTCCATGTTTCCTTCATTTATTATTTTGTTACTTTTCTGATACATAAGATTGTTTTTATATCTTATATTGGGTTGCGTTCTTAACGTTTTTCTTTACCTTCAGTACGTGGGGTATGCTCTCCATGAGTATGACATTTTTATAACCCTGAATGTCTTGATCTTTTATCAATTATCTCCCAGTATTATTATATGCTGTCTTTCTGCCCCGTTTTTACCTCCCAATGCGGGTAGAGGAAGGATCATGTTAATTTCTAAAAAGATTTTAATATTCTTATATGATTTGTCTTTAGAGCCTTTTTGGCTTTTTATCTCTTTTTATTCTGTTTGCTCTATAATAATTTTTTATCATGTGTTCTGGGGGCATTTATTTTTAATACTCACCTTGATACAGTCTGGCAGTACAATACCGTATATGCTATTTACTGCTAAGTTTTATCTCTTTATTTGATGTGTGCTTTTATTCAACGTCTCTTTATGATTTTATTTTGTGATATTTACATACTTATAAGCCTTCATCTTGCCGTGGTCCGTTATTACAATTTTATGCCACTCACTGAGGGGATCTTTGTACCCCATGGATTATTATATGCACGGTCACTGGTAGTAATTTTTGCACTGTCACTTTATTTATATATATAGCACTTGCAGCAAGTCCCTGGGGTCTGTGACATTGTCCGTAATCAGTACCAGGAATCTGTGTAAGGAGACCTCTCTGTCTCCTCCCTGCTATGTGATAGATCGCGGATCCACGGCAAAATGTCGCTGCCGTGTTCGCGCATGCGCAGTACCCGCTTTCTTCGGGAAAATGGCCGCGGCTAACTGCGCATGTGCCGATTTCCTTATTTTTAACACAGACGTCGGTCACGCTTCTGTACAGCCTCCCCTCTGATGATGTGCCTGTAGCACGAAAGGCCTAAGGAGGAGCTGTGCAGAGCGTGACGTCATTCCACCGCCGGAGCCACGAGGAAGCCCGGCGGTCATCATTACTGGGGTCAGTACTGCTGCATATCTTTATTTTCACCAGATGTTTAGTATGCACACTGACCTGTTTATATGAATAAAGATTACTTTTCTGGAAATACTACACTATCTCTGGCATCTGTTTTCTGGGGCTCCTTCTTGGAGCTATCATCCCCACAGAGAAAGCACTTTGCCATCCTGGGAGGAGGTTTTTTGTATGGAACACCTGGCTGACCTTAAGGGGACCCCTGGACCAGATTAAAAAGTCTGTGATGACCCACCGTGAGGGAGATGCCTGCTGCCTAACCTCTGATGTACCCACTGCCTGTGATGCATGATCACACATGCGCATATTCCATGCGTTTCTGGTGAGTGCGCATTTCTGTTATCTGACAGAGTGGATGTCGTGGGAATTCGTATTTCTCCAGTGAATCACTGTGGATGCTCGATTATTACTTTATTGACTTTTTCACCTTGTTAAGCGCTGCACTATGTTGTTTTAAGATTATATTGATATTTTTGAGGCATTGTGGTTGCCTTAAGCGTTCTAGCTGCTGATATTTATGAGAGCGCTCACTATCTTTTATATTATTCCTTTATGTACTGTAGCTGTTATTAACCCTTGAGGCTCGTTATCCAACTAGAGCTGAGAAAGAACTTTCAGCAGTTCATGAATAGTCTCCCTATAATGCATAAAACAGACTGGATTCTCTGGTGGAAAAATGTAGACAAGTGTCATATCCACATGACCTCTGACCAGTCTTTACCCCACTTTAAGATATGTTTGTGAGAATGCCCAAATGTTAATGTACCCCATTCATTCTGGAATGACTGACCCTAAAGTGCATCCACCAAGAATATTTTTAGCTAACTCTGATACCATAACATTTGCCCAAATTCCTGGTCCCTTTACCAGTGATAAACTAAAAACTGTAATCTAATTTAACCCCTGGTTCACATCTGTGCGGGCCGCAATTTGTGCGGGCACAAGAGCCCATTCATTTGAATGGACTCCCATGCCCGGGACAAGCAGGGAAGAAGTCCCTGCACTACTTAGGAAATCGCAGCCTGCATGGGAACCGAAGTTCCCAGTACAGTTACGATTTCCAGTGCGGGCTGCATACCATTACAATTAATGGCACCTGCGGGTCCCACATTCCTCTGTGTGGGCGGTGCGACTGCAGGTATTTATGCGGGTAGCACAGCGTCACCACTCGCACAGATGTGAACCAGAGATCTAAGAATAAGAAAATGGCTTTTTAGCTGAAAAAGTAATTGTTTACTTTTGCTAAAATAAACAGCTTTTAACTTTAGCCACCGGGTTTTCTTATTTACAGTACATACTGATAGTAAAGTCATTTTAAAAAGACAGTTTTTTGTTTTTTTTAAAGAAATAAAATATTTAATGCAGTATAGTATATTCTTAGATTTTACTGAAAATGTAAAGAAGCACAAAGTGAGAAAACAACTGTATTAATTAAAATCTGAAAATATGTGTGATAGAAACCAGCTTTTAAAATTATGTAAGCAAGATGGATCTTTTTCACACATTAGGTGTGACTGCATAAAACATTTGTGTGGATTGAAGCACATTTGACAGAATATAATTTAACTGTAACATTAAATTACATGATATGTTTCTTTGTATGCATTCTTGAAATAACGATATCCATAGATATGATCTTTCTCATGGCCTTGACATAATGTACATCCTCTTTACTTTGCTAACAAGCCTTAATTGATTATTTGCTTCTAGAGTGCCATTACAGTCTATTTGGAATTTAGCAGTGTACAGTATACCTATAATTAAAGTTTTCTGGTGGGAATTGTGGGTGAATGTGAAGGTTAGGAATAAATAATCTTCTGCAATGATATATTTTTTACTGTATAACATCAGACACCTGCCAAGGAATTAGCCATACAGTTTTTTCACTAAACAAAATGCCATATGCTTTATACCAAGCCATACAATTCAGTCCTCAGTCCAGAGTTTTAAAAAAAATTGTGAGTTTGTATCCGGTGTAGCGCTTCCCCTGTAGGAGACGCTGGTTAAGATGGGTCCTCTGTTCTCTGCCTCGGCCTCCTTAAAGCAGAACTTTACCCATAAAAATTTGATAAAAAATAATGTTCTTTAGCAACGAACATACTTCCACATTAATAATTATGCTACCAAAATTAGTGTGTGCTGTATATTGTCTCCAGCATTGTTCTTTTTTTCTTCTTGCTGAAAGCTGCCATTTTGTTGAAGCCCAGAGCCCCTGAACAGCAGTAAATCATAAAGCTGAGCTAAACCCTTTGATTTAATGGTTTCAAAAAACAGTTACATTCCTAACTGTCATATTTGCTTGCGTCCTCAACCAAACTGTTAAACTATCAAATGGCTGGTGTAATAATAACTGATTGCACGTGCAGCACCATGGCAGTTGCAGATCAAACAGAAGCAACTTCCTTGGCTGTAAAGAATAGGAGGGTTTAAATTTGGCTGTCAGCAGATCAGCTTCTTCAAATTCAGCACTGCCTACAAATGCGTAAAAATGGAGATCAACTGAACATGTACAGAGCAGGGTGAGACAGTATATTACTGGATTTTAAGCAGTATAGACACTTATTTGTATTGCATTACATAGCTATACCTGCAAAGGGGGCCAGCCTGGAGTGATCTAGCAGGATTTTCTTTCTAAAGTTCCACTTTAACAAACTTCAGCCTCCCTGACACACCAGGTTAAGTGTTCAAAGCATGCAATATCACAAAAAAATCACTGAAAGTAATACTTAGTACCCAGTAATAGTATATATCAAATAAACAGGCACTGAACCAGTTAGTAAAGACAAACTTAATATATTGCCACCTGATATATATGTATATATATATATATATATATATATATATATATATATATATTAAGAAGTAAGCACAGAAATGGGTTAACAAAGGTAATAACACATTTTAGCATACAGGCAGATTAGTTATAAGGACTAGGCATAAGATGACACTTGGCATCCAGATCATAAACAGTAGCAAGGTCACCTGAAGTTGAGCACTGAGTAGTAATAAATATTGATTTACCAAACACAGGAACTATACTGCATAAATGGCGACTATGCTAGACCTAGACTGACTGGATGTGCACTGTTCATAGAAATGAAGGAAAGGGGAGAAGGGAACAAAGTGGACTTGCAGGATGGATTTACGGAAGGGGCAGTCTTTATGCTGTTCTTCTGCCAGATACAGTTGGGGCCCTTTAAGAAGTGTTGGTGTACTTAACAACAGTTTCATTAAACCAGCATGCAGTATAGGTGAAGTAACAATTCAGCAAAGGTGCTGTAATGCTGCAGTACAGATGTCTGCACAGTACATATGTCCCTTTTGTTCAGGTCCAGGATAGTAATACTGCCACCTGCTGTAACCTGCTTCAGTCCCTTTTTTGTACTACAGTGTCAGTACTTCCGACCACCCCAGCAGTGTATTACTCAGCCCTGTCCTATGGAGACTGTGCTCTCCCTTCAGGGCTAGTGAAAGCAAGGAGGCTGCAGAACATCATGTGCCACAGACTCCTCTTATGGGAAACCTTGACACCTTTTTTTCTTCAGTCTACAATTTTTTAAATCTGTTGAATTACTGAATGGCAGGACTGCAACCCTTTTTTCATATGTCCCTTTTGTTCTTTTCACCTTTCTGGTCTGCGCATGTGCAGTTGTTGCCGATCTGCCATGCCTAAGCATGCAGCTTGGGCATCCCTTCTCTCTCTTCCACTCTTGAGGCATCACACCTACCTGCTCAAGTTTTGTCCTCCTTCCTAATACCTTCAGTGCCTGGTGACAGATGGCTATTATCCCCTTCTGCTCTGCAGCAGGAATCTGAGTAAAGTCAATGTGATACTGTCTCACTTTCATATATTTGTATGGCGACCTAAGGTGACTTAGTCACAAAACAGCCATTAACCATTCCTTTTATGCAATTAGTGAGTTAGTAGCCCTTGCAGGTACTGTCTCACTTGCAAACTATTAGCATGGTGGACTAGGGTGCCTTAGTCACAAATGGCCATTACCTTTCTTGCTCTGCAGTCAGTGAGTAATGCTGACTCATGGTGGGGCATGGCTTGTACCTCCATGTGAGTGCCAGCAGAGTAACGGAGTTCCCACAGCTACAATATATCCTTTATCTATCCTAACCCAGCATATCAAGGCACAAACCTCCTGAAAAGGTGTACCACAGATGCTTTATCTGCACTGCAACTGTGGTGTTGCTATTTGACATGACCAACTACAATAAGGAGGAACCAAGAGTCTACTTTGTCTTTATTCTGAGGCATGCAGAAGGAAATGATTTTGTGCATTTTCGGCAGAGAGACACTGGGGGGATTTACTAAAACTGCAGAGTGCAAAATCTGGTGCACCTCTACATAGAAACCAATCAGCTTCCAGGTTTTATTGCCAAAGCTTAACTGAACAAGTTAGAAGCTGATTAGTTACCATGCACAGCTGCACCAGTTTCTGAGTGCTCTAGTTTTAGTAAACCAACCACACTATCAGTTTTATTTGCATTGAAGTTAGCACTCAGGGTTCTTTCCTACCCACTACCCCCTGCTAATCCACCTAGAGTGCTATCAAGCTGCTGAACTATAAGAATGGAGAAATCATTCTTAGAAAGGTGAAAGAAATTAAGGATTTCTAGATTTGTGTTCCCTGATTTATCCATCAACGTACAAAACCAAATACTGATATTCCAGGATGTGAAATTACTTCTGAATGTCCTCCAGCTATCCTGCTCATTGCTCCAGAGAGCTAAGCACTGTCTCCCAGTGTACCACCCCAGAGATCAGATGCTCCTCTATTTTCCAAATACCACCCAAAACGTACTCTCCGCTCCTCACAAGACCTCCTACTCTCTAGTTCCCTGGTCTCCTCCTTCCATGCCCATCTCCAGGACTTCTCCAGGGCTTCCCCCATCCTCTGGAACTCCCTACCCCAATCCATCAGACTATCACCTACTCTCCTCTCCTTTAGGCGCACCCTGAAAACCCACCTCTTCAGGGAAGCCTACCCTGCCCTCAGCTAATTGCCGATCTTCTCCACTCTTCCTACCACTCCATCCCCCACAGCTATTCCTCCCGTACCACTATCCCCTCCCTCCTAGATTTTAAGCTCCAAGAAGCAGGGCCCTCAAACCCCTCATGTATCGCATTGTATTGTTATTGTACTGTCTCGTGTATTGTCTCCCATTGTAATGTACAGCGCTGAGCAAACTGTTTGCGCTATATACTGTACTGTATAATAATAATAATCTGGCTGCATGAAGGAATCCCTGGACAGGGGATCCAGTGCCTGCCACATAAATTGTGAAACAGTCCTAGGTGGCAGGCTAACTCAGTTTCTCACTACAGTGCCTTCTTCCCCTGCCTGGCCCAGGGGGTGTAGGTCTTCTCACTCAGTCCTTCTGCTGTGCTGCTGGTAGGTTGGTGGCTCTGCCTGTAGGTGAGCCTCTCTCCATCTGTGTCCCCTCGTAGGCTCCTGCCTTCCAGCCTCACATCCTCCTCAACTCTCCTCCAACTCTCTCCAACACCCCTCCCCCGAGCAGGCTCGATTACTCTTAAAGGCTGTCCTGGCCCCTTCACAAGCCTGTTGGGGATTGGCCAGGATCCTACAAGAGTACAGACCAGCCACACCTCAGATCTGCCCACTGCTTCTATCTAGATCTTTCTCCAAAGTCCTGGAGCAGGGGGAAAATTCCAGGGGGCTGGCCTGCAGAACTTCTTAGCTCTGACCAAAATTTGACCCCTGCTAGCTATCACACCCAGGCTGCTACTCAGCCCTCCTATCTAACAATTGAAGTGTAGCTCCCCTATCTGACTAGGACAGTGCTACAGATACATATATAGATAGATAAATAGATAAGAGTGCAAAATCTCTACATGCTGGCAATTCTTTTTAATCTACTTTGCCTTGCCCATGCATTCTTCTGCTTAATTTATACATTAGCCATATTGTTTGATGGATGAGCCTCACTGCATAAGGTGCTTGTTTTCTACTTTTGTACTTATGCAAGTCTACTTCTATACTCTTGTCTGTGGAGGGTGCATAGACACCTATCATTTCCCCACTGTTGTATATCCAGCATGGAGTGCTGATTAGAGTCCTTGAGGGGTGGGGGTGCCACGTGTGTTTTCCGCTGGCGTGCAGTTGCCACTGTTTGGCTTTTGCAGAGCAGCACCTTGTTCCTCCACCACTGGATTTCTACAGCACAATGCCAACAAATTTATTGTGCTAAGCACACCAGCACTATCTACTACCCAATACAGTTAGCACCATTATAAGCCACTTGTGCATCCATGAGGACACTGCACAACCATTTATGCCAACACTTATTTGTCAGCCATACAAGTACCTGCAGCACAAATTGCCATCTTGATCCCTATTTCTCTTTTGTCGTAAATCTTTAATATACTTTAATGATCTATGAAGATCTCTCTTTTACCTGCAGACAGGCTAAGTTGGATTCTCAGTGATGATTTATATTTCTGTATGCCTCTGTCACTACAAAAATATTTGTTCCTTCATTGTATATGTCAGAGGTACTTCATTGTTTCATTCAATTCTGGATGGGCAAACGTGATGTAGCAACACTAATATTAGTATTCAGGGGTGAACACATAAGCTCAGGTTTCCCAACCAGGGTTCCACCAGAGGTTACTAGAGGTTCCTTGAGCAATGAGCAATTTCTGCCTCTCAGGTAAGTTCCCACCAACACCATTGATCTTTTTAGCTATCTGTAAGGGGGAAATTTTTTCCAATGACCACACGTGTAAGGGACATTCTTCCCACTGACCATCACACTAATGTATCATGAGTTGTAGATGCAGTAATTTTTAGCAGGGGTTGCCTGACACCAGAAAGTTATTTTAAGGGTTTCTAAGTGTTGAGAAGGTTGAGAAAGGCTAGTCTAAGTGGGACATGTTTGACCTTCATTGCAAAAATGATCTTTGAAATGGGGTTGTTAACTATATAGAGAATCTATATCTCATTGGAAATGCAGTATTCATGTTTTTCATGGACACCTGTGTCCTTATCCAGAATTGACCCTGCTCTGGTCAATGAAATGTTTGCTATGATTGTATATGCTTGTGTTCTATTGTCGATAAGTCTCTATGATCACTCTTCCCTGTTAGTGATGTCCTGTTTGGGCAATCTTACCCACACCATTACCCATGTCATTTAAATTCATTTTAGCTCACATTCCTACAGCCATTTGACCCAATATCCTCTAAGCTTGAGGAATTCTCTCTGAATAGGGGTTCAGCTTCTATGGTAGTGGTCTACATTCTCAAGTTTTACCTATTCTGCTTTCTCCTCAAAGAAATTTTAAAACACATACCATGAAATAGAAATCTGAATGTTTGGCCTGTTGATGCTGAATGCCAATATTTTCCAAATCCTAATTCTAGCAACCAAGTACAATTGGTGAATACCTAAGATCTGCTTAAAGTCATGGCCCTTTTGATGGCTGAGCAGGCCTTGGAGGGGGAGCAACCAGATCATTTACAAGCCCAGGTTACCCAGACTCGGAGGAATTCCAACTTCATTGGATGTACAGTAGTATATCTACCTCTGGATATAGTTTACAGGATAATCCAAATATCCTAAACAAATTCTATTCCTTCTACTCACAGGTATATACCTTAAAAGCTTGATACAATCATCAGCACTTTTTCACATTCTTAGAGCAGATCTCCTTTCTACTAATGATCATCCATGATAGAGAAAAGTTAGATGTGCCATTGGAGGAACTTAAAGCGGAACTTCACCCTCTCAATCAACATGGACTATGTGTAAACCTTATGCTTAAGATGTCCGTGGCCAGAAATGCTAGAGGGATGTTTTTCAAAGTGATTTCTTAGCAAAAACAATCATGGAGACATGGATGGATGGGGGAGTTTGCTTTGAATATTGAAAATGAATTAAACTGTGTTTTTAGTTTGTGCTTCTTAGATGTAGTATATGGGATAAAGGTAAAGCGAGCACTCAAAAATCAGCTGCTGGAACACTCCAAGGAATCACTGGACCTCATAACAAGAATAATAAAAAATATATAGTGCAGCGCTGTAATGCTAATAGGAATACAAGTGAATAAAAGTAAGATGAAATAAAAGTTCATAGAGTCCTTTATACAATAAAAGGTGATTGCAAACGAAAATCATATGAAGACCTCTTCATCATTAGATAGATGACTGGAATCAAATAGATAAAATGCGCACTCACCGACTGCGCATTTTAAATGCGCATGTATGCAATTTTATCCAGATAATCGGCCAGGCATGCAGATCAGCCAAACGCATAGGTCATCCCTCTCAGATAAAGACATCAGCCTTGGGTGCAGTAATATGCCTCCAGGTCCAGAGAGCCCTCTTGCCCAAAGTGTTAAGGTAAACAGCTGGAGGTCCATGTCTTGAAATGCTATCTTTGATTCAGAAAGTATGGAAGCCAGTGCATCAGCAGTACAGTCAAGCAACTAGCATTTTCAGAAGCAGGTAAACACCCAGATTTACAGCAGCCAATTTTTAGGGTACCTTGTAACCAGGAGAGGGATCTCAACCTACCTTAACACTTTGGGCAAGAGGGCTCTCTGGACCTGGAGGCATATTACTGCACCCAAGGCTGATGTCTTTACCTGAGAGGAATGACCTATGCGTTTGGCTGATCTGCATGCCTGGCCGATTATCTGGATAAAATTGCATACATGCGCATTTAAAATGCGCAGTCGGTGAGTGCGCATTTTATCTATTTGATTCCAGTCATCTATCTAATGATGAAGAGGTCTTCACATGATTTTTGTTTGCAATCACCTTTTATTGTATAAAGGACTCTATGAACTTTTATTTCATCTTACTTTTATTCACTTGTATTCCTATTAGCATTACAGCGCTGCACTATATATTTTTTATTATTAGATGCAGTATAGTTCCTCTTTAAGGAAGCAGTAAATTCACTCCCCACAAAAGAGGCACTGGGCTCTGATGGCATACCAGTCGGGCTCTACAAAAATTACATGATGTTCTAATCAAAGCTCTTTGATACTCTTAATGCTGCCTTTGATATCACCCAACTCCCCAATTTCATATAAAATGCCACTATAATTTTAATTCCTAAACCAGTCAAAGATGTGACTAAGCCCCAGATTCTCCACTCCCACAGACTCTACAGGTCAAGAGACAACTGACTCTGCGCTTTGAATGTGGGTATTGGGCCTAATGGCATCCTCCCTTGTATGTGATGGCTTGTTTATTGTCCAAAGCTCAGGGAAGGACTTTATAGGTTTTGTTTCCTGGTACAAAGATATAACATTGTGTTACAGTACATATTTTCCTAAGAAGTACAAAAATAATTAGAAGCTGCAACAAATAGATAAGTGTTCGCACTGAATAATAATTACTGAATATAGTGTTCGCCTGAAGTTCTGTTTAAATATAGAGCACCTTTCTTAGAGTCTACAATGGGGGCTTAGTTAGCAACTATAATATTGCATGGTTTTGACATAATACAAAAAGTTACCTTTGACTAATTATAAATTTGAAAAAAAAATTGCACACCCTGAAGAAATATAAACCCAAAAATTCAGTTCATCCCTATATTGTTTACCTAATAGACAGAAGCCTGGAGCATCTGTCAGTTCATGAACAATATCTTTTATTTTACAGTGCATTTAAACTGTAACTTCTTCCATTACAGCATACTGTGCAGTAATATGCAATCACTGGTAGGTGTGAAAGAAATAGATGAGTTTGGTGTCATATGCACTCCTTCTGATAATGTAAGATGCAGTGTGCCATGGCGTGGGTGTATAAGCTGGACTAGAAAAATGTTTCTTTGCAAAGGTTTGAATAGTTTACGTGGCTCACCTAGTATCATTCGATGAGGTGTAATCTCCTTGTGGATAATAGTGATGGCATGTAAATATATTGTATGTGCCTGCATGCATATATAAATATGTGTGTGCATATATACAGAGTGTGTGTATATATATATATATATACACACAGTGTTCTGCAGATAAGTTTCAGTTGGCCTGCATAGATCAACACAGTCTCAATACTAGGAATGCTCTGAATTCACATAGAAAACAACTGTCAGAAAATGTCATTTTGTGACATCTCAATAATGCTGAAAATAGAAAAAAAAGGCGAGCAGCTCCTTGCCGATGTAACAATGCACAGCACTGCCATTCACCAACCTGCACACATTTGAGCATGTGGACTAGTGTGAATGAACACTTACTGTATTTTTTTTCTGCACTTTTACATACAGTAAAAGCTAAAGCAAAAACAAAAGTGACAGTTAACAACTTTAACACTAAAACAGTCCTCTTTAATGGTGAAAATAAAACAAAAACTGTTGCTGACGACTGCTCCAGCACACCTAGCATTGGTTTAGGACCAAAGCACACTACATCACTACACTGCAATGCAGACATTTGCATGTTGAGATGCATTGCGTTAGCCAGCCTATTCAAAATGAATGGGCTGTAATGCTCCTCAAAATACAAAAATTTAGTGTATGCTATATTTTTTTCAGTAACTGCAATAAACATAGCTTGCATTGTGACTTGCAGGTGCGTTGGGATGACTTTCAATTATAATGTAATTGCACCCCACCAACATGCGTACAGTGTGTTACCACGCAATGTGCTAACACACACACTTTACTACATGTTACCACAAGATGTTGCAGTGAACGAGCCCTTAGTTGGACCCAACCTCTGTCACTATTGGACAGTTTCTCCTGCATGTAAATCTGAAATGAAAAAAAATTGCAATAACTGCTAATGTACATAACAAATTATAGGTATTATAATTGAATGCAGACAATACAAGACATCTAAACAAGCTACAATGTGGTTTACAAATAGGTGACATAATAAAATTTTGAAATTTTCCACAGCTCGTGATGTTGTTGTAAAGCTGACCCAGGATAAGGTGACTGACCTAAGTGATTTCCAGTGGATCTCCCAACTACGGTACTATTGGGAAAACCGAGATGTCATGGTCAGAATGATCACTACTGAAGCCAAGTATGGTTACGAGTATCTTGGTAACTCCCCACGTTTAGTGATAACTCCACTCACTGATCGCTGCTACAGGTATGGATATAAAATATGACTGACTGTCCAGTGTTACTAAAGTAATCCTATTAATTGGAAAAAACATTATAAAGGAGTTTAATGATGTGAAGTAGTACGACATTTTACAGATCTAATAATGAACTTTATGCAGTACTTAAAATCCATCTTTAAGCCCAGTCCCTCAATGCACAATGAAATGTGTTCACTCTGATACATGCAGGAGAAGCAAAACTGCCAGAGTGCAGGATTAGTAAAAACTTTGCAACATTTATTATTAAATAAAATCCACTCTTACATGTAAACAGAAGCGCAACTTGAATGTAGGGGGAGATATTGTGTAACAGAAGGAAGACACTAGGCCGCTAATGGGAATAGCAATTGATAAACCATTGAGCCGGATCCACCAGAACTAACAACAAATGGCGGCATCTATGGCCATCCTCTATGTTCACGGCCTGTACTGGGAGCAAGGAATGGGCGGGCACTATGCGTTTCAGGGGCCCTGCCCACTTTACTAAGCACTAGTTTGCTCTAGCTGTTCCTTGTCTTTATTTTCTAAAATTAATGTGGATATTTCAGTCATCACTATTGAAGATAATGGCCATGGTGAGAATTTTAATTATATTAAAGCTTTCATGTCTCTGCTACAGAACATTAATGGGTGCTTTGAAGCTAAATCTTGGTGGCGCACCAGAGGGTCCAGCTGGAACTGGAAAAACAGAAACTACAAAAGATCTTGCTAAAGCACTGGCCAAACAGGTAATCTCTTCTTGACTTCACAGATCATTATATTTAGTTTGCGTAACCTGCAGCCTGTGTATATTTCTTCATATAAATGTAGCAAGTATATGTATCTATATGCTAAATATATTTTTTAACTTTCCTTTTGTACCATATTGTCATAATATCATCCCATGTCTATTCAATTTGGATCGATATGTCTTCAATATCACTTCACTATGTCCTCAGAATGGATCACTAAATAAGTAAAAGTTATACTTTAGCCTTTTCCAGCCTTCCAATAGCTATATGTCTTTAACAAAGTACAGTTTTCTACTCTCTGGGTTTTCATGACTGATGGAAGAAAATGTGTGATCTGCTAAAAAGTGAAAATATTTTAGGGGTTTTATTAGGCTTAGGTCTGCCTGACAGTGATCATGGGTTGCTATTAGTTTTCTGTGATAATTCAAATCAGGTTGCATGCCGAACTTGCAGCATTAATAATGTTTTGTTTAAATTTATTTGATTTATTTTGCTTATCTCTCATTAGTTTATGGTTGGGTTAAAAGTGCGGATATGCCAAGAACAAAATCCCATTCCAGCTAACCATATTTAAACTTCTATGAGTTTAGGTCAGTTAAAACAATGAGAGCTGCCTGCTATGCCTCATTGTATTTTGCATGTTTTTGGTCATTGCACATATTAATTTCTGAATAAAATCACATAATTTGTTTCCTGTGGACAATATGCAATATCTGTGACACATCTGTTACTGCACACCTCAGTTTAGAACTTTATCAATAAGCTACATACAAGTCAAGATAGCATTACATACCTTTTTGTAATTGTTTTTATATATTTAGATGATATAGCAGATAGTAAGATAGAAGCAGCTCTCTTCAACTTGTTTAGTAAGGTGTTAATCAAAAGTAAACAGCATGATAAAATGTCTTCTCTTCTTTTGATTTCCCACACAGTGCGTTGTGTTTAATTGCTCAGATGGCCTTGACTATAAAGCTATGGGTAAATTCTTCAAAGGTCTAGCACAGTCTGGAGCTTGGGCATGTTTTGATGAATTCAACAGAATTGAGGTAAAAAGGCAACGTGAAAATTTGCTAAATTCATTTTGTTTATAAATGTTTGCATTCAAAGGAATGGTCCACCAAACAGGTTCAAATGGAGGAGGGTAAAATTGAAGTTTGTAAGTCTTTATAATCTTTAGGATGCTATGTAGTTTGGTTTCTGTTGCTGTCTGTCTCCATCCACCTTCTCAAAGATCTAATGTCTAAATGTCTAATTCTTTTACCATTAATTAGATAAACAAGAATGCTATTTACCATACGTAATACCCCTTTAATATCCTTGTATGTGGTGTATTCTGAGGTTATTGACCAGGTCAGCATATGAGTGGGCTAGATGTATTTTACACAACAAAAGGATAGCCAAGGACTTTGCTATGTTGATTTTATGCAACATCACCTTGGCACTCAGGGGCCAGCTTGTTACATTTCAAAGGAGATAATTTGCAAACTTGCAAGAGTGATAAAATGCAGATTGCTCAGTCAGACTTAAAAGGACATGGCCAGAATCTACTATCTAATAACATGAAAAGGGGTATTAAGTATGGTAAATAGCATTCTTGTTTATCTAATTAATGGTAAAAGAGTGCAGTTTAGGAAATATCTGGACAACTTTGATTAGAATTTATGACTGCAGCTGTCCAAGCCCAAAAGGCATTACCTGTCACCCAGAAGATCAAAGGGGCTACTAAAAGTGGCCAATCAGAGTGATTGTCATTCTACTGAATTGGGAGAATGTGAATATCAGGGAAGGTTTTTTTGGTTAAGTTGTGACAGGAGAATATGGGTTCTATGAGAGTTTCTGATGATTGCATGAGTATTCTGGGTACCCTGTCATCTGCCTTGTCTGTACCTCTGTTTTATGGATTGTTGTTGAGCTGATTAAATGCATCTCTCTGGAAAAGAACTGTTGGACTAGTTGCTGCAGAAAAATACATTTATAAATACAATTGTCATCTGTCCAATTGAGATAAGACAACAGATCTGTCTTATGGACTGTTTCTGTGTGAACCTTCTAATTAATAAAAGACAACAGATTGTCTCTGAGCCCAATAAATCTCTCTGGAAAAGAAACGCTATAGTTGTCCCAACTAATATAAGACAACACTAATGAGGGAACCTGTCTAGCACTCTGAGACTATAAGATTAGTAGCTTAGAAATAGAGAGTTGATAACTGATGTCTCTTTGCCAATGGCGAAGGAACAGGGTCAGGGCCTATATGAGATAAAAGTTGGAATAATAAAATGTTTTTCTTTGGTTGCAGTGTAATTAAAAATTGCATTGACCACATATTTTTTGTCCTGTTGAGGGTCCATATACTGACTGAATTTGTAATTGAGAAACATGCCTCATAAATGTAATAAAATGTGGAAAGATTATAATCCCAAATTTTCATATTGTATAATGATTTTGTTGAATGCAAGATACCCTGTAACATTTTCTCTTTATCTAGGTTGAAGTGCTGTCAGTAGTGGCCCAGCAGATTCTCAGCATACAGCAGGCAATCATAAGGAACATGAAGACTTTTATGTTTGAAGGAACAGAATTAACCCTCAATCCAACCTGCTCTGTGTTCATCACTATGAATCCTGGATATGCAGGTCGAGCCGAACTTCCAGACAATTTGAAAGTATGAAAATTATTTCTTCCAAAAATCAGCACTGTACAAGGCAACAATTAAGAAGTTTTTTTATGTTGATTTAATGTAGTCGGAGCAATAAAGGCCATATCTCATTGGTTGTTAAAGGGTATTTACTTGATTGCTATCTGGACTACATTATGGAGCATTATTTGCCCTTGGTTAGCAATGGGAAACATTGCTGCAACTGTCGGATTACAAACAAATGTTGTCCTGCAGCAATCCACTGTTCAGGTGTCAGAGCCTTCTTCCAGAGCCACCAACTTGATCCTTTTCAGCTGGCTGCCTTTCCTTGGTTGAGGCAGCTTTCCCCCGATGACACATGCAGCTCTGCCTCCTAGCCGCTCAGTGAATGGTTTCTTCCAGCCTCTTGAGATATGTGACAAAATTATGCCAGGGGGCTGCTGGAGCATGAAACGTCATTTTGGTGGGGCAGCATGGAAAAAAGGAAAAAAAATAATAATTGTGGAGGGGGGAGGGGCACAGCCTGGACCCTGGGTCAATTTATGCTTTACTAGTTAAAGTCTGAATGCATAGGGTAATTTCCGTTTCAAAACTCTGAATAATATATGCATTTTCTCTAATTAATTACAGCACTTAAACCCTTATACTGTGTTTTGTTAGTGTTAGTATTAGTAATAGGTGAAGCTTCCTGGGTTTAATTCACCAAGAGTGTAGAGAATCTTGTTTGAAGTTCAGCATACCTGAGCTTTAACCTCCCTAGAGGTATTCCCGAGTGTAGCTCGGGGTAAAGTTTCAGCACCACAAGCGTTAACCCCGAGCTACACTCGGGAATAACCTGCAACGCTGCTCCGGGATCTCTTCTTCACTTACCTTGTCCTGCGCTCCCACGATGTCCTCCCTACAGTGTCCCCAGCAATGTCCTCCAGCGGATGCCAGCATCTGTCTTCTGGGTTCCATTCTCTGCAACGTCGGGATGTACGGGGGATGGAACTGGCGGGAAATTTGAAAGTTGTAAAAGTGACATTCGCTAAATTCACTAAAATCACATAGTATAACATTACTGTATCAAACCATTTCACATACATTGTGTCCCTAGTGCTTTGTCCTGTGCCCTGCCTGCATTTTTGCTGTTCTTTCTGCCTGGAAACTGAGAAATGTCCATGGCGTCCAAAAAGCATCCCTTTAGGTCAAAAGCGGTTTTAGACCAGCTAGAGAACAGCGATAGTAAATTAGAATCACTTGCAGAATTGAGTGATAATTATTTCTGGGGAAATTCGTCATCAGACTTTGCGAACTTGGCGCTGTATTTCAAATTTCAGTGTTTTTGGTTTGATTATATTATTGAACTAAATGTATTATTATATTATTATTTTTTATGATTATTTATTAAATTATAATTTATGATTTCGTGTTTCAAATTTTAACATACCCGGGATGTTTACTAGACTCTTGTTCGGACAGATTTCAGTGAGTTATTCCTAAAAGTTACAGGCCTACAATAAAAAAAATCATATTTCCATGCAAAAAAATGTACTGCTTTGAGCACAGAAATATGGTCAAAATTAGACCGCTAGGGAGGCTATGATGAATCCAATTGAAGTACATGGGGGTAAATCTTGTTGAATTCTGGCCATTGTAAGTGCTAATAGGCAAACTAGGGCTAATAGGCAAAAGAGGGACAGGAAGCTGAGTATAGCCATTGGGGATATGTACCTATAAAACAAATGAAAAAAAAATACCATACAATAAAGAGAGAGTCTTTTCTTGCGGCTTTGGGGGTAATAGTGAAAACACACAAATCCATTAAATAACATGCTTGGGGTGCCTTAAAACTGTACGTGGTGTTGCAGAACAGTATGATTTTTACAGACAGTCTCAGTAACAGCATACACCGGCAGTCACAAATAAAAAACATGCAGCGCTAGAGTAGAAAGGTCTGTCTCACGATGAAGTGTGACCACCTAGATAAATATAAACGCAGCTAGCATAAAAGTAATGGTTTTAGGCAACCAAAACTAACATTCTCCTGGTTACAAAGGTGTAAATGGTGACATAGGTGTCAAAGTCAATATATCATTGGAGTGACAAATAAATCTGTGACATCTGTGGTAGAGAGTGTGGCTGTAGAATGCACTAACCAGATAGCGCAGATAATAGCGCATTGGAGTAAAATGACCTACTCCTGGTCAATGGATCAGGAAACCTGCCGGAGTGGTGGTCATCTCTGCTGTGGTCACCAGAAACATCTGCGTCCTCTCCTGTTATGGCATTCCCAGGTATCCAGTGGAATAAACGCTCATCCAGTGTGTAGTGGGATCCTTTGGTGTCAGCGACCTCCAGAGGTGCGGTATGCGCTCAAGGGACAGGAATCACCTTCCGGGCTCAGAAATATACCCAAAAGAGAGGCTTCCGATAGTGTAATAAATTTTTATTAAGGATTAATAAACAAATAAAGCACTTACAATAGACAAATCCAAAGATGGCCACCCGTATCAAGGTGTGGACCATATGAGTAGTAGTGGTAGGTGAAGTGGCATCTCTCTAACGCGTTTCGTGGCAAGTGCACGTTATCAAAGGGATACACCGGCATACACCGGCAGCTCTTATTTGGTTGTGGAATTGATGCTTTTCTTTTACAATTAGCTTGGCTTACATACATAAGCAACATCTAAATCTGATTTATATGAATAAAAGCTTTTTTTCAGCTTTAAGAAAGACATATACTTTATTTTAACAAATAATGACAGACCTGCTTTGACTGGTAGATAGAAATTGGCCAGTAGTTCACTGCGGCTCTCCCTGTTTTTTTCCTAGGCATTATTCAGAACAGTGGCCATGATGGTCCCAGACTATGCACTTATTGGTGAAATATCACTTTACTCCATGGGTTTTCTGGATTCTAGAAGGTAAGTTCAGGCTTATATGAGCAATATACTATTTTTTATATGTCAGTGATGAAATCAGAACCAAGGTACTTCCTAAAGAATGTCTCAGCCTAGCCAAATTTAGTTTTGGATGGATTCTGGTAGGTTATTTAACTATGGAAGGGCAGAGTCCTGGTTCATGGCATGGTGGCTTTTTGTTTTATTCCTTAAAATACATAAGTAACCAATACGTGGTACAGATAGCTTGAGAACATTTTGACAGGATACATTGAATTACTATGTGGACTTTATTTTCTCAGAAGAACAAAAAACATGGTTTGCAATCTTTTAATAGCTTTTATATAAATAATAAAAGCTGGTGGCTAATGACGTTGTGCCTCCATCCCCTATTTTGCATAGACAAAGAACAAGAACATATGTGATGGGACTTTAAATGAGGTAAAACGTTTGCATAAAAAGATTAATTGCACAATGGATGAAATCTTTTTTACATAAATAAAGCAATTTATAAAAAGGTAAGCTGATTTGGGTGCATCCTTTGACTCAACACGTTTCATGAAAATAATCTCACTTCTTCAGGAGAAGATGCCCACTATAAAGTCTGTAATGCCCCGTACACATGATCAGAAAATCGTATGAAAAATACTGCTTTTGAAGCTAAGTGAACGATAATCTGATCGTTAGTAAACAGCTTTCGTCTGAAATTGTTTGAAGGGACAAGTACGAAAATATTTCTTGTGTGATACCAGATCATACGATTTTCATTAATCAGTACAGTTTTTGTTCGAAAATTCAAGTACAATACATCACTTGTGAATTTTCTTTCTGTCATGCAAGAATTTTCGTAACGTTAGTAACCTCTTCACTTTCGATATGAGACTAGTATGCAAAAAACAATACGGACGATCATTCGTCCAATATTCTCATCGTGTGTATGGGGCATTAGCCTAGAAAACAGTATCATAGAGTGTTCACAAAGTCCCCTAAAAACAGGAGGAGGGTAGAGATGGTGAAGTATTTATACATATAAATGTCCATTGATAGAACAATACTTACAAATCAGCTATATAAGAAGTCTAATAACACCTCCAAATGGAAATTGCTACCAGGTGTCTGGCCCAGGAGTTTTGGGAAGAAAAACATGGCACCCCAAGGGGAAAACCGAGGAGCAGCACCTAGAAATACATGCATCAGATTAAAAGGCCTATCTTCCACACAAACTTCCCCATGTATTATATATAATATTTAATTAAATACCAACAGACCAACAGGCACTCTATGTGTGTGTATATATATATATATATATATATATATATATATATATATTACTACAGTAGGAATATAGATCGAAAGTAAGAAACTTGTTATAAAGGATCAATGATTATCCAGTGCTGACATGTGTAGATAAGGGATCATCCCAAAAACAACTCCAGGTCCCAGAGGAAGAGAAACCTCCCTCTCAATATATCCTAACAAAGGGGGGCCACAACCTTCCCAGCACCAAATGAGCTGCAGGTGTAAGACCCAAAGAAACACCATTTACTCCCCAGCAAAAAAAAAAAGGGGGGGCAAGATGGCACCTGGGCCAAATAACACGCTAACGCATGGAGATAGCTTCCCCCCTTTAACTCTTTTTTTGCATGATGGTTGTGTCTTGTGATAGATTTGAGATATCCTCATATTCTTATGACCTCAAACCAATGTCCACTCATTGGTCATCTTTCTTTTCCATCTACCTTAATTGTTATCTTAATTTTCTTGCCCTAAGGAATATACTCCCTTTACACCTCTTTTTACATTTAGTTTTACTCTAAACCAGGGGTATTGAATTAAAATTTACGAAGGTCCAGTTAGTACAGTTTTCTTCTGGCAGAGATCAAAATCTCATGTTTGCTATACCCTTCACATCACAGCCCCTTCTTTACGTCAGTGTCGCCAGCCCCCCTTTCACATCACAACACCACTTAACATCACAGTTTCCCCCTTTACATCACAGTTCCCTCATTAAAGCAGTCCCATGGTGTCCTCTGTTCCCCTTCATACCACAGCCCCCCTTTACATTGGAGTGCCCCTTTACATTGCAGTGCCCTTTACAGCACAGTGCTCCTTTACATCACAGTGCTCATTTTTTTTTTTTTTTGTATTATTTGTTTTTTTTGTATTATTATTATACAGGATTTATATAGTGCCAACAGTTTGCTCAGCACTTTACAATATAACGGGAGACAATACAGCAACAATACAGTTCAATACAAGAGGGTTAGCTCCTTGGAGCTTACAATCTAAGAAGGAGGGGCTAGTGGTACAAAAGGTAGTAACTGTGGGGGATGGACTGGTAGGAGGAGTAAAAGATTCCATTATTAGCTGAGGGCAGGATAGGCTTCCCTGAAGAAATAGGTTTTCAGAGATCGCCTAAAGGTGAGCAGAGTAGGCGACAGTCTGATAAATTGGGGTAGAGAGTTCCAGAGGATGGGGGAGGCTCTGAAGAAGTCCTGGAGATGAGCATGGGAGGAGGAGACAAGGGAGTTAGAGAGCAGGAGGTTGTGCGAGGAGCGGAGAGTACAGGTTGGGTGATATTTGGAGACAAGATTGGTGATGTAATTTGGGGCAGAGTTATAAAATGACTTTATATGTTATTGTTAATGTTTTGAATGTTATTCGTTGGGCAATGGGAAGCCAGTGGAGTGATTGGCAAAGAGGAGTGGCAGATACGGAATGGTTAGTAAGGTGGATGAGTCTGGCGGCAGCATTCATGATAGACTGAAGAGGGGATAGCCTGCAATGAGGTAGGCCAATGAGGAGGGAGTTGCAATAATCAAGGTGAGAGATAACAAGGGAGAGAATAAGTTGCTTAGTAGTCTCCGAGGTTAAGAACGGGCATATCTTGGAGATGTTGCGGAGGTGAAGTCTACACGATTTGGACAGCGATGGGATTTGGAACTGGAAGGACAGATGGGAGTCTAGGATTACACCTATCACCCTGGCATGAGGGGAGGAACTGATGGTTGTGTTATTGATCTTGATGGAGAAGTCAGGGGAGGGGGCACGGGCTGGAGGGAATACTAAGAGCTTAGTTTTGGAAAGATTGAGTATGAGGAAGTGGAGTGACATCCATGCCGATATGTCACTTAGTAGGTTAGTAATTTGAGAGGAGACTGAAGGGGTGAGGTGAGGAGTAGAAAGATAGTACAGGATCCAGGGGGCAGGTAGTGAGACGGGCTTCTGAGAAAACTTTAGTGACCTCTTTGGTAGTAGCAAGGTCAAAAGAGGAAAGTGTTGAGGGAGCTATAGTATAAGGTATGGTAAGTGGGATGGATGTCTGTGCAGTGGATATGCCCCTATGAATTGCATCAGTCTTGTTTTAGAAATGATTTGCAATCTCGTAAGCAGTGCGTGAGGTACTGGGTGGAGGTGGAGAAAGTAGAGAATTAAAAGTGGAGAAGAGACGACGAGGACTGGATGATAAGTTATTGATGAGAGTGATAAAGTAGGCTTGTTTGGCAGCATGGAGGGAGGAATTGTATGTTAAGAAAGCAGATTTATATAGGGTGAAAGCTTGGTGAGATTTGGTTTTACGCCACAATCGCTCCAGCGCACGACTATGCCGTTTAAGATTTCTGGTGTTTTCAGTCTGCAAAGGTTGTAATGGCCGGGGCCTGATGCTTCGTGTTATTAGAGGAGCAAGTGAGTCTAATGTAGATGAAAGCAAACTGTTGTAGACAGCAGTGGCCAGGTCAGGGCAGGACAGGGGAGAGATTCTGTCATAGAGGCGGTCAGTTTCAGAGTGGAAAAGAGCAGGGTTCAAGTTGTGAAGGTTTCTGCGGGTAATTGTTTGCTGCTTGGAGGGATAGGTGTTTGAAGATGAGGACACTGTGAAGGTGATGAGATTGTGATCAGAGAGAGGAAAGGGTGTGTTTGTGAGGTTGTAAGGAGTGCAACGATGGGAGAAAACATGGTCCCATCAGAGTGAGTGTAGGACTGTGTCCATTGCGTTAAGGCAAAAGATGAGGTTAGGTTGAAGAGTTGGGATGTAGCTGGGTTGTTCACATTAATGGGGATGTTAAAATCTCCAAGAATGATAGTGGGTAGTTCAGAGGGGAGAAAGTAGGGTAGCCAGGTGAACAAATCATCAAGAAAGCGGGACACCGGTCCAGGAAGCCAAAAAATCACTGCAATCCTCAGAGAAATGGGAGAAAACAGCCAAATGCAGTGAGTCTCGAAATAAGAGAAGGATAGAGAGGAAGGGTTAGGGAGGACTTGAAAGGTGCTCAGTGGGAATAGAAGCAAACCACCGCCCCACCCCCCACCTCCTTTCTGACCACTGGGTCTGGGTGAGTGGGTACAGAGAAGGCCTCCATAGGAAAGTAGTGCGGGAGAAGAAGAATCTGCTGCTTGAAGCCAGGTTTCTGTAATTGCTAGTAGGTTAAGGGAGCAGGAGACAAAAAGTTCATGGACAGAGGTGAGCTTATTACAGACAGAGAGGGCATTCCAGAGTGCACATGAAAAAGGGAGGGTGGTTTTTGGGAGCACGGGGACTGATATTAAATTGAGTAGATTGCGGCTATTCCTGGAGGAAAGAGGGTGCCTGGTGTGGGGGTGAGATAGTGGAGGACCAGGGTTTATAACACAGTTCCTTTTTATATCACAGTGCCTTTTTAAATCACAGTGTTTCTTGTATAACACAGTGCCCCATTATGTCACAGTGCACCGTACATGACACTGCCCCTCTATATCATGGTGCCCTTTCAATGCAATCCTCCCTGCACAGTCCTACCTTCCGAAGGGCGGAGATACTTATCAGCCGGGGGTGTGCTCTCCTAAGCCTCCCTTTCGGCTGCCGCTGTCATCCTCACAGCAGGGCAGGGGGCAGGATGTACTGCAGATCAGGATGGAGGGTGAGAGCTGCCCTATTTACTATGTTAATTATTAACTGATTATCCGCTTGTTAATTTGAAATGACTCCCACTCTCTGTGCAGATCTACAGCATCTACAGCCCCATGTCCTGCTGTGAGGATGACAGCAGCAGCCAGATGGGAGACTCAGGAGAGCACACACAGCTGCTAAGTGGCAGCTGCGGTCTGGACGGGACTGTCACACTGTTTGGATTCAGACCGCGGTCTGCCATTTAGTTATCCCTGCTCTAAACACTATATATGGAAATTTGTATCCTGAAAGCCTGGCAAATTATAGTTATAACAGAGTTGCACTAATGTTTCCTCATTTTTACAACATCTTTACCTTAACATTGGAATTATATTTAAATGCATTTATTCCTTCTGACAAATTAATGACTGACTGCACTCCTTCTGTTGCTTGGCTGTCATCTGCACATCCCTTCACAGCTGAGTCCCCTGTAACAAAGTTTTATTACCTGTTGATCATGCTAGTAGAACTGGTATTTTTCCACTTACTTTAACAGGTTGAAGTTTCCAGCAAAAGTGGCAGTTAAAGTTTGAGCAAACTATATTACATGACTGGGAGTGTTTGGAGTGTTTGGAGACAGCTTTTATTAATATGGCTTAAATGGAAAAAAAAAATTATATATATATATATATATATATATATATATATATATATATATATATATGGAATTGCTTAAAGGATAAGTTCACCTTTTAACAAAAAATAATAAATGCACATTTTTGCAAAAAAATGTGCATTTATTTTTTTCTGTTTCTGGAGCCTCTGAAGCATGTCAAATCAAATTGAATAGCAGATCGCTGGTGCCATGCAGGTCTCCTGCAGACCTGTCAGTGTATCTGTGTGCCCATGCAGAATTTCCCGTACAGGCAAGCAGATACTTACTGACAGGAAGACTCAATGAGCTACCACAGCACTCCACAATGCTGTTATTTCATTGAGAACTACAAGCCAACAGCTGCAAAGGCTGTCGGAACTTGTAGTGTTTTCATTCACAGAATACTGTGAATGAGTGACATGGCCAGGCGGGCGGAGCCCCACACTGCCGCGTTTTTTAAAAATTGTTACAGCTAGCGGTGGGGAGAAGATTCCCCGCTAGCTGTCACAACGGGGATCGGGGGGTGCGGGGGGTGCTCCATTCGTAACATGTTACATGTTACACCCTGAATATGGGTGTAACATGGTATGAAAGGTAAACTTATCATTTAAATTGTGCTAGCTGAAATTGGGCTTTAATCTGTTCCTTAACCAGTTGAGGAACTTGGGCTTGCCACATATACCCAAAAAAATTAATCAAAGTATGCAAGGTATACAATATGTATTACTAGCTGTCCTTCTGCACTGCTGCCACCCCCTTCTTCTCATTTGCTAGCAATTTCTGTCTGTCAAAATGACAACTGGGAGTTACTGTGTAGATACAGCAGCTATTACAGCTGTTACTGTTTGTTTGTTTGTTTAACATTATATTAGCGCAACGGTTTATCAAGCACAAATTTTCAGAAAAAAATACTAAAGTTATTATTGGGTGCACAAATGCAACATATTACCCACATTTTTTGTTAAAGTATAAAAGGTGAGGTTGCACTGAGTAAATAGATAGCTAATATGTCAACACAAGCTTGTGAAACTGCAACAAACTTTGCTAACCTAAATTTTCCAAGTTCTTGGATGTGACTTTAATTTTTTACTTTTTTTTTTTCTAATACCTGATTCATATCACACAGGAGACCAAAAGTGCCCTTTGTGATATAATGTTGTTATGACAAATTCTCTTCAATTAGACAAGGGGCAAAGAATCTGAGAAAAAAAGGACCTAAAGCGGTCGTTCTACAGATAGCCCTGAGAAAAAAACAGAAAAACACTCAGGGTGATAGCTGTTCCCCTGCACCAGAGCAAGGGCCTATAATGACACCAATTCCTTCCTCTAATTCTAGCTCTCTCTCAAATGCACAACAGATGGTCTCTCTGACTGAGGTAGATTTCACCTAAACTCTGTCTGGTTTCAATAAAAAAAGCTGGTCTTCAGGGCCCAAATACTCTTCTGCCTCTACACCACTTGAATCTATTAAGGAGTATGACCCTGAACCTCCCAAACTTTTCAAGTTACATATTGCGGAAGATGAGATGGATGCAGAAGAGGATCCTGCAGAGGACTTTTTCGCATCTTGCATTTTATGAGGCACAAGCTAAAGCTTTACACCACAGTTAGTGCAAAGCACTAACTGTGCTTTGCAAAAGCTTTCCCAGCAAAGCTTTTTCCAGTGTCCAGTCACCTGAAGGTAGTAGTATATAACCCATGCTCTATTATTTTCTGGGTCCTCTTCTGTACTCCAAGAAATGGAATTTACTGGTAAGTTAAAATTACTTTGTTTTTAAATAAATTTGCAATGCTTTGTAGCAGAATCATAATTTGATCGTCATATAAATAGGATTATTTCTTAGATAAAATGTATTGCAAAATGTATCAAAGTAGTAAAAAAATGTTTTTTTTTAGTTTTGTAAATTTGTTTGTTTCTGTATTGTAAAATAACACTTTATCACTTAAAAAAAACTCTTGCTTTTGTATCTTAAAAATAGCATAAATATTATTTTATTGTCTAAACTAATAGCAAAGTTATTCCAAATAAATAGGTCCATAGCTGAAATGTAAAAATTGCTCTGGTTCATAGAAAACAGGATGACAATGCTGCTGTGTGATTTCACTGTAGAACAAACAAGGTTGTCATCTGTTAAAGTAACTGAAAAAACAGATCTTCTGACAGGATCATCATTTGATAAAACTATGTTACAGGGGAGACTAAGGAAAAACAAAACTGCTTTGGAAATACTTTGTCATATGTCATATTTTACACTGTTTAGAATTCAACTTTAAGAACAAATTCTTGAATGCAGGAATTTTTCATGAACTTCAACTGTATTGTGTGTAAAAGCTAGGCTTTTGTACAGCACTCACAGAAAGCTGATGTTCGCTGATAGATATTTGACTTACTGCTGTGTGACCAACATTTTGCCCACTCTTCTCCTATTTGTGATACTTTTTTTTTGGGGGGGGGGCAGGTACATGGTTTTAACAAGTACCCACACCCACTCCTGGTAAGATCACCACGTTGGATCCACTGAAAGTTCTCCCCCCTCACCCACAACCTCCTGGGACACATCATAGGCCCCATAAAGCTGTGGGACCATTCACAAAGCTCAAGCGCGCATGTGAGAAGCTGGCTTTGAAACTGCAAGGAATCACAGGTGGCTGCCCACAGAAAACATGCCGATGCCGGGGACCTTAAGACCGTCAAAGAGCTGGTGAGGTCAGGCGAGTGTCCTTTTATTAATGGTCAACAGCTGCAGTACTTGTAGCTGCTGACTTTTAATTTTTCCAAACAAGGTGAAAAACCGCTTAAAGTACACTATTCGAAAAAAAAATTAAAGGAACACTTTGCAAATACATCAGATCTCAATGGGGAAAAATATCATGCTGGATATCTATACTGATATGGACTAGGTATTGTGTTAGGAACGTAAGGATGCCTCATCGTTTGATGGAAATGAAAATTATCAACCTACAGAGGACTGAATTCAAAGATACCCCGAAAATCAAAGTGAAAAAATGATGCAGCAGGCTAGTCCATTTTGCTGAAAGTTCATTGCAGCAACTCAAAAAGGTACTCAGTAGTTTGTATGGCCCCCACGTGCTTGTATGCATGCCTGACAATGTCAGGGCATGCTCCTAATGAGACAACAGATGGTGTACTGCGGTATTTCCTCCCAGATTTGGACCAGGGCATAACTGAGCTCCTGGAAAGTCTGAGGTGCAACCTAGTGGCAACGGATGGACCGAAACATGATATCGCAGAGGTGTTCTATTGGATCTAGGTCAGGTGAGCGTGGGGGCCATTCAATGGTATCGATTTCTTCATCCTCCAGGACTTGCTTGCATACTCTCACCACATGAGGCTGGGCATTTTTCGTGCACCAGGAGGAACCCAGGACCCACTGCACTAGCGTAGGGTCTGACAATGGCACCAAGGATTTCATTCTGATACCTAATGGCAGCCAGGGTGCCACTGTCTAGCCCAGGGCTTGAAATTTCCACTCACCTGCTCGCCAATGGTGAGTGGAAATTATGGTGGGGGCAAGTGTGTCCCCCATGGCCGTCTTAATGAGCAGGCTTGGAGCTCAGGCCGGATCTGTCATTGGCACTGAGAGCCATCAGACTGCTCAATAGCTGAGCGCAGTGAAAGCAAAGCAAGGAGTGTGTGCCTTGCTCTCTGCCTCCCCCTAGAGTGCAGTACCCAGATCTGTGAGTGAACAACGGAGTACTGCAACTTTTTATGGGGTGTGTGTGTGTGTGTGTACGCGTACATGTGTGAGTGTTTGTGTGTGTCTGTGTATGCATGTACAATTGTACATGTGTCTGTGTGTATGTACATGTATGTGTGTGTACATGTGTCTGTGTGTGTGTACATGTGTCTGTGTGTGTGTGTGTGCATGTACATGTCTGTGTGTTTGTGTGTATGTATGTACATGTGTCTGTATGTACATGTGTCTGTGTATGTATGTACATGTGTCTGTGTATGTATGTACATGTGTCTGTGTATGTATGTACATGTGTCTGTGTTTTTTATCTGTGTGTATGCATGTCTGTACGTGCCTTTGTGTGTATACATGTGTCTGTATGTGTGTACATGTGTCTCTGTGCGTGGGTGTTTGTTGGTGACGAGTAACTCTAAGGCCTGGCTAGTAGCTCAGGACTTGAAATTTTAAGCCCTGGTCTAGCCTGTAGAGGTCTGTGCGTCCCTCCATGGATATGCCTTCCCAGACCATCACTGACCCACCACCAAAACGGTCATGCTGAACAATGTTACAGGCAGCATAATGTTCTTCACGGCTTCTCCAAACCCTTTCACGTCTGTCACATGTGCTCAGGGTGTACTTGCTCTCATCTGTGAACAGCACAGGGTGCTAGGGGCGGACCTGCCAATTCTGGTGTTCAATGGCAAATGCCAATTGAGCTCTATGGTGCCGGGCAGTGAGCACAGGACCCACTAGAGGACGTCGGGCCCTCAAGCCACCTTCATGAAGTCTGTTTCTGATTGTTTGGTCAGAGACATTGACACCAGGTCATTTTGTAGGGCTCTGGCAGTGCTCATCCTATTTCCTCCTTGCACAAAGGAGCAGATGCCAGTCCTGCTGATGGGTTAAGGACCTTCTATGGCCCTGATCAGCTCTCCTAGAGTAACTGCCTGTCTCCTGGAATCTCCTCCATGCTCTTGAGACTTTGCTGGGAGACACGGCATACCTTCTGGCAATGGCAAGTATTGATGTGCTATCCTGGACTGCCTGTGCAACCTCTGTAGGGTCCAAGTATCGCCTCATGCTGCCAGTAGGGACACTGACCCTAGCCAAATGCAAAACGAGTGAAAAAGTGAGAAAAGATGAGTAGGGAAAAAAATGTCAGTGGCCTCCACCTGCAAAAACCATTCCTGTTTTGGGGTCATCTCATTGTTCCCCGTCTAGTGCACCTGTTGTTAATTTCATTAACACCAAAGCAGCTGAAATTGATTAACAACCCTCTCTGCTGCTTAACTGACCAGATCAATATCTCCAGAGTTTAATTGACTTGATGTTATACTCTGATTAAAAAGTGTTCTTTTAATTTTTTTGAGCGGTGTATTTACATTTTCAGATAATAAAATTTTTAAATAAAACAAAAAATATAAGCAAATGTTATTTTTGAACATTGCATCTGAAGAAAACAACAAATACAGTAATAGCTATTAGCTTTGCATATATCTTGTTGAGTTTTTGCTAGATGTATTTTACAGGATTAAAAAAAATAAGTGTGCCCCTCATCCCCAGTCTTTTACATTGGTAACCCTCAAATCACTGACTTTTTATAGATCAGCAGAAATTTGCCTTTGCATTGTCAAGGGAAACTGCAGTGCAATGCCTAGGGAGAGTGCAGTGTTTAGTTATTCAGCTGATCTTACTGTTACACCTCAGCTTAAATTGGGTTGACTGTTGAAAATAATGGCAATTCAGCCTTTACATACTGTACACCAAAATGAACACCAAGACTTCTATTATTCTTATTCCTGAGCCTGGCTATTATGTCAAGCTGTGCATCGTAAGTAGAAAAAACAGGGCCAAGGGTGTAAACGTTGTGCCAGCCCACAGTATAGCCAGAGAAGTCATATTTTAGCAAAAGAGCTTTCTTTTTAAGCAAGCAAATAATACAACACACTTAAAAAATAGACATGACTGCATGTAGTCAGGTGGTCTTTTTTCTTGTTCCTTGGGGGCCCCCTCAGGTACCAATGGTCACACCTGGACACAGCCACAAGATTTCTGAAAGTGAATGCACTCAAGTCACCTCAGTTGCGATTGCAAACACTGCAGCTTTATTGGCATAACATCAGGGTTTTTATACTATAGCCTTTGGGCAGACCCACTTTCAAACCATTCAATCAAATACATGCACATTATCTTTACCTTAACTCAACAATTATTTGTATGATGTCTGTATTTACACTCAAGTTTCTGCCTTATCTTTCACACCATATCTGGCCTAAAGGCCAAACCATGGCTATAATCTGGCCCAACGCCCAAGCTGTGGTTACAACTTTTCAGAAATGAGAGTAAAGGTTATCTCCTTTTTTGTAAAGTTTACAAAAACACTAATTTCTACATAAAGCTGGCATAGACAGTTTTGTTAGTGTGTACAAACTTCATATATACTGTATATGTATGTTAAACAAGCATCTTGTATTAGTGTGTACAAAATGGATTCGGTTATATTCCATTAATCCTTTCAATGACTGCACTATGACTGACTATTTATTCCATTTAAATGGAACATCATCACATCAAATAGAGGCTTTGCTTGATCATTCTCTATATTTCTCGACTAAATAATGCAGTTGAGAGATGAACTACCCTGATTACCTTGTTGCCTAAAATATATAATGCGATTAACACTTTAATACTGTCCTGTGTTACCATTCAGTTAAATTGCTCTGTACAAGTATTGACTCAAATTCTGATCCATGACTGAAGTAATCCTTTCAGCAGAGAAAATTAACATGTTCTCTAGTTTTAATCTGCAATTTCAAATAAATCCCGCAACAGCTTCAGGGCCTTATATTTTTTTAACAAAAGCTACCCAATTAATCTGTCATTTACACTTTCCAACGTTTTGCAAACCATAAACTCTATGCTGTGACACAACACATTCAAGAAGAACTGCTTATCTGGATAATCTCCTTATATTCTGACATTCAGGAAATATAGGAATACATTTGGAAATATGCCATGTATTTAGAAAGAACCTGAAATGTGTTTTGTTACAGATAAACTTTTTTTCAGATAAAAAAAAGAATGCAAATAGTTGTACCAATTAAAAAAAAAGATGGTGTTTTGGGGACTGTAATGCCAGCAAGCAGCAGATTTATTGTGAGGTTTAGCTGGCAAGATAAGTTTATGGTAATAAATCATATGTATCTTATTTAAGATTAACAGCACAAGAGGGATACTTTGAGCCTTCAATAAATATTGAACTAGTTAAAGGAAGACTCTGTAGAACAATAATTTAGTACAGAAGAGCAAAAAACTTTATCCATGTCTGCTTTTTATTTTTGTATGAAAGAAAAGAGGCAATAAATGTACTGCAGTCTCTAGAGTACTAGCCACTGAGTTGCAACAGAACAAACCCATGTTTCCACTAGCCAACTTGTATGAAGGAGGGCACATTAGTAGAAAGAATTGCTATAAAACTGCCTTGATATTGGTGTCTCATCCTTTCTGTACAAAGGGGGAGATTTACTAAAATTGGGGCACTCAGAATCTGGTGTAGTTGTGAATGGCAGCCAATCGGCTTCTAACATCAGCTTGTTGACAATATAGCCTGGAAGCTGATTGGTTTATAGGCAACATTGCACCAGATTTTGCACTTTCTAGTTTTAAAAAATAACCACCAAAGACTGACTAATGCTGTATTAATAGGCAGTAATATCTGGCACCCCCCTAGCCTTCACCTCAGCATGAGGAGATCTCATTGGACAGTGTTACTGCTCTTGACCAGCCAGCTTTTGGGAGTGAAGGTTTCTTATAACATGTCACTGGTAATGCACTCCACAAAGAACAGAAATCCAATCACTCTTTAACTTTGAGCTACAAATAAAACTTTTCTCAGATTATGTTGTGCTGCTGTTGATTGCAGACATGAAATTGTCATTACACTTAATGCAGGTTCACCCATCATTGGTCCTTGCCAGCATGTCCCTTTCTTGGATTACAGAGTGCTCTAGGAAGCAATTTGCTACATTACCATCCAATTCATGCCAGCTCATTTTCATGCAGCCTTTATGTGATTTCAATTCATGCAAATTGCAATTAAATATTTCCTATGATTGTCAGCCAGTCTATTTACCTGTATGCACCTGTATGCTGTTGTTTAACCTTAATAGTATGTTTGAAAATGCCATAATTATGAACACTGAATTTGAGTTTTCTTGGGCTGAACCATCCAATAGACACAGGCTTTTCATAGCAGGTGGTAAAGAGACAGAAAATTACATGCAGAAAGAAATGTAAATCTTCAAAAACTGGGTGAATAGAGGGTTGAATTATATTAATTTGCAATATTTTAACTGTACCTGATTTTTTTGGCCTGGTCACAAAAAAAGTTAAAGGAGAACTAAAGGCTTTTCATTTTGCATAAAGATAACCCCTGTCAATTGTTTTGTTTTTTGTTTTTTTTTACCATGTGTCCCATTGGGGAGACTTCCCATTACTTTCTGCCTATAACCAAAACCAGAAGTGAGAGGAAATCCCTCCAAAGTGAGCAAACGCATGGTTATCACCAGGGTCACCAGGACTAATGTTCTCACTGAAAGATTTCCCCTCTATTACTGTTTCTGGGGACAACCCAAAATTTGGGATTTTCTTTTACTTTCACTGCTACTAGTAAACATGACAACCAGAGAGGGTGAATCTCCCTAATGGGGGACACAGACAGTAATTAAAAAAGCATGTATGGAGATTAAATCAGCCATATGCTTTTTGTATCTTTTTAGGACTCTAGAGGATCTCCAAAACTCTGAGTCAGGCTGAAAAAAAAAAAAAACAAGCCGTCCTGTGATTTAAAAAAAAAACATAGCTCTAGATTTAAGGAAAACTTTTCTCACATAACAGTAGCCATGTCATTCCATGTTACTTCAATTCTAAATTCTATAAAATGTAGAGAATTAAGTAATACTCCCTGGCTTAGGCTGGGTCTGGCACCTCAGAGGGGTCCTACCTATTCCCCTGCTATCAGAAGTAGGCCACAACAGTTGCCAGCTAGTGGAATATTTATTGTAAGGGATTTCTTTGTGGGCCTTTTGCTTGGTCCCAAAACCTTCCAGTCTGTCAGTGCTTTGCTTTGAGTGGCTTCTGGAACTGGTCGAGGTAGGGATTAGGATGGGAGCTAGGAATTTTCTAATGAAGTCCTCTAGCTATACAAAAAAGACAGTGTGCTATTTTTAAAACTGAAATTTCAGGTTTAGGTGGACTGATATTTTAGGCTACTGAAAAAAGAATATGTTTGTGAAAAAATTTTTCATCTAAACTTATTTTGTTCAACTATTGGGTGAATAATGCTTTTTATTTTATGTAAACCTTTTTGTGCAATCATGTTGCTTGAATATAAAATCTATATTTTAATCAGGATTTCAAAGCTTATATTATTTAATTGAGCAGTGCAGAGAGCATTGATGATATTCAAAATGCAGTAATCCACAGCAAGTATATTTTAGTTCACTGAACTAAAACCAGCAGATGAATCTTAATTCTGGGTTACTGCACATTGTTTTTTGCTATTCCCTCCCTGTTACACAACCCACTATACCAATTAATATGGAGCTGTTGTGTTTCAGCTTGGCGCAGAAGATTGTTGCTACGTACAGATTGTGTTCTGAACAGCTATCATCTCAGCACCATTATGACTACGGGATGCGTGCAGTGAAATCTGTCCTTACTGCAGCTGGAAATCTTAAACTTAAATATCCAGAAGAAAATGAGAGCATGCTTCTTCTGCGCGCACTGCTGGATGTCAACCTGGCTAAATTCTTAGCACAGGATGTACCTCTTTTTCAGGTAATGACACTAACCAAGACAACCACACAACACCATCAACTAAAGAGAGTACGTTTTACTGTAGAGTTGAACTAACCTCAGCAGTAATTTATAGTATAAAACAAAATGTCTCTATGCATTTTAACTTGCATCTGTGGATCTAGATTGCATTGTCTTTTCTGTCACAGCTTAACCATGTTCCTAATAGTAACTTGGAGCTTTTGCCAGTCACATTATTGCCTATGTGGATTCCTACAGTAGCATAACAATGCCCATCCACTGCCTTGCATTGGTGTTGTCACCCTTCTATGTGAGCACATTCAGTTGGACTACAGACAGTGTGCCTGTACTCAGTGCATGGTATTTTGTGGAGCTTCTGGGAGTTGAAGTTTGGAACTAAGCAGTGATGTCACAAGCTGGGATATGCAGCTACAACTTTAGATCTTCCCATGCTATACACTGGTCTGAGAACCTGAAAGAGGTTTTGTGACCACTTGTTAAAACTGAAAAATAAAGCCATGTAGAGGAGGATGTGCCCAGAATAGCACATTACCGACAACATTGACCAATTTGTATGAAGGGACTGAATCTTCCAGCCCAGACTTTTATCTTAATCTGACACATATATCAATGTATTGTGTGTCCCTCTACAATTAGTTTATACCATTTTCTCTGCTTTGCTTCACTATAGCTGCCCCTTGGCAGCCATAATGAAGGTATGCATTTGAACATCAAATTTATGACCATATCTATGAACCTTACACCAAAACACTCCTTGTTTGACAGCTGCTGTTATGATATCACCAAGATATCCTAATCTCACTTCCCAACAATATACAGTGCTTCACTCTTCTATAAGTAAATTAAATAAAATGCTCTTAATGTGTCTATAATTACACACAAATTGCAATGTATTTACCCATGCACAAAATTATATCAAAAAGTTGAAAAATACTTACTGTGCATAAAAAAACCTTGGTGTATTTCCACTTTTACTGTCAATTTTGAGAAATCCCAACTATATGTTTGTTATCTGTTCCTATTCACACAGCATACCTAAAACAATGTAAAACAAATATTACCTTTTTGATATTTCTGAAGGGAACAGTCATGGCTGACTGCAAAACTTTCTCAAGTAGCTCAGCATATTCTATTCCAGTAGTGGGCTGAAGACTGGATGAGTCCAGTTCTCATTAACATACAATGCAGAAGTCCAGCTCCTAAACCTTTAGCCTTTTGCTTAGACATACAGCTTTTGCGTTTAGTACAGTGGTTCTCAATCTTTCTAATGCCGCGACCCCTTAATACAGTTCCTCATGTTGTGGTGACCCCCAACCATAAAATTATTTTCGTTGCTACTTCATAACTGTAATTTTGCAGTGGGAGGAGTAGTGCCACATCATTGGTGTCAGTGGAAGGAGTAGTGCCCCATCACTGATGTCAATGGGAGGAATAGTGCCCCATCACTGGTATCAGTGGGAGGAATAGTGCCCCATCGTTGGTGTCAGTGGGAGGAATAGTGCCCCATCGTTGGTGTCGGTGGGAGGAATAGTGCCCCATCGTTGGTGTCGGTGGGAGGAATAGTGCCCCATCATTGGTGTCGGTGGGAGGAATAGTGCCCCATCATTGGTGTCGGTGGGAGGAATAGTGCCCCATCATTGGTGTCGGTGGGAGGAATAGTGCCCCATCATTGGTGTCGGTGGGAGGAATAGTGCCCCATCATTGGTGTCGGTGGGAGGAATAGTGCCCCATCATTGGTGTCGGTGGGAGGAATAGTGCCCCATCATTGGTGTCGGTGGGGGGAGTAGTGCCCCATCATTGGTGTCAGTGGGGGGAGTAGTGCCCCATCATTGGTGTCGGTGGGGGGAGTAGTGCCCCATCATTGGTGTCGGTGGGGGGAGTAGTGCCCCATCATTGGTGTCGGTGGGGGGAGTAGTGCCCCATCATTGGTGTCAGTGGGGGGAGTAGTGCCCCATCATTGGTGTCAGTGGGGGGAGTAGTGCCCCATCATTGGTGTCAGTGGGGGGAGTAGTGCCCCATCATTGGTGTCAGTGGGGGGAGTAGTGCCCCATCATTGGTGTCAGTGGGGGGAGTAGTGCCCCATCATTGGTGTCAGTGGGGGGAGTAGTGCCCCATCATTGGTGTCAGTGGGAGGAATAGTGCCCCATCATTGATGTCAGTGTGGTGGAGGGGAGAATAGTGCCCCATCATTGGGTTCAGGGGGGGGGGGAAATAGTGTCCCATCGTTGGTGTCAGTGGGGGGAGGAATAGTGCCCCATCGTTGGTGTCAGTGGGGGGAGGAATAGTGCCCCATCGTTGGTGTCAGTGGGGGGAGGAATAGTGCCCCATCGTTGGTGTCAGTGGGGGGAGGAATAGTGCCCCATCGTTGGTGTCAGTGGGGGGAGGAATAGTGCCCCATCGTTGGTGTCAGTGGGGGGAGGAATAGTGCCCCATCGTTGGTGTCAGTGGGGGGAGGAATAGTGCCCCATCGTTGGTATTAGTGACAGCCTGGGCTCGCTCTCTCACTTACCTGTCAGCTGTCTTCCTTCTCTGGCCTCTCTCCTCTTCACTCGCTCCGGCAGCTCCCTCGATCTTCTTCGATCTGCGCGCTCTGCCGCTCGGCTCCTCCTCTCCAAGCTCCACCTCCTCGCCGGTGATTGGCCGCCTGTGTGCCTCTCCTGAGCTACAGTTCCGGTGGCCAATCAGCGGCGAGGAGGCGGAGCTGCTGAGCGATCCCGGAGGTGTGGCCAGGTGACAGGAGCAGCGTATCATCCCGCCCACACATCGCCGGAGAGAGGAGCGGTGTCTCGGTTCCTAAGACCATCGGAAATATGTGTTTTCCGATGGTCTTAGGCGACCCCTGGGAAATGGTCGTTCGACCCCCAAAGGGGTCGCGACCCCCAGGTTGAGAACCGCTGGTTTAGTACAATTGATGAGTTGATATCTGCTCTGCACAGTACAGACAGAGCCAAGTATGGTAAACACAGCTTCCCAATCTCCCTCACAACAAGGAGATCTAGGTAGAATGTTTCCTTGCAGGAAGAAGAGAAGATCTAGAAAAGGTTATGTTGTTAATGTTAATTTTTAAGTAATGCTATGTGAATGGGGAGATGTGACAAATCTAAGCAAAAGCAACAGATAGAGCACAACTGCCTTAGTGTAACTCCATTTATTGAACTAGTAAAAGAAATAAAATCAATGCACCCACATGATGTACAGGTATATGTAAGGCACATCAAGAAATAATCCTCCTCAGCTTCTCCTGGGTCACCGCCATAACATCCGCGTGGGACTCTCAGACTGACAGCTCCTGAAGTGTTGACAGGTGAGTTATGGCTCTGCACAGCGTGCGGCCACTAGAGCGCATACACCCAAACCAGCCAGTGCCAAGCTCCGTCCTCAAACAACCCAACACAAAGGAAAAGAGGGAAGGCTCGTGGTTGCTATAATTATGCGTTTCAGAGGCGTGGCATCTTTTATCCAGCCGCACACACAACCAATGGCCTTAAATACTATAATAAGTACTTCCCATACCCAGGATCTTAAAGGGACAACTTTAGGAGAGGAAAGCCAGGGGATGCATGCACAATTACATAGTAGTTAATGGAAAAATCCAAAATGTCCCCTTTTTGACACAATCTGAAAAATCTTTAATGTTCTGGGACCAACATTGGGATAGCTTCAATGTAAATACGCTGTAACCCCTGTGTGCTCCCCCATGTGCATTACAGAAGTGGTGGGGGACACTATGTTTACCATATTCCATCTCTATGAACTGCTGATGCTCACCAAACCTTTTGTACATAGTGCACACTGTCCTCTCCACAGTAGAGCCCACAGGGGCACCTAAGGTCATAAACTGCAAACTGTGTACTGCAGCATATAAACTTCTTAATCTGGAAGACCCTGTCATCTTTTCTACTGAAAGTTCTTTTGCCGTGACGTACAAATTGACAGGCCTTACACTTCCTAGACTTACATTTAATGGACCTTGTCAAATTGAAAAAAAATGTAGGTATATCCTGAACTCTATGTGATTCATTTTTGATGCAACTAGTGGCAATGATACCTTTTACATTATTTGCTCTCCTGAACACAACCTTAGGTGTGTCTGGAAGCACTTTACTTAATGCAGAATCCTGCTTCAAAATTGGCCAATTCTTTTTATTCACCTTTTAAATTGCCCAATGTTGGTTGTTGAATCTGGTAATGAATAACATTTCCCCAGGCTCATCTGTATGTGCTTCCTGCATATTCATATTTAGCCCACCTCTATATCTATCTACTGCCTTATTGATGTATTCCCTGTTATAACTCTTTTTCATAAACTTGTTAGGTAATATCTCAGCCTGTGCCACGTAATCCGAGCAATTCCTTTGCAGCCTATGAAATTGGCTGAATGAAATATTCAGCAAATATGAGTTGCCTGCAGTTTTTTTTAAATGGTTCTTAGAAATTGTTACCTTCAGCATCCCAAGACAATTCCAAATCTAGAAAAACCAGAGTCATCGTCAACCACATGTGTGAATTTGATACCATATATTGGAATTACAGTATGACACAATTCCAAAATGGTTTTTAGTGGGCCATTTCAAATGATAAGGACATCATCAATATAACACCCATAGTAGACTAGATGTCTAGTAAACGGGTTTTGGGACCAAATGTTAAACTTCTCTCAGAACTCCAGAAAAAACTTACCTTAGCAGAGCGTAAAGTGTACACCCATACAGGGCTGTAGATATGTTTTTTTTCGGGGGGGGTGGTTGAGCTCGCAGCTGAGCTGCATTTTTACTGAACACACACGCCAACTTCTCCCCCTTAAAGGAAGGACAGGAGGGGTGAAAGGAAAGAAGGAAGGGTTGGGTGGAAGGAAGAAAGGCTAGGTGGAAGGAAGGAAGAGGTGGATGGAAGGGAGGGGTGGGTGGAAGGAAGAAAGGGGTGGATAGAAGGAAGGAAGGAAGGGTACCTGGTTGGGGAGCCTGACGTGTAAAGAGGGCGTCCTTTTACAACTCTCGCTCAGAGCCCCTGCGAGTGGGAACAGAGGGCACAGAGCCAGGAGTGGCACGAGTGCCGGGTGGATCTGGAGCTGGCGGCAGGTAGCTGGGGACCTAGGAGATCCGGATGCAGGTCAGGTGCAGGAACGTAGGTGCAGCAGCCGGCAGGTATGGCGGCAATCAGGATGCAAACTGGGACCGGACACCAAAGCGTGGTTGCAGTAGCAGGCAGGTATGGCAGTGACCAGGATGCAGGCCAGGTGCAGGACCGTGGGTGCAGCGGCAGGTAAGTATGGCAGCCGTCAGGATGCAAGCCAGGTGCAGGTACAGGTAAGTAAATGTAGCAGAGTCAGACAAGCTGGGTCAGTATCAAGCAGGCAGATTAAGTACAAGGGAGCAGGCAAGCGGATGCTCAGGGATACCCGAGGTCGGTGCAGCCAGAGTTCTTTCTTAGGCAAATCAGAATACAGGTAACAGGATCAGGAATATGTGCATGAACTTTGTAGACCAGATGGCATTGATTTTACTGTTCTGCAGGTTTAAATAGCTTGCCTGGCGTGACATGCATGCTTACTGCGCATGCGCGAGTTTTCCGCGCTACTGCGTATGCGCGCCCTCACGCTCCCGCACCTGCACACTCGCACCGCCACGGCCCGAGGGGATCCGTCTCATGGCTGCACGGTGACGGAATCCCTGACAGCTTCTGGACACACCACCTAAAGTTGTGTTCAGGAGAGCAAATAATCTAAAAGGTATCATTGCCCCTAGTCGCATCAAAAATGAATCACGTAGGGTTCAGGATATACCTCAATTTGACAGGGTCCTTTAAATGTAAGTCTAGAAAGTGTAAGACCTGTCAATTTGTACATCATGGCTATAGAACTTTCAGTAGAAAAGATTTCAGGGTCTTCCAGATTAAGCAGTTTATATGCTACAGTACACGGTTTGTAGTTTATGGCCTTAGGTGCCCCTGTGGACTCTACTATGCGGGGAGGACATTGCGCGCTATGTGCTAAAGGTTTGGCGAGCACCGACGGTTCATAGAGAAGGGATATGATAAACATAGTATCCCCCTCCACTTCTGTAATGCACATGGGGGAGCACACGGGTTAGAGCTTATTTACACTGAAGTTATCCCAATGTTGGTCCCAGAAGGTGAAAGATTTTCCAGATTGTGTCAGAAAGAGACATTTTGTATTTTTATGTAATTGTGCATGCAATCCCCTGGCTTTCCTCTCCTAAAGTTGCCCATTCCTGGTATCCTGGGTATGGGAGGTCCTTTTTATAGTAGTGTGTGGGCATGACTTGATAAAGGAGGCCACGCTTCAAAAATGCATCATCATACCAACCATGCAGCACATGCCTTCCCTCTTCTCCTTTGAGTTGCATTCCATGAGGACAGAGCATGGCACCGGCTGGTCCAGGCACATGTGCACTAGTGGCCGCACACAGTGCAGAGCCGCAGCTCACCTGTCAACACTTCAGGAGCAGTCAGTCTGAGAGTTCCCCATGTTACAGCGGCAACCCAGGAGAAGCTGAGGAGGAATATTTCTTGATGTGCCTTATATATACCTGTACATCATGCATTGATTTGATTTCCTTTACTGGTTCAATAAATGGAATTACACTAGGGCAGTTGTGTGCTCTTTGTTGCTTTCGTTTTTGCTCAGATTATCTTCTGCCTCTCAGTGGAACATTTAGAGAGCTGCAGCGCCTGATCATGGCTTCGTTGTATGCACCACATGTCCCAGCCAGTCAAGGGTCTCACGGATCAGCGCATTCATTTTTTTCTATATGGACTTTGTAACAAATCTAAAATAAGTGTTATCCTAATTTGACAGCAGAAGTGGGAATACCCTTTAATAAGTAAAATGAGTGCTCAATAAGGTCCAAAATATCATTTATTTCTTCTGTGCAACCCAAGTCGAATGCATGCATGGTAGACATGTGCATGTCAGAAATGTTCATTTCATTTAGTTTTGGATGCATTCGTTCTTTGAAGAATTTAGTTTCATCATGTTTTTTATGTTGAACTGATTTGTTTTCTGGATTTGTTTCATGTCTTCAGCATTCATTTTGTATATTCTTTGGTCCGGGTGTGTTAAAAAATGTTGCTGTTTTTCCGGAAGATTGCTATATATTCAATATATTATCGAATCGGATAGATTTGAATCGAAAGAATTCAATATTTTTGGGCGCTAGTCCTAACCACCAAGAGAAATGGCATGAGCCATTTGTTATCCTAATCTAAATTATTGAAGGAATTCGAAAATTAAATTCCCCATGGGCTCAAACTAATATTGCATCGTGTGACGTCGTCCGAATGAAACAAATGCATTTGTTAATTTCGTTATTACTTTTTCTGGATTCATTGACATTTGTTACTATGTCCAATCAGGAATTCATATACGTCTGAATCTTAGAAAATGTTCGTCCGAAAAAGGAATTGTGATGAAATGCATGGAAGCAGAAAGTGGAGGTTATGAGTGGCACTGGCATATGATTACAATTCTGAATCCTGAGTGCAGGGCTGAGCACTCTGCTTATAAGTGTTACTTGTTTTTATTAAAATGTTTTAATGCGATGAGGAGGTGTACTCTGCTTCTTGTATAACATGGTGGAGGCTTCTGGATGCAGGAGGTCCAGTGATATTGACCTGCTTTTGAGTTTAAGGGTCTTGGAAATGCGAAGAGTTTTAACTATACAGGGGGAGCTTGGTGTGTTGAATCATGTTTGAAAAAAAACACTGAAATCTGTAGCAAATACACTTTGGGGTTTATTTACTAAAGCTGGAGAGTGCAAAATCAGACTCACTTCTGCATAGAAACCAATCAGCTTCCAGGTTTCATTGCCAAAGCTTCATTGAACAAGCTGAGGTTAGAAGCTGATTGGTTTCTATGCAGAAGGGAGTCTGATTTTGGACTCTCCAGCTTTAGTAAATAAACCCCTTTATGTCATTGGATGTATATTTTGAACAGTTTTTACACTGGTGGATTTGGAAACTGCCCAAGTCACTTTTAAGATTTTTTTGCACAGATGAAATCAATCATACTTTGGATATTATTGAGCAATCATATTAATTAAGTCTTTTATTTTTATTTATTCACCGCAAGTATTTATCAACTTGGTTTAACTCTTTTTGTAATACTCATTAAGCATTTTTATTATATTTGCATATAGAAAAGATAAGTGCTGTATATTGATGAAGAGTGACACATTTAAACATGTTTATACCCCCTTCCTGCCCAGGCCAATTTTCAGCTTTCAGCACTGTCGCAATTTGAATGACGATTGCGTGGTCATGCAACATTGTACCCATATGAAATTTTTATTATTTTTTTTCAAACAAACAGAGCTTTCTTTTGGTGGTATTTAATCACCTCTGGGTTTTTTATTTTTTGCACTATAAACAATAAAATAGTTTTCTTTGTTTCTATTATAAAATTTAGCAAACAGGTAATTTGTCTCCTTCACTGATGTGCGTTGATGAGGCTGCACTGATAGGCACTGATAGGCAGCACTGATGGGCATGGTGAGATGGCATGGGTAGGCAGCACTGATGGGCACTGATAGGCTGCACTGATGAGGCATCATTGGTGGGCATTGATGAGGAGGCACTGATGATGCTGCACTGATATGCAGCAATGATGTTCGCTGATAGGCGGCACTGATGGGCACTGAAAGGGAGCACTGATGGGTGACACTGATGGGCCGGCACTGGTGGGAGGCACTGCTGGGTACTGCTGGGTGGCACTGCTGGGTGGCACTGCAGGGCACTGATGATCAGTGCTGATCTGCTCTGTGACAGCTGTCGGTTATCAGCAGTAGTTTCCTCACACTGTGACAGCGTGGACAGGAAGGGGTTAAAAGTGTCCGGACTTAAAGGGTCTACACCCTGTGACAGAGTGCACCTTTAATATGACACTCATATCAACTACATATTCCAGTTATTGTTAATTGTATAGCTCTTCTATATTCATGTATTATAAGAAAAAAACACAAAACCAGTTAATGTACTGTGATAGATTTTCTCTATACTTGTAAATCTACTAATATAAACTCCAAAGCACTAAAACAGTACAGCATTTGTGGTGCAAGGTCACTGGATAAGCTATTAATTAATTTATTTATTACTGGTACTTATATAGCTGTCAATTTGCGCAGCGGTTTACATATATATTGTAGATTCACATTAGTCCCTAACCCTCAAGGGGCGTACACTCTAAGGTCCCTAACATTACATTTATACATACACATACTAAGGCCAATTTAGACAGGATCCAATTAACCTATCAGCATGTCTTTGTAGTGTTGGAGGAAACCAGAGTACCCGGAAGAAACCCATGCAGGCACAGGGAGAACATGCAAACTCCAGGCAGGTGGTGGCGATTCGAACCAATAACCCTAGTACTGCCAGGCGGAAGTGCTAATCATTTAGCCACTGTGATATTTCAATCCAAAAAAACAAGTTTAATGATGCAATGAGAAAACAGACAATAGTAAAATGTAATGTATTTAGCAGAACAGCTCCAAACCTTGCCTGTGGTGATTAGGTTAGAGGCAGTCCTGTGCATGGACTGGAGGTGGAATAACCATAGGGGTCCAGAGCCTTCCACATATAGCGGTATGGTAGATGAAGTGTCTCCCAGGCTGCAGGAATGAAATATTGCAGTGTCCCTGGAGATCAGACTTTGAAAAAGCACAAACTATGTGAAACATGTCATCATGGCAACTAGGACCTCCCAGTAGAGCTCCCTGTGTTCCACCCTGTTTGGTTGAGAGACACCAGCCACTGCCGCCTGGCTTGTGGTCAACTGAGGTCACTTCTGACGTGCGGTGATGTTACTTCTGGTGCGCAATCTCCAGGGACACTGCGATTATTCCTTCCTGCAGTCTGGGAGACACTTCCATTCCACATACCGCTATATGTGGCAGACTCTGGACCCCTATGGTTATTCCACCTCCAGTCCATACACAGGACCACCTCTAGCCGGGATGCCCATCATAAAACCATCCTGATAATCACCACAGGCAAGCTTTGGAGCTGTTCTGCTGAATACATTAAAATGTATTATTGTCTGTTTTCTCATTGTATTATTAAACTTATTTTTTTGTATTGAAATATCAATAGTTTAGCCAGTGACCTTGCACTACAAGCGCTATACTGTTTTAGTACTTTCCCTGTACATATTGCACCTAATGGTTGGTAGAACATGTCAGGAATCCAACCGCGGTAGCCTCTAGCACTCCACAGATCGGAATCCCCCAAGGCGCGGAATCTAAGCTCCGACCTGCTTGTTTACCAGGGCCCCTGATGGTGGGGATGGACTTGGAGCGGGCCGAGACCAGGTCGCAGCCCCTGGGTTCACCCAGCTGTGGTAGAGGCACCGTAGAAGGTGTAAGAGTCTGATGTGAGGAAGTAACTAGAGCAGCGTCGGGGCAGGCCGGGGTCGGTAACAGTGGTGGCGGTGTAGTACAGAATCAGCAGGCAGAGGGATAAACAGGTCACAAGCCGGGTTTGTCAACAGGAGGTCAGAACATGCAGGGTTAAGCAGGTGAATGGTCAGAAAAAAGCCAGGGATCAGAACAGGAGACGGACAGCAAATCAGGGTCAGGCAGGGTCGGCAACAAACAATCTACTCTCAGGAACTCAGGAACACAGATAAGACCATAGGGCAATTGAGCATTGCAAGAGCTGGGTTTAAATAGCCCGCCCGACTCCTGACAGGCGCTCCTGGGTCCTAGTGCTTGCCTGGTGCCGTCATTGGTGACAGGCGCGTCTGGGTCCTAGTGCCCACCTGCCTGTATGTTTTGTCAGGATTCTACGCATGTGCAGATTCGATCGCAGCGGCGATCTTCTCATTCCCTGACAAAGCAGCTGCGGAGCTGGTCCTTTTTCAGATATGCTAAACTTTTTTCATGAAATCAGCGCCCTGAAGTTTGCTATTTCTAATATAAACTCCAAACTTTATCAGTCTCTGCAATGAAAAGTAATGTTTTATCACATTTTCTGAACACGTAAAGAAAATCCATAACTCACACATCTATCCATTATCTCCTTGACTGGCACTAATTACATTCTAAATGAGAAATAGTGATCTGCTAGAACTAAAATGTTTCAAACAGTAAGATGGATTTACTCTGGATAAAATACATAGGGAATTTTCAGCTAAGTGGCACTCTATGATAAGGTAGTGCTGGGGATGAGCAAAACCTTTTAGCATGAAAATATAAAGCAGGATTTACTTGGCAAGGTGTTATCAAAAATATAAAGCAAAAAAGTTTACAAGCTTCACAAGTAAGAGCTCTAATAACATACTGTATATAAGACACAATTATGTTAACAGTTCCTAAACTCTACAAAAATGAAGACATTTGAAATGTATATTTTGTTGCTGTGCAGCAAATTGCTTTATGTTATATAAGGCTAAGAAGAATAATTACAGTGACTATTGACAGTTTTTGTCTCTCCTGCATATTCACAAACCTGTTCACATCTGATGGTAGGAAATCAGTCATAAGACCAATCACGGTGAATGCACGGGGTTGGGCCATGCTGGGTAGTGTCAAGGAGAGCTTTTCTAATTGTGTGGTGCAGGAGGTAACACAGTAGGTCTCAGAGATGTCAGAGAAGAGGAGAAAAGCAGTCAGCACTGCTTATATTTATGGGTCAGCCCAATTTTCAGCTGCAGAATCTTACAGTTGTAGGAAGTCAGGTAGGCAAAATGTAACCAAAACACCCATCTCACTGTTATGTGAGAACCTATTGAGCCATTAGAAGCATCAAGCCAGAACCCTGAGTTGTCCCTAAAAAGCATATTGCTCAGGAATAGTGAGGTGGTGCGTTACTCAAGGATTTGGAAGCTGTCAGATGGCTTCATCCTTTGAGAAGTGATTTTGGACTGGAAAAGTAAAATTCAAAGGATAGTGACTAATACTTCTGTTAAGTGAATATTGATATTTTGCTAGAGTTAAAGTTTTCTTCAATGTTAAAGTTATCAACTACAAGTTACAGTACATTCTTGGGAGCATACCTGCTGATCAAAGACTAATGGTTTCTACTGATACTACTATTTGAAACATGTATCTGAAGTTTTAGCAGGTTTAGTAATACATTTTAAAACGTATTTAATCTAAACCAGTTTAGAACAATAAGTGACAATGTAAGTTATATTTAGTGACCCTTTAAAGAATATGCCTGGGATAATGATCATAAAGAACTTATGTTGGTCCTCCAATCTGGATGATTCAATAACAGCAAGCCTAAAATCATAATTTCTTTTTAAAATGATTATGGCAGTGGTGAGTAGGTAGGACCATGTGAGGAAGAGTTACGAGGGAACACCCAGAAAAGAGGCCAGCAGAAAGTATTATAAGCAGGGAGACCAATCAATAAATTTGCCCTTAGTGAACATACTGTTATCAATAAGGTTAAAAAAATGATTTATGTACAGTGGATATCTTTTTTAAAGTGTTAGGAAGCCTGTTCAAAATAAAATGTGCTGTTCAAAATAAAATGTGCTGGCATGACATGGAATAGAGGGGGTGCTAAGTCTTTAGCTTTTGAAGGTAAAACCCTTGTGTGTTCATTGACTTTCCTTACAGAAATGTGTGAGCTAGACTAAAGAATTGTAGCACAGAAAAAATGAGGTCACCATCTTGACTGTGCCATGTGGCAGGGTTGTGTAATTCTAAGGACTAGTTGTAAAATATCACAGAACCTTTTGGCAACCAAAATGTCACCCATATACTGTATATAGAAAATGTATTTAGCTATATGCTTAAGTTTAGTTTTAAATTAGCTCACCCCCCAGGAGCAAACTCAACTGCTGTCAGTGCTTTCAGTAATACCCAGCCTTATAAGTGTATGGCTTAAAGCCATAGTTAACTTTCGCTAAAGAACTGTGCAAGTCCTTTGCAAGTATGGGATATCTGTAGATAAAAACAAACTGTACAGATTTGACCAAAGGTGAAGTGGTTGTAAAGGCAGAAGGTTTTTTTACCTTATAGCAACCTTCTAAATGCAGCTCCCTCCACAGCCCCCCCCCCCTCCCAATACATACCTGAGCCTGATCTCGATCCAGCAATGTGCATGAGAGTGAAGGCTCTCTCGGCACTCTCAGTCCACATTGGCTCAGATACAGCAGCAGGAGCCTTTGGTTTCTGCTGCTGTTAACATAGCCAGTGAGGAGGGAGGGGGGCAGGTCCAAGCATGCTCTGTGTATCTTATGGACACACGGATCATGGCTCAGGAGTGAGTGCGCACGAGTGCCTTAATAACAAATGGCTTGCTATGAGGGGCATTTGGCAGGGGGGTGGAGCCAGGACCACTGGCAGGGCCCAAGAAGAGGGGAATCAGGGCTGCTCTGTGCAAAGCCAATATACAGAGCAGGTAAACATAACATGTTGAGCTCTCAAACTCTGAGCTCAGAGCTACTGCATCAGGGGAGAGAGAGCACATATGAGGGAGATAGAATGAGAGAAAGAGCTCACTCCTGTAATGATGAAGGTGAACAGTAACAACTAGGTGTCTCTTAGCAATGTCCTTGGAGTTTTCCAGTCAGGCTTAAAAAGGTACATAAATGGTCTACACCTATAGCAAGGGTGATATAGAAGTATATATAAAGGCATATGAAGTAATTAATTTGTAAACTGAAAACTATCACTACATGTGTAAAACCACTTTGCAATAATAATGATTTAAAGTAAACATCACATTTACATATAATATGAACTCAACAATAAAATATAAGTGTGTAGAAGATTGCAGAATGTTGTTTAAAACATTGACCTTTTCTTTTTATTTGTGATGTTCTTGTAAAAAGGCTAGCGCAACATGAATAAGATACTATCACAGATATTACTGAGTTTCATTTTCATGAGTAGCACATACTGTTCTTTTTATAAATGTTTTTCCCAATATTTAAACAGCTTTCACCCAAGATTCACTCATATTTCTCGTTCAATATTTTTGTTAGAAATTTCAGGAGAAAAACAAACAAAGAATACATGAAGCTACCATAGCCAAATAGATGATGCAAATAAGTCCAAGCCTCAAGGCAACATAAACTCATTTTTATAATAGGACTCAAATGGAAGAATCCTGGGTGAAGACTGTGTGAATCTTTTGTAAAAAAACATTTAAAAGTAAACTCTACATAATAGGGGGAAGGGAGCCTGAATAATTCTGGTAATGCTGAGTTGGAAAGATATTTTTTTTATGCTTTGTTTAATGAGCTTTCAAGTAAAAATGTAAGGTTCACTTTATATGAGAGCATTTCTTTTCACTTATAAATGCCATCCATTTCTTTTCTCAGGGTATTATTTCTGATCTCTTTCCTGGAGTCGTTCTACCTAAGCCAGATTATGACCTTTTCATCGAAGCACTAAAAGAAAATATTGCAAAAATGAACTTGCAACCTGTACCATGGTTCATTGAAAAAATAATTCAGGTAACTGACAGCTTGATAACACAAAACTGAACTATTCAGTTTATATTATAGGTGTTAGGGAGCTTAACTGAACTATTTGTGTAGTGGTTAGAGCAATGCTTGTTAAATGAAATCCCATTAAAAAGTTTAATAACAGTGCTGCATATCTGTGAAATCATTTGGTTTTCTGTGCAGCTAGTCTCTGGTTCTGTCAGCCTTCAGCTATTTTAGCCTGGAGTAAGACTCCACTTTCCTGTAGCTAAATTATTTCAGTGAGGGATCATAACCCTGAATAAAACATGAGACTACCAGGGCTGTGGAGATTCGGTCACTCTTTTCTGCCCTCCAGCAATCTGAATTTGGCAGCCCATGCATATATTCTCCTGTCTGGATCATGTAAAATTTTAGCCAGTATGCAGGATAGGATGGGAGTTTATTAGAGACCAAATTTTTAAGTGACCATTCTGATGACTAGAAATTGCTATAATTTATGTCTACAACAGAAGAGTTACAAGAACTCACATTGTTAACAGCATTTATGCTGATATATCAAAACCAAAGAAAATAAAAAATCGATTTATTAAAGCATATAGTTCATTCAAGACATATACCAAAAATTATCCACCTCTGCTCTTAAATAAACTTGTTTATCCCCACATTGTATCTGATTGAACACACCTACCTAATTGCAGAAAAAGATTACTTCGAAATATTACATTATAGTAAAAATTGCAATTTCCCATGTTTAATCCCAGGGATATGGGCCATAAAATATTTCCTAGTGTTTGGCAGAGTAGGCCGTGCGTGGTATATCGTAGAGGCTACCATAGGGATTTGAATATTATGCATTGTAGAATATTTTTTATTTCCATTATGAAGACTGATTATTTAATTTAAACTTTTTGTACTTCACAGTTTCATTAAAAATAAATGATGCAGATGTAAACCAAAAATTAAATTCTGCTTTGTTACCACTGTTTTACCTAATTTCTGAAGCTGTGTCCTAATTCTTTCTTGTAATTCTGCTACTACCGAATAACACTTTGAATAGACAGATTTTTTGTTATAAAAGTAATTTTGCCTTTTGTAACACTGCAGATCTATGAAATGATGCTGGTGCGCCATGGTTTCATGATTGTTGGGGACCCCATGGGGGGGAAGACCTGTGCATACAAGGTTCTGGCCAAAGCCCTTGCTGATTTACATGCAGGTAAGGCTGACATTCATTGTGTGGTTGGATGATTCGGGTTCTCTTTAGTGAAGCAGTTACAATTAGAATTGTAATGTACAATTACTGGTTCAGTCCACCACAAATCAATATTTATTTTCAGCAAACTTTTAATGGTTCTTATCGTTTTCTGGCTTCCTATTTTTGTATATTAAAACTCTGACTGCAAGCTATGCCTTTCAGAATCACCTGGTTTGCCACATGTCTGACAGAATTTTACTAATTTTGCCCTTGCGAAGGCAGTTTCACTCAACATACTGCTGTGATATGAAAATGTTGACAAAAGTACAACAAGGAATAAGACGCCTTCTACTGTGGGCACATCATATGAAATAGCAACTCACTGCTGCCAGAGTCCTTAAACTATAAAAATCCAGTTGGTCATTCAACCAAAATTTAAATGTCTGATGTAGGGGTCTTGTCTTTTAAGCAAATCATTGTGATCAAACTTTTCTTTACCCATTTCAGCTCTTGCATCTGTAGACTCGTTATGGACTAGAGCAATATTTCAGATAGTGGCCTATTGATTCGGCACTAATTTTCCGATGATGATCCATAAGTAATATGAATATAATTATTTAAAGGACAAACCAGGCTTTCTTTTTAAAACAATGTCTTTTGAAAATAGTTTTACTTTTTTATGCAGTAAACAGCAAAAATATTTAACAAAGTGAAAAAATTTTGTTTGTAAATAATTTTGCCATGCTTTGTACCAGAAATTTAATTTTGGTGTCGATAAAAATGGGACACATTATAAATATGGCCATTTTATCTACAGTAACACGAGCTCTAAGACTATCACTGAGTTCAATACATGTGCTTGATGCCTTTATGTGCATGCTTGACACTTATATTACACTCAAATCAAAACAAAAATGTATTGAACCATAAAGCTATCACTGGTCAAACTAGAAAATTGCATTTTGTGTATATTTTTAATGATATGGTGCAGAAAATATCAAAACAAAAAATATGAATGATAAAATTATCAATGTCTACTTAAAGCCAAACTTCTTTGTGTTAGATTAGAGAAGGTTTAAACAGCCTGTCTTTTTTATTTATTTATTGCTGTCTCCCATTGTGAAATGTTATCTTTACTTTATGCCCTGAAAACCTAACAAGGTTGAGAAAATTACCCCATGTGGGGCTTTAAACATAGATCTAAACAAACTGAAGTGAGGTAATTTTACAATAATTTTACAATTTCAAGCACTCCCCAAGGACTTTGCAAAGCTACTTAAAAGGCTTAATGGACTTGCCTTTGCAGACTGCTGGGGGCATTGTATCCTACAGATAAGACTGACTCATATCTTACATGTTTAAAAATTATATTCCAAAACTGATCTTTTTTGGTCATATAATAATGTAACCCCCTTTTCCTTTAAAACTGGACTTTAAGCTGTAAGAGTGTATAGCCCACAAATATGGTGGCTGAATGAGCCACTTATCAAAAATAAGCAAATATACTGCATATGTAACGCACCTGCCCTAGGCTGGCTAAATTTTGTTTTTGGCTCTGCTGTATCCAACTGAACTGCAATTTATTTTCCATGTCTGTCAGGTCTCTAAACCTGGGCGTTGATTGCTCCTTTCTGCCTCTGGAAGAATACTCCAGAAATAGTGTGGGAGGATCAATCCATAGGCCATGAATATTTATTATAACCTAGCCAGTCCCTGAGAGAGCCCAAAAGGAGTGGCTGGGGAGAAAATAAATTATGTTTGGAAGGATCTGATCAGAGCTCTCTCTCCTGGGGCCACAACCCTGGGAGGCAGCCTGTGTGACAGAAGAGCTGTTGCTGTTGGGCGCAGCATGTGCTTGGCTGAGGGTCTTGGAGTAACCTGGACCTAAAGAAATTTGCTGGAAGACACTGCTTGTAGAAGCTTGGGCTGGACAGGGAATCCTTTCACTGAGGAGTGTTGCAGGGATGCTTGTTGGGGAGGTGACTCTGGACATTTTGAGTAGCACCTTTTGCCTAGAGCTCTAGGTATGCAAGTACCTTGAGGGTAGACGCCAGAGGTTTCAGCAAGAACTGAGACTGCTTGCATAGAGTCTCAGACCAACTGGCTGTCCCCTCTACCCCCAGCATTACTGGAGGCTGCTACTGGAGGATTAAAAACTGAGAAAACTGGACTTTGCTTGGGAAATTGTCCTCTGATACCTTCATGTGTGTGTGGAGTATCCTGCACCCTCATCCCTCTACCCACCTGTGTTCAAGTACTTTAATAAATCTTCAAAAAGACACCCCTAGGCTGAGCCTGAAACGTGTCCTTGTGCTCTGGAACTGGTACCTGGGGGGGGGGGTGTTGGTATCCTCTGAACAGGTAAGGGAGACCTGGGTTATTTCCATCAGTCCCTCTGAGGGTAATCACTACACAGATTTTCAGTAAAAGATATAATGGTGATAGCACTCTATACTGTCTCTGCCAAACCATTTTGGGCTAAATGCAAGCTTTGATGGTTACTGTAGATATAAAAGCAAATTTAACTCTGCAACAGACAGAGTGATGTCATATTGTAAATATAAATATGTACGTTTTTTCACCGACAGTAAATCATGTACCTCCTCTGAGCATGCTATGTAGTCAGTAACAATGAGTATGAACTGGATGCATAATTCAGAAGAAGAATGGGGGAAGATGGTTTGTCTGAGGCTGACAATTATACACTATGGTCTGAACTAAGACAGGCCCTATCCTCCATCCTCTTCTCAAAGTACATCTTTCTGATCAAGCAGCAGAAACACACATGTAATTTTTAGGGGTATGTAGTTTATATTCTAAAGGCACATTTTATTGTATGTAAGTTAGAAAATATATATTTTGCTTAAATATATTTTATTCAAAAATATGTCACTCTGAACTAAGTGTTGTATTGATATTGAATAAATTATGAGATATAAAACAGTTAAAGGTGATCAACTTTAATGAATTGTTTTCTTGTTTCCCTAGCTAAATCAATGGATGAGTATGCTGTGGAGTTTAAAGTGATCAATCCTAAAGCCATTACTATGGGACAATTATATGGATGTTTTGACCCAGTAAGTCATGAGTGGACAGATGGAGTACTGGCAACTACTTTTCGAGAACAAGCTTCTTCCACTACAGATGACAGAAAATGGATTATATTTGATGGCCCTGTAGATGCTGTCTGGATAGAGAATATGAACACTGTCCTGGATGACAATAAAAAGGTAATAGCCTCTTTGTGTTTTTAACTTATGATAAGACCTAGGGACATATTTAAAAAGCAGTGAATGTAGCATTCATGAAAAATTCACTTCTGGTAAATCAATTTCCTAATTTAACAAATATGTACCAGGAAGATACTGCTTTGTAAATACACCTACTGGTTTACTTTAAACAACCCTAGTATTTTATTGTTAAGACTGTGATTATTATGTTCAAATCTCAGTCTTAGTTTAGTTGCTGTACAAAAATTTGATGCTTGTAAGAGATATGTTCGACTTTAGAATTGATAGCAATGATCACAGGCGAGGATTCGCTTTGTAGAACTTCAGTAAGTTTTCCAGCTGTTAGAAGTGCTTGTTATCACACACCAATATTATTCACTTTGCTGTAAAGTCTTTAGGGGGAAAATGGAACAAGTGTTTCACCTTTTGCGTTCTAACTCCCTATAGCCAAGTCACAGAAATGATCAGGTTTTAGTATTGTAGCGTGTTCAAAGACAGGTCAGGTATATTTCCCACTGACTGTCAATGACCAGACTAGGAAACTGCTCTATTAAGTTATACAATATATTCAAATAACATGAACATCACTTTATATAGCAATATATCTATAAAGTACTATCCAATGAATGTGATTGGTTTTAATTTTAAATTGATTTAACAAATGCTAGCTCAAGGCAAGAAATACTAAGTAGGACCTTTGATGTACTGAAAATGGTGAAACTGCAATATACCCTTGGCATGTGTCCCTTTTTCTTTTTTTTTTCAGCTGTGCTTGATGAGTGGTGAAATAATTCAGATGAATGCAAAAATGAGCTTAATTTTTGAGCCTGCTGACTTAGAGCAAGCTTCTCCAGCAACTGTGAGCAGGTAATTGGATTTTACTTCAGATGGCCAAGGATAGTAACCATCTTATTTTGCTCAGCATGCATTATCTTTTGCCTGAGGGTGTTGCATTCCTCTCTTTTTAACAATTCAGGTGCGGAATGATCTATATGGAACCCCAACAGCTTGGATGGAAACCTTTGAAAGATTCCTACATGAAAACGCTGCCTGAAATCCTCACAACTGAGCACAAAGAATTGGTGAGTGAATGAATTAATTCAATACAAGCTACACAGGCCACGGCTTTGGTGATTTGCTGTCGAGTATTCAGCAGAACTGTTTCTTATTGCAAGTGGGAGATGACACTTACACAAAACTTGATTAAATTGTGACATGGCTTACAAATATCAATATGGAAAAAATAAATTCTTAAACATTGAAACTTGTTGGTGGGTCTGCAGGGAGTCATTTCAGAATGGCTGATGAGTATATATCTAAAATCGATCCTGGCTCTGCTGGTTTATAATTTATGATGTTTAGAGACACCATGATGTTTGCTTCAAGAATTTGACATATAAGAGGAAATAAATTGCTTCTGCGTTCTTATTGTGTATAATGTTTAGAGTTCATTAATGCTATAAATGCACATAGGTAGCTATATGTAGCTAGTGTGCTAGTTATTTGTAGCAGAGCAGAATTTATTTATCAATATGGCATATGTAGTAAATGTAGTAAAAAATACTGCATCATCTTAGAAACAGGCAAGGCTGTTTTTATAATAGGGCAAATGAGCAAAATGTAGTTTTTATTTTGATTTCAACAAGAATATCAACAAGATACAGGGGTCAACTATATACTGTAGGGAAAGCAATGGGTATTAAACTACCGTATATGCCAGCAAAAGAAACCTTTTATAGAACTTTCTCCATTTAGATCAAGTGCTATATCATGGTGAGCTGAAAGGGTACGACCATTCACAAACATGACCTGATATCCAGAAACTATGACCCATGCCTTTTTTGCAGCGTAGCGCAAATAATTAAGATAATGGAAACATTTGCTTTGGGTCACCTAAAAATGTCCTAGGATCAGCAAACTGTACTGGAGAGCCAGCAATCTTAAATTTATAGTAAGAAAAAAGCCAGAATAAATCCAGCTTGCATAGGTAGATAAATACATGTACTTACAACAGACTTTAGACCAATGATTTTCAACCTTTTTAACGCTAAGATTCCAAGTTGCCCAGGAGCCAAATTGTCACGTTTCCTTTGTTTTGAACCCCCAAATTATAGGCTCACCATTGTTGCACACACCTGCATTACACAATCATACCTTCAAATCTGCGATCCACTGGTGTCTGTAATGGTTTACAGATACTAGGCTTGTGCTTCTGATGGTCAAAAGCAGCTCACAGCGGAGGTCATACAGTCAACATAATGCCCTCCATTATACTGTTGTTAATTTGGACCTTTTCAAAGGAACATGGGAATCTATGTGGGAACTCCTTTCCTTTCACTGCTGATCCTATGGACATCACTGCAAAGAGACCAGGTCTTAAATAGTATGCTTAAAACTCTACTTCCAGGCAAACTGTTAAATATACATTTGAAATACATAGATGTGAACTATGTTACCTGCCAAAGGATTTGTAATTGTGTTCACGTTCAAACAGTCTTGTGATCCAAACAGCCCTTCCAGGCAGTACCAAGGTCTTGCATTGCCTGAGAGACTTAGGAGACTATATTACAGCTAAGCAATACATTGTGGTCTAGGACCTGCCCCTACATGCTACTGGACTATGAAGGAACAGCTGAACATGGATCAGATCATTACTTTGCTCTCTCATGAATCTCTCACTCAGTAGTGTATCTTTGTTGGGTGCAATATGTGCTGGGCATCAGGAACCCAAGGGGGCTGGGGCCCCCTGTGCTCTGACACACACTGCACACCATGAAGAATTCCGATTCCAAATAACTCACATGCCCCAGTGCCAGGCAGCTGCATCCTGCCCGCTGTTGATTCTGTCACAGGATTTCTGTGTGAGTAACTTACTTTGCTTTTGTTATGTGCCCTATGTGGTCTGAAGCAGCCAATGAGCTGTGATTTAAATCCTCACCAGATCTGAGCAGACGGAGCTGCTTGTATTTATTTATTTATTGCTGATGCCCAGGCTGCAGTGTATGTGCACCACCTACTCACCACCAAGATTCGAGACAGGTAAAACTTGACAGACTGACTGCAGTGAAGGTTCCTAAAATGTTCCTATTCACATGTTTGTTGTCCAGGCAGAGTACTGGTGTGAAAGTGGGTGCATGTTTTATGTGCCACAATGTGCGCTGCATTAGGGCAGTCCTGTCATTTGAATGGGCTTCCCAGTGCATTAAAATTGTGCCAAAGCACAGCTTCGGTGCTTTGGCATCTTTGCCTCCTCATTCTGTGCACTGCATTTCACATTTCCTATATCACAACACCTCATTCTGTACACTGCATTTCACATTTCCTATATCACAACACCTCATTCTGTACACTGCACTGTACATTTCCTATTCCACACTACCGCATTCTGTACACTGCACTGCGTATTCCTTATTTCATCATACCTCATTCTATACCATGTAAGTCATCTCACACTCTAACCACACCTTTCAGCCTTGTCCAATATGTAGCACAATGAAAAACTCACTTTTTACTGCAGTATATTATTTTTCTTTCTCTCAAGCTGGGGGGCCAACTTATGCTCTTGTACCCAGGTCCACTGCTTTCAGAAAATGCCTCTGCTTCTGCTGTTAGTTAGGCAGAAATGTACAAATGAGTAAACTGATTTCCTTAGGCTACGTTCACACTAGCCTTGTGTGCAGGCGGCAGAGAGGCGTTTGGGAAGCGTTTTTACCGCTTCCCAAACTCCTCTGCCAATTCTGCACATTACAGCACATGGTGCTGTTCTAACAGGAGCGTTTGCGTCGCGTCGCATCGCGTTGCGTCGCGGCAAAACGGACGCCTCTGGTCGAGTCAGGAGGCTTTGAAGCCTCCTATTCTCGTCTATGGTGCCGCTCCGGCGTTTGCGGTGCGGTTGCGACGCGGTTGCGGGGTGTTTGCGGAGCGGTAACACCACTCAAATGCATTATAGGCGTTTGTGGGGCGTTATCAACGCTCGGCAAACGCCTAGCAACCGCCGCTAAACCGCGCATGCGGCGTTTGCGGAGCGTTTGACGAGCGTTAAAAACGCTCCGCAAACACCGGACCAACGCTTGCCAAACGCTATAGGGGCGTTTGGCAAGCGTTGGCAAAACAGCCTAGTGTGAACGAGCCCTTACAGTGCTGATTCTCCCTCTCACATTTTGAGTTCTTGGTAGAAGTCAATCCGATGGTCAGCTTCTGTCAAATAAGGACAGTCATACATGAATCGAATTTCAGCAGATGCTTGCTGAGCTGGCTGCATTTTGATCCATCTCTGGCTAGCTTAGGGTAAAAAGCTTTTTTTTTTTTTTTTTTGCAGAAAGACATAAGGGTTGATTTACTAAAACTTGGGAGTGCAAAATCTTGTGCAGATGTGCATAGTAGCCAATCGGCCTCTAACTTCAGCTTGTTAAATTACGTTTTGACAAATACAAATTTGGAGCTGATTAGTTCATATGCAGAGCTACACCAGATTTTGCACTCTCCAGTTTTAGTAAATCAACCCCAAAGTATAGTTCTTCTTGCAAACTTTTTTCTAAAGTAAAGTCCACTATAGGTAATTAATTTTTAAATCTGCCTAGAGGTCAACTTTAAAGTATATCTAAACACAATGTCTCACATCTCATACAAGCTTTAACATTTTTCAGTAATTTTAGAAGTAATTATGAATATGTTTAAATCCGCTGTGTTCATTATAATATTTTGTGATCTTCCCATGAAGGTACTCATGTAGCTACTTTCTATTACATTGTGAAAACAATCTGTTCCTCTCTCCCAGTTGGTCATCTGGGCTTTTATTCTATTACACTCTCTCCCAATTGAGATTCCAGGCAGCCGTACCAACAAACAATGCACAGATATGTCCCACTGTTGTCGCCATCAGGAAATCCTCCCTGAGACAGAAAAGTATCTTTATGCAATACAGATTACAAGTAATTACAAGTACAGTTTATCTGTACAGGATTTACCATGAATATTAAACTATATGGTATACATTGTCTGAAAATGTTTACAAAATTCGAGACGTTTGGAAGGCTGTGTTTTTGACAGTGTCACTGCTGGGAGTAAGCACATGATTATCAGAGGCGTAGGTTGAAGCTTGTGGGCCTCAATGCAAACGTTTAGCTGGTTCCCCCACCTACCTTACACCGTGCACCAAGGTGCTTCCACTGCATGCCAAGATATAATAGTTGTATGGTGGCTGTCTCTCTCTTCTCTCTCTCCTGCTGCCGTCTGCACATGCACACAAGGTGGGGGCAGGCAGCCACACTCTGAGCTGTTGAGTGAAAGCAGTAGGTTTGTATGTAAAAGAGGAGACTCAGCAGGCCCTCTTACTTTCAGATCCACATACAAGCCCATTGCTTTCACCCAGCAACTCACAGTGTGGCCTGCCTGCCCCCATCTTGTGTACGTGCAAGGCTGAGCAGGGGCAGGAGGGGGGTACTGTACTGGGCTGGGTGTGGGGCTGATCAGAGAGTGTGCAACTGCAGATATTACACTTTTTTTTTTTTCTTTAAACTCCTTTCTTTTATACATTATTAAACACCACCCAGTTACCTCTCTCATGACCAGGGTGCAATGATATGGAGGTGCAGGATATTAGGGAAAAGTAACATCTCCCTTCCTGGTAATGACACACGACCTCCTGCCTCCTCTTGGTATTGACAGATTACCCCTCCTTCAAGAGCCCCCCACTTCAGTTAATCATACATGACCCCCTCCTGCTGTAAAGACAGATGACCTCGCCTCCTGGTAATGACTCATGTCCCCCCACCAGGTAATAACATTTGACACCCTCCCCCCACCAGGAAATGAAAGATGACCCTCCCCCCAACCAGGTAATGACATATGACTTCCTCCCCCCACCAGGTAATGACAGATAACCCCCCCCCACCAGGTAATGATAGATACCCCCTCCCCCACCAGGTAATGACAGATGACCCCCTTCCCCACCACATAATGAAAGATGACCCCCTTCCCCACCTGGTAAAGACAAATTACCCCCTACCTTCAGGTGCCCATCTCCTAGTAATGACACATGACCCACCATGGAATTCCTGACTCCCCCCACCATCCTGGTAATGTATCATTACCACCACCCCCCCTCTATGCTAACAATGACAGATTCCCCATCCAGCTCCCCCCCACCTTTGCTTATCCTGTTCAAACTGTCACAGTAAAATCTGCAGCCTCTGGAGCCCACAGTCCCTCGGGGGCCCCTAAAGAGATGTTAAGGGATTTTGTGGGAATTTTTGTGTGAGTATCAGCAGGAGTTGTGGGCAGGAGTGGGGTGGTGTGTTTGTTCTCTGCACAGTTACGAACGGTATCTTTTTACCTCCCCAATGACAGCAGTACCAGCTCTTGAACAGTGCTTTCCTTCCCCTCCTTTTCTCAACCCGGGGACAGCTCAGTGTCCATCCCCGCCTGATTGTCAGCACTGACACTTTCCCGTCCAGTGGGGCTGGCCTCACCCCATCCTTCCTCCGCTACTTTCCGGCTCAGGACTTGAGAATGGAGCCAAAATCTCAGAGCTTCCGTTTTGCTTGGAATTATGCTTTGCCTGTCATAGTGATAGGGAGACAGCATGGGACCCCCTGGAGCATGAGTGGGGTCACAACTGTGACCTCTGAGACCCCTGATGCTACGCCCAAGAGGAATTATACTTCTCTGCTCTATGCAATAGCATTCCCAAGAATGTCCCCTTACCTCCTTTCCTGAGGTATCCCCACTGGTGCTCTCTGCTCGTCCTTTTCTCCGAGTAACCCCTCAACAAGCTGTGAGCTGAGGGGGCACCTTGCAGCTGCACTCCCAAGCCAGGCTGTATGTGTCCATAGACACACACAGCATAGCTCGGTCACACCCCCTCTCTCTCCTCACAGGATTTTATTGACAGCAGAAGAGAGCTGCAGATTGGCACAGTGCTGGATCGAGAGATGTTTTGGTAATGTTTGGGTGGGGAGGGGGAGAAAACAAGTAATGGTAAATTTTAAGGCTTCTGTCCACGTTTTTTTGATCTGTTGTAAGGATTTGCAGTTCACTTTGGCTTCACAGCGATAGTATTTCCAAACATTGTACTTGATTTTACTTTCAGATCAATGACATGTTTAACTGGCTCGTTCAGCCGTGCTTGAATTTTATCCATCTGGAATGTAAATTTCTCGTACAGACGTCTTCCATCCACCTGACATACAGTATGATGAGACTCTACACCTGCCTTCTGGGTAAGGCCGTCACACTACGTTTGGAGTGAAGACAATCACATAAAATAAAAGATATTTCATCAACATAACAACAGTTTTTTTGGCTGATATATGATATTCCTGCCACACGTTTTATCTAAAAAAAATCACACTTTGGAAAGTGCTTTGTTTTAAATCTCCTCCTGATAAATATGCTTTTTTTCTCCTTGTTCAAACGAGTGCACAGCATATGTCAGTATGTTATACCTATGTAAATATCTGTATGTGTTTATATACCTATCTTTTTTCTTATACAGAATTTTTTTGAGGGGGGGGGGGTATGAGAAATGATCCTCCCCAAGCAGGATACTGTGTTAAACCTGTAGGTAAATAAGAGAACTAGAACCTTTGATATGTTATAGAATGGGTTTGATAATAAAGCTGGCAGTGCCTCCACCCACTACAGGACCTCCACCCACTACAGGGGGTTCCGTTCCTGGTAAATTAACCAGTAATCTAATCACAGTAATTGGGAGCAGAGGGACTACTGCAAACAGCATATACCATTCATCATAAGTATATAGATGCCAGTATCGAAATAATACAAGCTTTATATAAGAAAATATTATTAATAGTAAATACATCCTATGCACAAACAGGCATTATCAACAAAAAGCCCAACACGAGTCCTGGTAGATCTATGCAAATATACACAGGTAATTATAGTTATTGATATTATAGCAACTTGTCACCAGCAGAAACCATCATGTGGCACTGGAACTCAGAGTCAGCCTATCTACCCTGCATCTTAGTCCCCAGCAGTTTCTGATCTGTCATACAACCAGACCTCTAACTACCAGAAGTGGCTGTCAGGTACCTAACCTGGCTCTAGGTTGTGCTGGTTATTGAGTCCTGAGTTAAAACTAGCTATAGAATCCCAGACCAGAAGAGAGAGGGTTAACTAAAATAACAGGAGCTGCATATAAACTCTATTGCAATAAACAGGTACACCTACTAATATATACACTGGAAGGAGACCACTACACATATAAAGTAGCATAGACCTAACTATCTGGGATTGTACATGTGGGATAATACCAATGGAACAGAAGTAAGTCTGTCACAAGGATTTAGATTACATCCAAGAAACTATGGGCAGAACATTAGAACATAGGACTACTTGACTAAATATATATATATATATATATATATACTTCCAAAAGCATTGGGAAACCCCTCCAAATCATTGGATTCAAGTGTTCCACTCACCTCCATGGCCACAGATGTATACAGTCAAGCAACTAGGCATGCAGACTGCTTCTAAAAACATTTGTGAAAGAATGGGTTTCTCTCAGGAGCTCAGTGAATTCAAGTGTGGTGTCGTTATAGGTTGCCACCTGTGCAATAAGTCCATCCGTGACATTTCCTTGCTACTAAATATTCCACGGTCAACTGTTAGTGGTATTATAACAAAGTGGAAGCAACTGGGAATAGCAGCAACTCATGTAAAATGACAGAGTGGTGTCAGCGCATGCTGAAGCACACAGTGTGCAGAAGTTGCTAACGGTCTGCAGAGTCAATAGCTAAAGACCTCCAAACTTCGTGTGGCCTTCAGATTAGCACAACAACAGTGCTCAGACAGCTTCATGGAATAGATTTCCATGACCGAGCAGCTGCATCCAAGCCTTATATCACCAATGTAGGACGCAGTGGTGTAAAGCATGCCACAACTGGACTCTAGAGCAGTGGAGATGTGTTCTCTGGAGTGATGAATCACGCTTCTCTGTCTAGCAATCTGATGGACATGTCTAGGTTTGGCAGTTGCCAGGAGAACGGTACTTCCCTGACTCCATTTTTCCAAGTGTAAAGTTTGGTAGAGGAGGATTATGGTGTGGGGTTGTTTTTCAGGGGTTTGAGCTTGGCCCCTTAGTTCCAGTCAAGGGACCTCTTAAGGTATCTGCATACCAAGACATTTTGGACAATTTTATACTCCCAACTTTGTGGGATCAGTTTGGGGATGGCCCTTTCTTTTCCAACATGACTGCACACCAGTGCACAAAACAAGGTCCATAAAGACATGAATCAGCAACTTTTGGGTAGAGGAACTTGATTGACCTGCACAGAGTCCTGACCTCAACCCGACAGAACACCTTTGGGATGAATTAGAGAGGAGAATGCGAGCCAGGCCTTCTCATTCGACATCAGTGCCTGATCACATAAATGCGCTTCTGGAAGAATGGTTAAACATTCCCATAGACACACTCCTAAATCTTGTGGACAGACTTCCCAGAAAAGTTCAACTCAATATTGAACCCTAGGGACTAAGACTGGGATGTCATAAAAGGCCATGTGCGTGTAAAGGCAGGAGGTGGAGATGGGCATTCCAATCTGTGACTGCTGTGATTGCCAGTCACAACAGTCACATGATCTGAAAGCTCCCTATCGCAAGTATGCATCAGGAGCTTTCTGGTACCTGCCAGTAACTGTGCTGAGAGCATGTAGGTTGCACACTGTTAGCACAGGAAATGTTTACATAGGGACACATACTGTATATGCAACCACTAGACGTTAAAGCCCAACCACCGAGAGGCCTCATATATGCGGCCAGTGGTATCTGTTTAACAAGCAAAAGCTATTTACAAATATATTTAGTAGAGGGCAGCAGATCCCTATACTTACCTATTGGTCATATTTTTGTATTGTCTTTCTCTAATATATCAGTTGTCTTGTTTACAACATCTCTTTATTGCATCAATGTTTTTTCAGCTGGTTAGCTTTCTACTATGTTTTGTAACATTAGGAGAATCTTGAACACCTAGATGCTGTTCTAACAGGCAATGAACCTTGTATAACAGTACTAAAAAAAAACACCATGTCGTTTTTCTCTCTTGCCCATATACTGTGTGTGCCTATTTTCTTTTAGACTGCATGTAAAATGGGTATGAGTTAAATATGACTCCATTGATAAAGTGTTATCTATTCAGATATATTAGAGCAGAATAGAAAGTTTGGTGGCATGACCACTGCACTGATAATGCTTGCAGTCCTTACAAAACCACTTCTGCTTTAATCATCCAGTAGAAAATCACATTGGAATGCAAACAGCTGTACGGTATATGCCATATTCAGTCTTTTATGACCATTTCTTATGATGAGGTTACCCAGAACTACTTGTTCTCAGGCTTGGATGGCCTTTTACTTAGTACATGAGAGACAATAGAAGTGGATGCGTGAAGGCCAAGCAATCTTACAGTGTATGGTAAATGTTTCTTTCCACCACTGTCTCTGCTGAGGCATACATCTTTATGTTACTCTTTGCATTGGTACAAGGAAGTCAGCACCAAGATACTTTCTGCATAGAGCTTGTAGGTTCTTCCCTGACTTGCTCTATCTCTGAAGACAGGAATGGAATGAGGGAGAGCTAAAGCCCAAGGGTACAAGTACATTGATGTCCTGATACCCTAATGTTAAAATATATTTGTGGGTCTTTGTAGGTCCACCTAATTCAGCCCCACACATATAGTTACTGTTTATTTTCATTGCATTTTTTATACTCTTTGCTTCATATGTGCTATATCTGTTGGTCGTTCTCTTGCAATATTTTAGATGAAATAATCAGTTCTGGAGAGGAGGGTAAAGAGCCCATGTCTAGTCAGCAGATCACTTTGTGGCTACAAGGACTTTTCCTTTTTGCTTTGGTTTGGACCATTGGTGGCACCATAAATGCTGACAGCAGAAAGAAGTTTGATTGTTTCTACCGGAACCTCCTGATGGGAATGGATGATCAACACCCTCGACCAAAGAGTGTTAAATTGACCAAAAACAACTTGTTCCCAGAGAGAGGTAAACTACAATCTACATATAATTAGTTTTTTTCTTACACACAAATCTAAACGTCCTACATTTTCTAGATGCTGTGTCTAGTTTTAGTTTGTATAACATAATGCAGCTCTTTTGAAATTTGTTCTGTGTTATTTATTTTTAATCCTAATCCAACCTTTAGAAAGGTTGTTTATTTAAAATGTTTTACCTCTTACTACTAATACAGAAATATTTCAAATTACAGGAACTGTATATGACTTTTATTTTCACAAACATGCCAGTGGACAGTGGAATATGTGGACTGATTACATTACCAAAGAGGAAATGACCATTTCTCCCACTGCCAAGGTAGCTATTTACTTCTAGAGATAACATTTTTCCCATGTTTATTTTAAGTAAAAACACAGTTTGTATACATCCATACAATGATTCTGTTTAACTCACCTAATTACAACCTAATCATTAGTATTACTTTGTCTCCGTAGGTGTCAGATCTCATTATACCAACAATTGAAACTGCCAGACAATCATTTTTCTTAAATACATATGTAGAACATTCAGTTCCTATACTGTTTGTTGGACCCACTGGAACGGGGAAATCTGCAATAACAAACAGTTTCTTGATAAAACTTCCAAAAGATAGGTATATTGCCAACTGCATCAATTTCTCAGCAAGAACTTCTGCAAACCAGACCCAGGATATCATCTTCTCTAAGCTGGATAGGAGGAGGAAAGGCCTGTATGGCCCCCCAGTAGGGAAAAAAGCTATTGTGTTTGTGGGTAAGGAAACATTTTGTCATAAGTACCTTTTTTCAAATGTTGCAAAGGGTACAATGTCAGAATTACTGTTGTGCTACAAAAGTCAGATTCCAGATGTCTTGACTTTGGTGCAGGTTAAAATGCAATCATACACCTCCTTCAATATTACAGAGACCAATTAATACTTTTCAATAAGAACAGAAACAGATTCTGTTTACCATCCTAGTATGGCCTGAATAAAGGTGTTTTTAGATTTCTACAAAATTTAGAACTTTGACACCATGTAACAATATGTTATTAATCACAAAATGCATTCCTCATCAATACCAGCAGGGTGGTAGTTGTATTGTTTCTACATTAGGATAAATAGTGTTGATGTAATAGTGGTAAAAGAAACACGTATATAAGCATGGATATTTCTCTAGGACTTACGCAGTACTGATCCTGCTCCATCCATTCCAACTCAGACACAGACTCTCCCATAATTGTCTCACACCTTCTGAAGTACAGGTGAAACTCGAAAAATTAGAATATTGTGCAAAAGTTCATTTATTTCAGTAATGCAACTTAAAAGGTGAAACTAATATATGAGATAACTCATTACATGTAAAGCAAGATAGTTCAAGCCGTGATTTGTCATAATTGTGATGATTATGGCTCACAGCTCATGAAAACCCCAAATCCACAATCTCAGAAAATTAGAATATTACATGCAATCAATAAAACAAGGATTGTACATAGAACAATATCGGACCTCTGAAAAGTGTAGGCATGCATATGTACTCAGTACTTGGTTTGGGCCCTTTTTGCAACAATTACTGCCTCAATGTGGCGTGGCATGGAAGCTATCGGCCTGTGGCACTGCTAAGGTGTTATGGCCAGGATGCTTCAATAGCGGCCTTCAGCTCTTCTGCATTGTTCGGTCTCATGTCTCTCATCTTTCTCTTGGCAATGCCCCATAGATTCTCTATGGGGTTCAGGTCAGACGAGTTTGCTGCCCAATCAAGCACAGTAATCCCACGGTCATTGAACCAGGTTTTGGTGCTTTTGGCAGTGTGGGCAGGTGCCAAGTCCTGCTGGAAAATGAAGTCAGCATCCCCATAAAGCTCGTCTGTGGAAGAAAGCATGAAGTGCTCCAAAATCTCCTGGTAGACAGCTGCGTTGACCCTGGACTTAATGAAGCACAGTGGACCAACACCAGCAGATGACATGGCTCCCCAAATCAACACAGACTGTGGAAGCTTCACACTGGACTTCAAGCATTTTGCAGTGTGTGCCTCTCCATTCTTCCTCCATACTCTGGGTCCTTGGTTTCCAAATGAGATGCAAAAGTTCTCTCATCAGAAAAGAGGACTTTGGACCACTGAGCAACAGACCAGGTCTGTTTTTCTTTTGTTTGTTATTCAGGAGCGGCTTGACAAGAGGAATACGACATTTGAAGCCCATGTCCAGGATCCGTCTGTGTGCGGTGGCTCTTGATGCACTGACTCCAGCCTCAGTCCACTCCTTGTGAAAGTCCCCAACACTTTTGAATGGCCTTTTCCTGACAATCCTCTCTAGGCTGCGTTCATCCCTGCTGATTGTGCACCTTTTTCTTCCACACTTTTCCCTTCCACATAACTTTCTATTAATGTGCTTTGATACAGCACTTTGGGAACATCCAACTTCTTTTGCAATTACCGTTTGAGGCTTTCCCTCCTTATGGAGGGTGTCAATGATGGTTTTCTGCACAACTGTCAGGTCAGCAGTCTTTCCCATGATTCTGATTACTTCTGAACCAGACTGAGAGACCATTTAAAGGCTCAGGAACCTTTTGCAGGTGTTATGGCTTAATTAGCTGATTAGAGTGGGACACTTTGAGCCTAGAATATTGCACCTTTACACACCTTTTGTTCTATGTACAATCCATGTTTTATTGATTGCATGTAATATTCAAATTTTCTGAGATTGTGGATTTGGGGTTTTCATCAGCTGTAAGCCATAATCATCACAATTATGACAAATCACGGATTGAACTATCTTGCTTTGCATGTAATGGGTTTATCTCATATATTAGTTTCACCTTTTAAGTTGCATTACTGAAATAAATGAACTTTTGCACGATATTCTAATTTTTTGAGTTTCACCTGTATATTCAAAAGGACTGACAGCTGCTCACTTAATCTTATTTAACTTTATTGATCCCAACATCATTGCATAGTCACCTTCCATTGCGCATTTCACCTCAAGAGCTGAGTTGAAGAGTAAATTCCTTAGGAGATGCCATAGCAAAGTGACCAGCCAATAACTTTGGATTATCTCTCTTTTTTGTTGTTTTTACTAAAAGTAAAAATAACATATGGTATTACTTAGCAGTGAAAGTATAGGAGAGGTACCGGAGTGTGACTATCTGAAAGATAGTTGGATGCTATGACTCTAATCAGTGGAACTGGCAGTGGGGAAGTCCAGTGGCCTTCACAAATTGTTGGTGTATTTTTTAGGCTGCTAGTGACCACTCAGCCTTTCTGTAGCAGTGACCATTTAAAGTTTTCTTTCCTTACCAGTGCTTAGAGGGTTTGTTTATACTTATACAACATGATAATCATTGTTAGTGTGGTTACATGATCCAACACTGGGTCCAGTCTGTTTACAGGATTGTGCGCTCAGTATTGGACAAGTCTCCAAACTGCGACCTACAGGCCGGATTTGGCCCTTTGCTTGCTTTTAGCCGGCCCTTGGGGCACTTTTCCTTCCACTGATAAGAAGCATTATTCCTCCCACTGACACCAACAATGGGGCACTATTCCTCCTTCTGACATCAACAATGGGGTGCTATTCCTCCCACTGACACCAGCGATTGAGTGCTATTCCTCCCATTGACACCAATGATGGGGCACTCTTCCTGCCACTGACAGCAACGACAGGTCACTGTTCATACCACTGACTCCAACGATGGGGCACGTTCCTCCCACTGACCCCAATGACTGGGCACTGTTCCTCCCACTGACACCAGCAAAGGGGCACTGTTCCTCCCACTGACACCAGCAAAGGGGCACTGTTCCTCCCAATGACACCAGCAAAGGGGCACTGTTCTTCCCAGTGATACCAAAAATGGGGAAGTAATTATCCCACTGACACCTACATTGAGGCTCTGTTCCTCCCACTGACCACCAAGCCTGCAGTATTGTTTACTCCCACTGATTCCAGGGCATTTTCTACTCCCACTGGCCACAATCAGGCCCCCTAAAGTTTAAAGGGCAGTAAACTGGCCCTTTGTTTCAAAAGTTTGGAGACCTGTGATATAGGACATTGGCTAATCTGTATCCATGGCTTTGCCGCTACTACATTCCTAGCCTAAGTACAAGCTTCCTGAATGAATCAATATCTGATTGATTTAATAGTTGCAATAATTGATTTAATAGTTGCAATGTTCTTTACACCTGGTGATCCTGTTATGCATCTTGTTAAGCTTGACTGAACTGTGTTGTATTTTGGTTGCCCAGAGCTAATATAACATTGTTATTATTCACCTCTGGCTCATTTAGCTGATTATGGGTCACCATGATCCTACAGTCTCACTGATGGGACACCCTTAGGTGGAGGATACATACAGTCTCTACTGCAGAATTTAATGCTTTGATATATTATAATGTGGGCCGTATGAACGTGTCTGTGATGTCTAGACGTGCCTTTTGGTACTAAGGCAACGTTGTCTTATTTTTTTTATTCTGGTGGAAGATGGTTTATTATTTTTTACAGATTTTTGTACATATGTTGGTAAACTTAATATAGATTTTTTTCTTTTATTATTGTGTACCATGAATTAACCTGTCAATGTATGCTCTGAAGGCTCAGTTATACTGTATGACCCTTTTGGTGGATTGCTCTCTATCTGCCTCTTTTTTTTTTGTATGCTGTACCTTGGCAATAGAGCCCCACTGTATATATTTTTACTTTAGTGAGTGGGCAGTTGACTGAGGGTACACATTTATGAAGTTCCCCTCTTTTTTAACATTGTTTTTTTTTATTTATACATGATCTGATTGTCCCTAGGATAATGTCTACTAGGGCCAGAATCTTCTCTTTTGTCTATTGAGAGACACAACTTTGATGATAATGAGCAACCTATGGTTACACTGCCACCTGCAGCAGATATGGACTCCGGGCACATAGAAAAATTAAGGCCAGCTCATTTGAGGCTAAAACCCCTCCCATCTCACACCTGCTTAGTCCTGCTTGTTGTCCCCATGAGGATAGATGTTTCTGTCCTTTCTGATATATTTATTATATATAATTGAAAGATTTATTAATATCAACAGCTACTGATAGATTTAGGCTGGATACTGGAAAGTCCTGCAAGTATCTCCAGTTTTTCAACAAGTGCAGGGTTTCCGAATCATAAAGTATACTGGTTCCTCTGTGTGACAGTCCAGCAGTTGGAAGTGACAACCCACCTGTATTTCAGTTTACACAGAACTTCACTTTTCAGGTCAGGCTAGTTTATTTGGGGATTCCTTGCAGAGTTATTGAGACCAGTTCAGCTGACCCAATCTCTGTAGACTCACTGTTGTCAATGACTAGCAGGCTATGCTGTGTCAATGGAAATTTCCTTTTCTATAAGAAGCTACTGTAATTGACTGGTTTGAACAGTTGTGCTCAAATGTTTGCATACCCTGGCAGAAATTGTAAAATGTTGGCATTTATTTTAAAAATATGACTGATCATGCCAAAAGACTGTGTTTTATTTAAGGATAGTGATCATATGAAGCCATTTAATTTCACATAATTGTTTGGCTCCTTTTTAAATTATAATGATATAGCCCTGAGCAAAAGTTTACTTACCATGGAATGTTTGGCCTTGGTACAGACACACAAGGGTTAAAATGGCAATTAAAGGTTAATTTCCAACATCTGTGACTTTTTAACCACTTGCCACCCAGCCACCGCATATAAACGGCGGCAGGGCGGCGCTAGTAGGCAAAAGCACGTTTTAAAACGGCTGCCTGCAAAAATGGTAGAGGGCGCGCGTGAGGCGCGCGCCCGCCCTACCTGTCCCGCGGGTGTCAGCAGCGGGTCTCCGCCGCCGGGTCACGGCCGGTTTTTACCGGCTGTTTTCCTGCGATGGGCGGTGATAACTGACACAGAGCAGGGCTGCATTGTTTACACACAGCCCTGCTCTGTGACAGTTCGCCAACAAGCTGCAGAGGGAGAGAAGAGTTTCTCTCCCTCGATCAGCTCCCCCCTCCCTCCCCCCGTCCAGTACACACCCCCGCCCCCTAGTAAAACACTCCCCTTACACAGCAAATTCTAAAAATGTTAACCCCTTCCTCCCCAGTGACATTAGTACAGTCTCAGTGGTTTTTTTTCACTGATCACTGTATTGGTGTCCCTGGGGATGTCAGTGACCCCAAGTCAGTCCCCCCCCATGTCAAAATGTCCACCGCAGTCCCACCATAAGTCGCTGGTTGCCGTCATATGTCGCTGATTGCCACCATATGTCGCTGATCGGCGCCATTATTAGTATAAATAAAAATTAAAAATCCAAGTATCTTTCCCGCCATTTGTAAATGCTATAACTTTCACGTAAACCAATTAATTTACACGTATTGGGTTTTTTTTTAGCAAAGACATGTCGCAGAATGCATTTTGGCAGAAATTTATGACTAAATTTGATTTTTGCATTTTTTTTTACTGGACATGTTTTATAGCAAAAAGTCCAAAATATTGTTTTTTTTTCCTCAAAATTGTTAGCCTTTTTTTTTAGAGCGCAAAAAATAAAAACCGCACAGGCGATCAAATACCACCGAAAGAAAGCTCAATTTGTGGGGAAAAAAAGGATGTAAATTTCATTTATGTACCGTATTGCATGACCGCGCAATTGTCCGTTAAACTAGCGCAGCGCTGTATAGCAGAAAAATGGCGTAAATTGCAGTATTTATACCATAGATTGTAGACGCTATAACTTCCACACAAAGCAATCAATATACACTTATTGGGATTTTTTTTAGCAAAAACATGTAGCAGAATACATTTTGGCCTAAATTTATAACCAACTTTGAGATTACTATATATTTTTTATAGCTGAAAGTAAAAAATATAGTTTTTCTTCAAAATTTTTGGCATTTTTTTGTTTATAGCGTGAAAAATAAAAAGCACACAGGTGATCAAATTACACTGAAAGAAAGCTCTATTTGTGTGAAAAAAAGGACGTAAATTTTGTTTGGGTGCAGCATTGCATGACCGCGCAATTATCAGTTGAATTAGTGCAGCGCCGAGTAGCAAAAAGAGGCCTGGTCATTAAGGGGGGTAAATCCTCAGGAGCTCAAGTGGTTAAATAGCTATTAGCGTATGTATATAAATAATCAGTGAGTTTGTTAGCTCTCATATTGATACACTGAACAGGCTAGTTAATGAACCATGGGGAGCAAAAAAAAAAACCTTCAAAAGACCTGCTTAACAAGGTAATGGAACATTATAAAGATGGAAAAAGATATAACAAGATATCCAAAGCCTTGAATATGCCAGTCAGTACTTTTCACTTATTAAGAAATGGAAATTTCAGGGATCTCTTGATACCAAGGCAATGTTAGATAGACCAAGAAAGACTTCAAGAACAACTGCCAGAAGAATTGTTCGGGAGACAAAGAGAAACCCACAGGTAACCTCAGGAGAATTACAGGCTGCTCTAGAAAAAGATAGTGTGTTTTTTTAAGGAGCACAATAGAACAAATTGAACTAAAATGAGCTGCATAGTTGAGTTGCCAGAAAGAAGCAGTTACTGAGCCAATGCCACGGTGTCAAGGTCCTACCTTTCCTCAGAGCTTGTTCATCCCATGTGCTGGTGTCCATCTTGGGTTTCTGCAAAGCATGGTGAGAACTTTTATGCCTTCAGGCTTCTGCGGCTCCTCCTCAGAAGGGTGTGGTTCATCACATATAAGCCTGCTGTCTGCAAATGCTCTCTGCATTCCTGTCTTGTGTGTTAGTGTTGCTATAGCTCTGTTTATACTCTCGTGACTCTCCTGGAATCTGACTCGGCTTTTGACTAGACCATTCTCTGCGTTTTCCTTTGATCTGACCTCCCGTTGATGAACCCGGCCTGTGACCTGTTATTCTTGTCTACTGTTCTGTACCGTTTGTCCCGTTGTTGTCGACCCGGCCTGTCCGACTACGCTATTGTGTGATCTGGTTCCTACCAGCTACGCGCCATTGGCAGCGGCCATTACCGCAGCTGGGGTGTCTCGGGGGCCGCGACCTGGTTCCTGGCTGCGTCAAGTCCATCCCCACCATCTGGGGCCCTGGTGAAGGGCAGCCTGGGACTTAGACTCCGTGCCCTAAGGGACTCCGGTCTGTGGGTGGTGGTTGTCGTCAGTCAGTGCGTGACCCTGGAACTAGGCCTGCCTGTCCGTTCTACAGCTCCTTCCCTGACACACGGTTACAATTTGCCCAACAACACCGTGACACGCCTCACAGGGTGTGCCACAAACCCAAGCGATTCAAACTATGCATATGATGAAAACAATGCAGAAGCAAAGGTTTTCTTAAAAAAGCACACGTCCACATAGACGAATTATAAATTATGCTCAAACCATAGATGTCGCTGTAAAAAAAAATTTGGCCCTTCTCATCCATTCCCTGTGTTTTCCTATCTAGTATTTTTGGGCCTGTTTACACCAATCAGATCTATTGTTGAGTGTTTAACATACCTGAGTTTGAACAGGCTGTCTAACACCACAATGGAAAAAAATTGGACCTGCTGCATTTTTGATAGTGTAGCACTTTGCAATGTGTTACCACATGTTACAGTAAGCATTAATGCAGGTTCATTGTAAAGGTGCTTTGGAGTGCCATTCACAATTAATGCCAACTCAGCACACCAAATATCATATTGGTGCACAGTGGTGTGAATGGGTCTCTAATGTGATGGGTCCAAATTTGACCAGTTCAGTACGTCAGTGTGTAGTCATCCCTGTTTGTCAGAAGTTGATTGTTAGATAGATTTCTGTTGAATGAACAACTTTTGTTGATCAGCGGCTTCCGGCAATCAGCTGCAGCCACTGAACAGCTACAAGCCCTGCTGTAAGATTAGAATGCTCTGATGGCGGAGATTCCTCCATACACCCTCTGTGGATGTAGGAATCTGCTGGGGGTTTTTTTGTTGTTCAGTCTGCTGGCTGAATGAAAAAAAAAATTAATCATGTTTATCCAGCTTTGGTGGCCCTGTCAGGGGTGAGGTTCCTGGAGGGGGCTGAGGTCTCTTTAGGAGGCTGAGGACTTTGCAGGGGCACTGTAGGAGACTGGAAGGCAGCACTGTGGGAGGCTGGGTGACACTGTGGAAGGTTGAGGGAGCTGAGGTCCTTTGTGCAGGGGGGGTTAAGGGAGCATTGTAGGCAGTTATGGGAGGTTGGAGGTACTGTGAAAGCTGGAAGGCACTGTGGTAGGTTTGGGGATCTGCAGCTGGCTGGAGACCTAGGAAGAAAGAGTCAGAGGCCCTGGTTTAGAAATATTTATCAAACATTTGGTCAACACAAGGAAAATGTTCATTAAATGACATACAGCAAGCGTTTTACAATGTATTACTTCTGCATTATTAACACAATTTGAACATAGTTTATAAGATAAATTAACCTTTTTCTGAACTTCTTGCTATCTGACACTGCAGCAAACACTTTTTAAGAATTTGACTAAGTTCAGTTCATTTAACAGAGAAAAAATGTAGACATCCAAAGTACTTTTTGGATCATATTGGAGTATCTGCGAGTGGAGAATGTGAATTGTATAATGTTTTGGTTCACAATACTGACAACTATATATTCATCATAGTGAACCCATGTGCACATTATAAAAGACTTGTACTTATGTTGACAGATGATCTAAATATGCCAGCAAAAGAAGTTTATGGAGCCCAACCACCCATTGAACTACTGAGACAATGGATTGATCATGGACATTGGTATGATAGAAAAGACACTTCACGGATGGATATTGTGGATGTCCTGTTCATTTCAGCTATGGGGCCCCCTGGTGGTGGGAGAAATGACATTACTGGTAAGACTGAGTTTTTAACTTTGGAAATTTTTTTTAACCATTTTCTTCCCAAGCCTATTCTGACATTTCTCTTGTAAAATCATCTTTTTTTTTGGCTAGAAAATTACTCAGAACCCCCAAACATTATATATATATTTCTAAGCAGAGACCCAATAGAAAAAAATGGTGGTTGTTGCAATTTTTTATGTCACACAGTATTTGCGCAGCAATTTTTCAAACACAATTAAAAAAAAAACTTTTTTATGAAAATTTTAATGCAAAAAAACCCCTCACAATATATAGATATATAAAATACGATGTTACACCAGTGTTTTTCAACCTTTTTTCAGTTAAGGCACCCTATAAAATTATGGACAGTCTTGAGGCACACCTTTCTAAATGAGACTGTCCATAATTTTAACAGGGCACCACATTCTAAAATGTGAAAAACTATTCTAAGTTTTACATAATGCAGCAACAACCACACACGTAGGACAGTGGTGTATTTTGGTTTTGTGCTGCCCTAGGCAAGACTAAAATCGAGCAACCCCCCCCCCCCCCCCTCGCGTCTAAATTTGCCCCACCCTTTCATCTGCAAACTCCACCCCTTCCTCTTTAGGCTCCACCTCTTCCTATTAGAGCCCCACCCACTGGCAATGATGGGCGCTATTCCTCCCACTGACACCAATGATGGGGCAGGATTCCTCCCACTGACACTAATGATGGGGCACTATTCCTCCCACTGACACTAATGATGGGGCACTATTCATCCCACTGACACCAATGATGGGGCACTATTCCTCACACTGACACCAATTATGGGGCACTATTCCTCACACTGACACCAATGATGGTGCCCCATCATTAGTGTCAGTGGGAGGAATAGTGCCCCATCTTTGGTGTCAGTGGGAGGAAGTGCCCCATCATTGGTGTCAGTGGAAGGAATAATGCCCCATCATTGGTGTCAGTGGGAGGCCCGGAGGCATAGTGCCCCATCATTGGTGTCAGTGGGAGGAATAGTGTCCCATCATTGGTGTCAGTGGGAGGAAAAGTGCCCCCTCATTGGTGTCAGTGACACCAATGAGGGGGCACTATTCCTCCCACACTGACACTAATGATGGGGCACTATTACTCCCACTGACACCAGTTATACTTACATCGCTGTGCTGACCCCTGCTCCAGCTCGGCCTCCCTCCTTTAGGCACAGGCACTTACCCATCAGCTGTCTTCCTTCTCCAGCCACTCTCCTCCTCTTCACCTGCTGCTACCTCACTCGATCTTCAGTCTTTGCGCTGCCGCTCAGCTCCTCCTCTCCAAGCTCCACCTCCTCACTTGTGATTGGCCGCCTGTGTGCCTTTTCTGAGCTACAGATCTGGCGGCCAATCACCGATGAGGAGGTGGAGCTTGCAGAGGGAGGGACAGGCTGCCATAGGCTGCCCAGTGATCCCAGGGGTGTGGCCAGATTAGAGGGGCAGCTTGTCATCCCACCCACATCGTGGTCAAGATCCAGGAAGATGAAGACACCGGACGGACACCCTCTGCACCCCTCCTCCAGCAGCGCTTTGTGGACCGGATCGACGTGGGACATAAAGTCACATAAGACACAGCAACCCCTGTCCCTTTCCCACCGAAGTGTCCCTTCCGTGGCACTGCCGCCATGCCGTCCCCCTGAAAAGTGCCGCCCTAGGCAAATGCCTTGTTTGCCTTGCGGCAAATACGCCCCTGGGACAAGTGACGGGCAGTGGGACAGGAGGAGCGCAGTGGGACAAGTGAGGGGCAGCGGGAAAGGAGGAGCGCAGAGGAACAGGTAGGGGGCAGCGTGACGGGGGGGCATGGGACAGGAGAAGCGCAGTGGGACAGGAAAAGTGCAGAAGGATAGGTGAGGGGCAGTGGGGCAGGAGGAGCGCAGTGGAACAGGTGAGGGGCAGTGGGACAGAGGAAGGAGCACAGAGGGACAGGAGGAGCACAGAAGGATAGGTGAGGGGCAGTGGGACAGGAGAAGCGCAGAGGGATAGGTGGGGGGCAGCATGACAGGGGGCATGGGACAAGATCGGGGCAGCGGGACAGGAGGAGCGCAAAGGGACAGGTGAAGGGCAGTGGGACAGGAGGAGTGCAGAGGGACAGGTAGGGGGCAGCATGACGGGGGGGGCATGGGACAGGATTGGGGCAGCGGGACAGGAGAAGAGCAGTGGGACAGGAGAAGAGCAGAAAGATAGGTGAGGGGCAGTGGGACAGGAGGAGCGCAGAGGGACAGGTGGGGGGCAGCGTGACAGGGGGCATGGGACAGGATTGGGGCAGTGGGACAGGAGGAGCGCAAAGGGACAGGATCGGGGCAGTGGGACAGGAGGAGCGCAAAGGGACAGGTAAGGGGCAGTGGGACAGGAGGGGCAGTGGGACAGGAGGAGCACAGAGGGACAGGTGAGGGGCAGTGGGACAGGAGGAGCGTAGAGGGACAGATGGGGGGCAGCGTGACAGGAGGAGCGCAGTGGGACAGGAGGAGCGTACTGGGACAGGAGGAGCGCAGTGGGACAGGTGAGGGGCAGTGGGACAAGAGGAGCACAGAGGGACAGATGGGGGGCAACGTGACAGGGGGCATGGGGCAAGAGCGGGCAGCAGGACAGGAGTAGCGCAGTGGGACAGGTGAGGGGCAGTGGGACAGGAGGAGCACAGTGGGACAGGTGAGGGGCAGTGGGACAGGAGTAGTGCAGTGGGACAGGTGAGGAGCAGTGGGACAGGAGAAGGAGCACAGAGGGACAGGAGGAGCGCAGAAGGATAGGTGAGGGCAGTGGGACAGGAGGAGTGCAGTGGGATAGGTGGGGAGCAGCGTGACAGAGTGCATGGGACAGGATCGGGGCATCTGGAGAGGAGGAGCACAGAGGGACAGGTGAGGGGCAGCTGGAAAGGAGGAGCGCAGAGGGACAGGTGGGGGGCAGTGGGGACAGGTGGGGGGTAGTGGGACAATGTGGGGGACAGGAGGGGTTAAGTGGAACAATGTGGGACAATGTGGGGGACAGGAGGGGGGCAGTGTATCGGGCGACAGTGAGACAGGAGTGGGGAAGCACCAGTCCTCCCAGCACTTACCTGTCCAGCAAAAAAAATGTCAGCTGGAGTTACACTTTAACTGGAACACAGCGGGTATTGCAAAAGTATCAATATTTTTAGTTAGACACCTTTTGTCACTTTGTAAATTATAGGAGCAAGGATACACAACACTTAATTGCTTGAGTATGAGTTAGACAGCTCTTACATTTTACTGTCAATGTATCTAGCATGTGTTATCACACAATAACCAATCAAGCTTTCGGACACAGTATGGAGATTTATGAGACTTTTATAAGACAGAGTAAAGGGTGATTCATAAAGTAATACTAAGTACTGATTCTTGAATATCCTGACGACTCTCATGAAATAGAAACAGGAATAGTTATGTGTAATGAAATTCCTTGAAACCTATACAATAACCGAATGCAGAGTAGAAGACAAAGGCACTATGAAATGGTAGTAGTCATTACTAACAAAACACAACAGGAGCTTGACATCAATACTACAGGTAAATACATAAAGGCTTAAATAATAGAGCGTCAACTAACATTCACATTATGTACCTATAACAAAACCCAGAGCATGAGGTGCTATTGTATTTTTATTTAGTACACAGATGAAGGCATCATAGTTTTCAACATTTTTCCATTAAAAACACAGTTAATGTGACTTTGTTTTCAGCAACGTATGCCTTTTTTAATAAAAGTATCTGAAGTATGCATTGAACTTGTTGCCCAGAGCAACCAGCCAGTGTCACCTTCTACACAGTGCTCTAAGATAATAAGGAAGCCCGGGTAGGAGTACGTGATGAACTACACTTGAGGTCAAGATAGAGGAATGCTTATATTGTTGACCCTTTAGAGTTGCCAGATTGCAATAGAAATGCTTAATACGACTCTTGAGAGCATATAACAAAAAACTTCCTTGTCTCTCCTACACATACATGTCACAGGCCCCAAAAGCCTGTCCTTATAGACAAATACTAGGCTATTTTGAAAAGCTTCAGCACCTCCTAACAGCATCGAAGCTTGCTCACCTCTTTATGCCTGCTGCTTAAGTCCTCATGCACACTGGGCGTTTTTACAGCGGCTGTTTTTGGCTTTTGACGTTTTTTTCTACAGCCAGTAAACCCCCCAGCATGTTATCCTATGTGTCCATGCACACATAGACTGTAACCAACGTTTTTTGGCTGGGAAAAAAAACCCAGGACTAGTGGGTTTCTGGAGTTTTGTAGCTGTAAAAATGCTCTAATGCTGAAAAACGCAATAAACCGTGGCAAATTTTTGGACTTTTTTGACAAAAAAAACACAAAAAATGCGACAAAATGCCACTAACCGCTAATACAAAAAAGCTAAAAAATGCTGAAAAACTCATGTTTTTAACATGAGTTTACACAGCTAACATTACCAGCATTATTAAAATGCCCCGTGTGCATGGAGCCTTATCCTAATGACCAGTAATGCAGGCATTGTCTGATACGATGTAGAAATATCAGAACATTACTTACCAGATCAATCCAGGATTCAACCATGAGGGTGGGATTTTGAAGGCTGTTGGCGGTAATAAAGTATAGAACGGCCATTGAATGCGGCTTCAGATATGTACTGGATTGCTATGCTGTGTTGTATATTTGCAGTATTGTTAGCAACGGACTAACAACTCATGGGGCCCCCGGGCAATGGGGAATCATGGGGCCCCTGTGTCCTTGCCCAAACTCAAAAAAGCCTATGAAAAAGGTACCAGGGGCATCTCATGGGGCCTTCAAAAAAAGGGGATTTGTGAAAAGAAATTCACAGAAAAAGCGGCTACATTATGAACAGAATGTGACACTCAGAAAAATTTCCAAAAATTATGCTTTATTACACATATATAAATATGACATATGGGCATTCGCCCTGGTTTACCATCACCTCAGTATGAGACAATACACACAGACCTAAAACCATATAAAATGACACCAAGACCGGTCTAAATGCATGTGCAACAGAAAAAATGACCACAAGAGTCTAATGTCCCTGTAGCACAGACACATAGGTGAACACTTCCCAAAAGAGGTGTATCCAAAAATTATACCATAGGCATACCATAATATTGAATATTATAAATAGAACAATACCATTATGGTGAATCCCAATCAGGGAATCCAAAAATTGTACTATGGATATAAATATCACATGTATGCAATGCAGCAAGCACAATATGCGTCAAAAAGAGAACAACAAGCCTCAGGCCTGTATGGAGGGAGACATGAATGTCAAATATGTGATGCAATACATTCCTGTGCCGGCACAAGTGGTTGGGGCCCATTCATCTGTAATATAAACAGCTGTATCCTAAAGCTCTTGAATGAACATATGCCCCATTTATTCCCAGGGTGGAAGAAAAGATGCAAAAAGCAGCACTCTGCTTGAAATGGTATCTTCACCACTATATGTGGACTACACTCCACCTTTCGTAGGAAAAACAGGACACATCCCAAAAGATCTTCTGCCTGTTGAAATGTATGTGGTATATCCTGTATCCTATACAAAGCACCATGATGTCCCCATCCTGTAGTGAGACAAATAATATGTGGGAAGTCACTGACAGAGTTTACACTCAATAAGATATATAGGTCATATAGATCACAGAGGACCATATATCTAATGTCCTGTAACAGTCCACTCACCACCTGTGCTGTGGGTATTAGGAATGAAAGAGATGTCCTTCATGGGTACTGCCATATACGGCCACAGAGGCCAAGGAACCACCGCTGACATCCGCCGATATACCGCGGGTTCCAGCCCCTTCTTGGCGCTTGTGCTGCTCACACTTGCCTCATGACATGTGAAGATGGCTTCCTCCTTATGGGTCAGCGTGCGTTCCACCTAATGCGCATGACCGGAAGTGACGTATCTGACGTATGACGTCAACGCGTTTCGCCGATGGGTGTATCTCACTCAGCTTCGTCAGGACCAATGAAACAACTGCATTTCAATTTCCTATTTATAGTGGGTAAAGACCCACCCATTTATGCAAAAAAGCTAACCTGCAGTTGTTCCTAATGGAAGAAAAAAAGGGGGCTAAATACTTAGCACAGCTGCTGGTCTTTGTTGAATATAATTAAAAAGACAGACGGGTTCCAGCCCCTTCTTGGCAGCACAAGCGCCAAGAAGGGGCTGGAACCCGCGGTATATCGGCGGATGTCAGCGGTGGTTCCTTGGCCTCTGTGGCCGTATATGGCAGTACCCATGAAGGACATCTCTTTCATTCCTAATACCCACAGCACAGGTGGTGAGTGGACTGTTACAGGACATTAGATATATGGTCCTCTGTGATCTATATGACCTATATATCTTATTGAGTGTAAACTCTGTCAGTGACTTCCCACATATTATTTGTCTCACTACAGGATGGGGACATCATGGTGCTTTGTATAGGATACAGGATATACCACATACATTTCAACAGGCAGAAGATCTTTTGGGATGTGTCCTGTTTTTCCTACGAAAGGTGGAGTGTAGTCCACATATAGTGGTGAAGATACCATTTCAAGCAGAGTGCTGCTTTTTGCATCTTTTCTTCCACCCTGGGAATAAATGGGGCATATGTTCATTCAAGAGCTTTAGGATACAGCTGTTTATATTACAGATGAATGGGCCCCAACCACTTGTGCCGGCACAGGAATGTATTGCATCACATATTTGACATTCATGTCTCCCTCCATACAGGCCTGAGGCTTGTTGTTCTCTTTTTGACGCATATTGTGCTTGCTGCATTGCATACATGTGATATTTATATGCATAGTACAATTTTTGGATTCCCTGATTGGGATTCACCATAATGGTATTGTTCTATTTATAATATTCAATATTATGGTATGCCTATGGTATAATTTTTGGATACACCTCTTTTGGGAAGTGTTCACCTATGTGTCTGTGCTACAGGGACATTAGACTCTTGTGGTCATTTTTTCTGTTGCACATGCATTTAGACCGGTCTTGGTGTCATTTTATATGGTTTTAGGTCTGTGTGTATTGTCTCATACTGAGGTGATGGTAAACCAGGGCGAATGCCCATATGTCATATTTATATATGTGTAATAAAGCATAATTTTTGGAAATTTTTCTGAGTGTCACATTCTGTTCATAATGTAGCCGCTTTTTCTGTGAATTTCTTTTCACAAATCCCCTTTTTTTGAATGCCTCTTTTGGCTACTGAATGGAGACCAAATATTGGGTGACATGATAATTCATTTGACAACCTCTTAATAACTACCTTTAATACATGCATCTCATGGGGCCCCCTACTGACCCTGGGCCTTCGGGCAGTGCCCGAGTTTCCAAATGGTCAGTCCGCTCCTGGTGTGAACCTAGGCTAAGTATACATGTTTCATCAACTTTTTATATTTGGTGTATTTTTTATGCACTATTGATACATCCTAGATGTTATTTTCTATGTACCTTTTTCAGAAGGATAGTATTTCCTGCCTTGTTCAGGAGCATACATTAAAATGCATGGTATCATGTATGTGTATTACTTTAGCAGAAGCTCTGCTGGAAAGTGCATCTGAATTGCTGCATGTGAAATCTTTTTTTAGACTTGCACTATACAAAATACATAGGACTAGTGTTTGGTGCAGAATGACACTGATGGTTCTGCAGTTCAACAATGCACTTGTACATAAAAGTTCAGTTGTAAAATGGAGCATATCTCTCCATGAGCTTTAGATTCAATGTAAAGTGGAATTGAAATGTAAAAAAAAAGCCTAGTCTCTTTTTTTCCTTTCAATAAACTTTTATTGAAAATTGTTCCAAGTATACATTGTAACCGCTGTCATATTTACAGACAGATACATGAAATCAATAGCTGAGAAGGCGAGGCAGTTGTACATCATATACAAAACCTGTAACAAAGACAAAGCTTATAGTGCATCAAAATGGGCCATTGACCATGTTTCATCAAAGAACAGCATAGGAGCTATACGACCAAATTGTGTAATCAGGTGTTAGTGCATGAGATATAAATGTATAAAATTCACTATTCAGAATACAAGACAAAAACGTGCATAAGAACAAAACACAAACAGTTCCTATGGAAGAGCCTAGAGAGCGAGAAGAAAAGAGAAAGGAAGAAAGAGAAAGAGAAGTGGGAGGGGACATCAAAGCCTGGAGCCTGGGCCTCTGGTCTCAATGTTTATTGTAATGTGTAACTGGCTATTGACATAGTAGGATGGGCATGTTGGATCCATGGGGTCCATATTTTGAGGAATTTCTCATGTGTATCTAAAAGGACTCTGGAGAGCTTTTCATTAATGAAAAAGAGATCCAAGCGGTAGCCGACTTCTGTAAAGGGTGTGAATTGTCTTCAAGCTTTTGCTATAGTTTGTTTTGCCACCAGTAGTACATAAGTAGCCTGTTTAAATTGGTATTTAGTGAGGCCCAAAAGTTTCAGATGTAACAGAACCTACCATGGTTATTGGGAAGGGACAGGTTAATAATGATTGTAAGAGTTTAAGGACTTTGATCCAGAACCGTGGTGAGCATGGAGGAGGCTTCTCCTGGATTAGAGCAGCCCCTGAAACATGTATCGGGGGAAGAAGGATGAAGGTGAGCTAAGTGGGACAATACCAGGTAGCATATAGTGACAGTTTTAAAGGCTGATTCAATAGTGAGAACAATAATAGAGCAGGAAGTCATTGTGGTCCAAATTTGTGACCAGCAGCTATCTTTGGTGCTTTTAAGATCCCTTTCCCACCTGGAAACATAAGTGTGATTATTAGGGTTTTGGAGGATATTCAACTGTGAGTAGAGGGTGGATATAAGTTTGGGGGAGAAGGGCGACCGATGACAGATATGTTCAAACAAAGACAGCTGGGTCGTCAGGGATTTGTCAGCGAGCACAGAGGACAACCAGTGATTAATCTGTAGAAATCTAAAAAGTTCAGTGTGGGGAGCCTGGTATTTATCCATGATTTCCGCCCAGGTGTAGCTAGAGTGACCAGTGAGGAACAAGTGGACACAGTGTGGTTTGTGGGAGATCCACCAATAGAAGGCACCAGTTGACTCAATGCCTAGAGAGAACAGTGGATTTCCTAAAAGGGGGAGGAGTGGCAGATAGGGGGAGTTCAGGCCACTGGAATATTTTGTAGAATCCCAAACTCGTAACAGGTGGGATATTAAGGGGCTGATTGTTGTGGATCTAGACTTTGGAGGAAGCCACAGAAGTGAATGGGGAGAGACCAGAAAACAAGAAATCACCTCTAAAGTGACCCATAAAGGGGCTTGCTGTGCGGTATGTATAGAAGGCAGAGATGCAACATGAGCCATTATACTTAGAAAAATTAGGAACCACCAAGCCCCCTTGTTTCCTATGTATGAGGACCCCAACTTTTTTTTCATCATTACATAGACTTAATCTTTCTGTATTTGGACCAATTTATAAATGATGTCAAGATTACAAGAGAAAATTTGATTTCTAACCAATGTTCCGCTTTGGGGTACATAGAAAACGTAAAGCACAGAGGTGATAATGAGCTATAAAACATAAAAAACTGGCAGATGGAAGTTATTTTGCATTCAGCTAAATAATATACAGAAACACAATTGCATCTGAAGTTCTGTGTATTATGATGGCTGCATAATGTGAATGTGATTACTGTATAATGTAAATGTCATTTGCAACTGTTCTGTATTTCTTTGCAATTAGATATGATATTGGTTACATGACTGTATGATTTCTTTCTTTAATGGCTACTTAGATAACCATAAGCTGTAGTGCTTTTGTTTTGCTTAATTTTTTAGTTATTGAAAATAATTATTTGGAAATCATAAGGCTCTCTGTCAATTAAACCAAATATAAAATCCATCATTTGTTTTTAAAAGTAGAGCACCACCTACACATTTTGGATGCAAAGAGGTTGGTGCTCATTTTATTGAAAATCATTATTTATAAATTTTAAAGCTCTCTGTCAAGTAAACTTTGTCAAGTATCTTATCATTTTGTTTTTTGTTTTTTAAAAGTAGATAATATTAAAATTTTAGTGTAGAAAAGTTGGTGCTCATTTTATAGTAGCTCTAAGCCCATTCAAATCTCATACAGTATTGGTCTCATATCAATATTTTCACACAACTTTCAGCGAGAATTCTCACTTTTTTTTTCTTACCTCAGACTTGCAAAAATGTTTGATTCTTGGGTGAAAGCATTTATAAATAGCCTCCTTATTGAATGTTGATCTAAAGATCTAAAGATTTTTGCCAAGATTCTGGCTACCCGTTTACAACAGGTAATAGATTCCATCATATCACCGGACCAGGTGGGCTTTGTTCCAGGGAGAGAGGCCAGAGATAACACTATAAGGGCCATGAATATACATCATTGGTTAACCCAAAATCAACGATCTGGATTCTTTCTCTCGTTAGACGCCGAAAAGGCGTTTGACAGACTAGCATGGGATTACCTAGAGGCAGTTCTGATTGGCATTGGACTACCTTTGCGTTTTTTGTCATTTATTCTGTCTTTATATAATGCCCCCACAGCACGAGTGCGAGTGAATGACTGCCTTTCGGATTCCTTTTCAATCAGCAATGGGACTAGACAGGGATGCCCACTATCACCCCTCTTATTCATTCTTACTCTGGAACCTTTCTTGAACTGCATAAAAGATAATGATAACATTAAGGGGATTTTGATCAATGGCAAAATGCATAAAGTGGCAGCCTTTGCTGATGACGTGTTACTTTTCTTGACTGACCCACATATCACGATACCTAATCTGTTACAAGATTTCAAATTATTTCAGTATTTGGCTAATTTTAAAATCAACTTTTCTAAATCCCAAGCGCTTAATATATCATTGACTCCAGATGTGATTAGACAGGCGACACTAAATTTTCCCTTTACCTGGCAACGTGAAGCTATCACTTACTTAGGTATCCAACTACCATCCCATCTTACAGAACTGTATACAAAAAATTTTCTTCCCCTCTTACGTAACATCTCCAAGGACCTCCAGACATGGAACAAACCTTGGTTCTCGTGGTTTGGTAGAGCAGCAATTCTTAAGATGAACGTGCTCCCCAGAATATTATATTTACTACAGACAATACCAATTCAATTGCCAAGTTCGTTCTTTCAATCGTATAAAACGCTCTGCTCATCCTTTCTGTGGTATAATAAACGTCCAAGAATTAGCTATGCCCAACTCACTATGCCCAAGCAGAATGGAGGTATTGGATTACCAGATATTAACCGTTATTACAGGGCTTGCCACCTAGCCAGGTTAGTAGACTGGACCACGAATCACATTCCTAAGGTCTGGGTTGGTTTGGAGGCTGATTTTTCTCAGACGCCTCTTTCTACCTCCCCATGGCTGAAAACTTCCCACGTCCCTTCTGAGTTTCGGAATCATCCACTTATAGGCCCCACATTACGCTGTAGCTCACAATTATTCCAGAAAAAAGAACTTTCTTCCTCTCCGAGCCCTTTCACTCCGATCAAAATGAATCCAGACTTTGTTCCAGGGATGTCTCCAACATTTCTCGCTGGGTATAACCGTGAGGATAACCTGACAGTACGTCAACTCTTCAAGGACTCTAAGCTCTTATCTAGCGAAGACATTACTCGGGCGTGGCCCTCCATCACTCTAACGCCTTGGATGTATAGACAATTACACCACTTTTTGCGTAACTCCCCACATTTACAGGATTTGTCAAGATCGCTTACTGCATTTGAGAAGCTCTGCTTTACAGACTCCCCTCAGCGGCATGTAATATCTAAGATATATTCTTTTTTGGAAAGTTCCAATACCTCTCATTTGCAGAGGGCTTGTATAGCCTGGCAACGTGATCTACAAATCCCACTCTCTCCAGAGGACTGGGACCGGATTTATGATCACATACATAAAGGTTCCATGTGTGTTTCTACACAAGAAGGCAACTACAAAGTATTTTCCAGGTGGTACAGAGTTCCATCTGTGCTTCATAAATTTGATCCTAGTGTTCCTAACTTATGCTGGAGAGGTTGCCAGGCAACAGGCACTCTTTTGCATATATGGTGGGAGTGCCCGCAACTGCAGCCCTTCTGGAGAAATGTTTTGGACATAATCGCACAAGTCACTACATACGCCCTAGACTTTACCCCAGCACAATGTCTACTCCATCATTCCTCTCTTCCTGTGAAGACCTATCGTAAGTCGCTTGCTTTACACATGATAAATGCGGCAAAACAGTGTATTCCTGTTCATTGGCGATCAGACCATATTCCCACCATGCGAGAGTGGATTCTTAGGATCAATAAGATCGCGGAAATGGAGGAGCTGATCTCAGTGGCGAAAGAACACCCCGAGCGATTCAGGAAGACATGGGCATGTTGGACTCACTTCCTATCTACTGAGACTTATCATGGCTTAATGAAGGAATGAGCGAGAAGATTTGGTAAACTGGAGAATCTCTAGAACTTTCACCCCAGGAATAATTCCTTTACTGGACTTTAAAGAGATTATAACCTTAATTTAAGACAGCATCTGTTATAACCAGGCCGATACTATGTGATGTGATTGGTTTAGTTATACTTATTTAATTCTAATCCCCAACTCCTCCCCCCCCCCCCTTTTTTTTTTTTTTTTTTTTTTTTTTTTTTTTTTTTTTTTCCTCTCTCTCCCCCTATTTATATGTCTTCCTTATCCCACTCCTCCTCACTCTGATATTACTTCCCATACTCCTTTTCCATTTCCACTTGAGTCTCTTTCTTTTCTTTTCTTTCTCGTTTTAGCAACCCTTTTTCTCATATTCTAAATAGCAATATTATTTACAAGGATCAGAACACTTCTAGATGTACAAGTGTGATAATACTTTAGAAAATTAACCCACGATTTTTGGATACGGATATAGCAGACATATGTGCCTTGAGATAATTCGTTTGTCTTGCGCCTCATAGTCTTGCTGCTTGAGCTCTCTCTACATAGAGTCTACTGTATACCATATTTATCGAACATTACAGATGGTAAATATTATTACTATGGTTATACTTTTTGCATATGCTTTATTGTGGGAATTGGATGCATGTTGCTCTAAAATCTATTCTAACGTCCTATTCCCGTCTGCGATACGGGAGAACATATATGAAGATGTGCACGGACTGCGATCCGTATCTGTCTATGATCTGTTTTGTCTTTCTTACTTCAATAAAACTTTTTTGGAATATAAATAGCCTCCTTAGAAGCTTTAACAAGTTATGAAATTTCAAAAGTTATTTGCAATGTGTTTAAAACTGACCATTTCAATCTTTATAAATTAAAATTTTTGATCTTTTAAAAGCCGAATCCAATGTCTGTTTGCTACTCCAGCTGACAGATCACAGCTGTCCCTTGCTGGTCCAACACCCAAGATCACCCTCCTATCCACTGCTTCTTTCAGGCCCCACATTGCTCATCTGCACCCATTGGGCGGCACTACTTACAGATGCCACAGATTAGCTGGGGTTTGCACTATGCGTGTACCACAGACCGTACACTTAAAAACTGGAAAGGAGGGAAGGGTTTTTTTTTTTTTAGCAGTAGAGACATGCAGATTATCTTACAATTTTTTTTAATTAACTAAATTTTGCTTTAAAGGCTATGTCTGCCTGCAAAAATAATAAATGCATCCACATTTGGACCCCTTCTCTTCTCCATCTACACCGCCTCCCATGGTCACTTGATAAACTCCCATGGCTTTAAGTACCATCTCTATGCTGATGACACACAAATCTATCTTTCTACCCCTCACCTCACCCCTTCAGTCTCCTCTCACATCACTAACCTACTAAGTGACATATCGGCAAGGATGTCACTCCACTTCCTCAAACTCAATCTTTCCAAAACTGAGCTCTTAGTATTTCCTCCAGCCTGTGCCCCCTCCCCGACTTCTCCATCAAGATCAATAACACAATCATCAGTCCCTCCCCTCATGCCAGGGTACTAGGTGTGATCCTAGACTCACATCTGTCCTTTCAGCCCCAAATCCAATCACTATCCAAATCTTGTAGACTTCACCTCCGCAACATCTCCAAGATACGCCCGTTCCTAACCTCGGAAACCACTAAGCAACTTATCCACTCCCTTGTTATATCTCGCCTTGACTATTGTAACTCCCTACTCATTGGCCTACCTCATTGCAGGCTATCTCCTCTTCAGTCTATCATGAATGCTGCTGCCAGAATCATCCACCTTACTAACCGTTCTGTATCTGCCACCCCTCTCTGCCAATCCCTCCACTGGCTTCCCGTTGCCCAACGGATAAAATTCAAAACACTAACAATAACGTATAAAGCCATTTATAACTCTGCCCCAAATTACATCACCGATCTTGTCTCTAAATATCACCGAAACCGTACTCTCTGCTCCTCGCAAGACCTCCTACTCTCTAGCTCCCTTGTCTCCTCCTCCCATGCTCATCTCCAGGACTTCTCCAGAGCTTCCCCCATCCTCTGGAACTCTCTACCCCAATTTATCAGACTATGGCCTACTCTGCTCACTTTTAGGCGATCTCTGAAAACCTATCTCTTCAGGGAAGCCTATCCTACCCTCAGCTAATACTGGAATGTTTTATTCTTCCAACCAGTCCATCCCCCCACAGTTACTACCTTTTGTACCACTAGCCCCTCCCTCCTAGATTGTAAGCTCCAAGGAGCAGGGCCCTCAAATCCCTCTTGTATTGAACTGTATTGTTGCTGTATTGTCTCCCTTTATTTTGTAAAGCGCTGAGCAAACTGTTGGCGATATATAAATCCTGTATAATAATAATAAATAATAATAATTTGCATAACGAATGTGCATTTATTACTTTTTTGCAAATTAATCTGCAAAGCATTGCAGCTGCAATCACTGGATTCTGGGTGTAATGCACAGGCTCATGTAGGCTCTTCCTCCAGCTCCTTGTCCATACCAAGATGAGATGGAAGTAATCACCGCATTTGTTTTCCATTAATAACTGCAAGACCATCTGCTACATTGGCAGATGGGACTTGTAATTGCATTCATCCACAGATCCTATGAATGATGCAGCTGTGCAGACAAAGCCATGCACACAGCTACTCAAACTTAAAATTTGACAACTGCTGCCAGGTTGAAGAACCACAGTATAGTTGGGGGCCCAGTTTCAGGGTGGGGAGGGTGGGGTCTTAGCACCATGTTACATGATATACTCTAAATAAAGTGGACCTAGCCTTTAAGTTTTCAGCTTCCATTGAAATATTGCCTGCTGATCCTGCAGTGAGGGTCTTTGTTCAGACACTTACTATTATGAGGTAACAACTGTTTTCCCGATTGCTCTCTTGCATTTTCACCCTGTCATTCAAGATTCCAAAGCTACAAGCAACCATTCTGACACTCATTAAAGGGGCATGATCCACTGTTCTTAACATGAGGAATCCACTTCAAATAACAACCTGCAGCAATCACTGGAGCACATGCACATAGATAGCAAGTGACTGCAAAGTTGCTGGGGGGGGGGATAAGCAGCCCTCAAATAGAAAAAAAAAGATAGATATATACAGTGAGGAACAGAAGTATTTGAACATCCTGCAATTTTGCAAGTTCTCCCACTTAGAAATCATGGAGGGGTCTGAAATTCACATTGTAGGTGCATTCCCACTCTGAGAGACAGAATAAAAAAAAAAATTCAGGAAATCACATTGTATGATTTTTAAAGAATTTATTTGTCTTGCACTGCTGAACATAAGTATTTGAACACCTAAGAAACAGCAAGAATTCTGGCTCTCAAAGACCTCTTACTGTGCCTTTAAAAAGGCCACCTCTACACCACTCATTAATCTAACTTAGTAGCACCTGTCTGAGCTCTTTAAAGACACCTGTCCACCCCACAGTCAGTCAGACGCCAACTACTACCATGTGCAAGACCAAAGAACTATCAAAAGACACCAGAGACAACATTGTGGACCTCCACAAGGCTGGAAAGGGCTTCGGGGCAATTGCCAAGCAGCTTGGTGAAAATAGATCAACTGTTGGAGCAATTGTTAGAAAAAGGAAGAGGCTAAAGACGACTGTCAGTCTCCCTCGGACTGGGGCACCATGCAAGATCTCACCTTGTGGGGTATCACTGATGATAAGAAAGGTGAGGAATCAGCCCAGAAATACAAGGGAGGAGCTAGACAATGACATGAAGAGAGCTGGGACCGCAGTTTCAAAATTCACTGTCGGTAGAACACTACACCGTCATGGTTTCAAATCATGCATTGCACGGAAGGTTCCCCTGCTCAAGTCATCACATGTCCAGGCCCGTCTGAAGTTTGCCAATGACCATCTGGATGATCCAGAGGAGGCATGGGAGAAAGTCATGTGGTCAGATGAGACCAAAGTAGAACTTTTTGGGCTAAACTTCACTCGTTGTGTTTGGAGGAAAAAGGATGAGTTGCACCCAAGAACACCATCCCTACTGTGAAGCATGGGGGTGGTAAGATCATGCTTTGGGGATGCTTTTCTGCGAAGGGGACAGGATGACTGCACTGTAATAAGGAGAGGATGAATGGGGCCATTTATTGTGAGATTTTGAGCAACAACCTCTTTCCCTCAGTCAGAGCATTGAAGATGGGTCGTGGTTGTGTCTTCCAACATGACAACGACCCGAAGTACACAGCCAGGATAACCAAGGAGTGGCTCCGTAAGAAGCATATCAAGGTTCTGGAGTGGCCTAGCTAGTCTTCAGACCTAAATCCAATAGAACATCTTTGGAGGGAGCTGAAACTCTGTGTTGCTCAGCGACAGCCCCGAAACCTGACAGATCTAGAGGAGATCTGTGTAGAGGAGTGGGCCAAAATCCCTGTTGCAGTGTATGCAAACCTGGTCAAGAACTACAGAAAACGTTTGACCTCTGTAATTGCAAACAAAGGCTTCTGTACCAAATATTAACACTGATTTTCTCAGGTGTTCAAATACTTATGTTCAGCAGTGCAAGACAAATAAATTCTTTAAAAATCATACAATGTGATTTCCTGAATTCTTTTTTTAAATTCTGTCTCTCAGAGTGGGAATGCACCTACAATGTGAATTTCAGACCCCTCCATGATTTCTAACTGGGAGAACTTGCAAAATCGCAGGGTGTTCAAATACTTCTGTTCCTCACTGTATATATATATATATATATATATATATATATATATATGGAAAATAATTATTTGATCCCCTGCAGATTTTGTACATTTGGCCACTTACGAAGAAAATAAATTTTCATCACAGGTGTATTTTAAATTATAGAGACAAAATACAGTGCCTTGAAAAAGTGTTCATACCCTTTGAAATTTTTCACATTTTGTCATGTTACAACCAAAAATGTAAATGTATTTTGTTGGGATTTTACGTGATAGACCAACACAAAGTGGCACATAACTGTGAATTGGAAGGAAAATGATAAGTGGTTTCCAAAATGTTTACAAATAAATATCTGAAAAGTGTGACGTGCATTTGTATTCAGCCCCTTTGAGTCAATACTTTGTAGAACCACCTTTCACTGCAATTACAGCTGCAAGTCTTTTTGTGTTTGTCTCTACCAGCTTTGCACATCTAGAGAGGGACATTTTTGTTCAAATTAGCTCAAGGTCTGTCAGATTGGATGGACAGCAATTTTCAAGTCTTGCCACAGATTCTCAGTTGGATTTCGGTCTGGACTTTGACTGGGCCATTCTAACACATGAATATTCTTTGATCTAAACCATTCCATTTTAGCTCTGGCTGTATGTTTAGGGTGGTTGTCTTGCTGGAAGGTGAACCTCCGCCCCAGTCTCAAGTCTTTTGCAGACTCTAACAGGTTTAATTCTAAGATTGCCCTGTATTTGGCTCCATCCATCTTCCCATCAACTCTGACCAGCTTCCCGTTCCCTGCTGAAGAAAAGCATCCCCACAACATGATGCTGCCACCACCTTGTTTCACGGTGGGGATGGTGTGTTCAGGGTGATGTGCAGTGTTAGCTTTTTGCCACACATAGCTTTTTGCTTTTAGGCCAAAAATTCCATTTTGGTCTCATCTGACCAGAGCACCTTCTTCCACATGTTTGCTGTGACCCCACATAGCTTCTTGCAAGGTGTAAATGGGACTTCATATGGCTTTCTTTCAACAATGGCTTTCTTCTTGCCACTCTTCCATAAAGGTCAGATTTGTGGAGAGTACAACTAATAGTTGTCCTGTGGATAGAATCTCCCACCTGAGCTGTGGATCTGTGCAGCTTCTCTGATGAATACTCTCCTTGCCCGGCCTGTCAGTTTACTTCTACAGCCATGTCTTGGTAGGTTACTGAGCTGAACAGTGCTCCATGAGATGTTCAAAGCTTGGGATATTTTTGGGATGTTTACACTGCTTTAAACTTCTCCACAATTTTATCCCTTACCTGTCTGCTGTGTTCCTTGGCCTTCATGATGTTGCTTGTTCACTAATGTTCTTGTCAGTGTCCTGTCCACTGCAGACGTTCTGGAAGATCTGGCATTTCTGCCAGTACTCTGCATGGCCGCACAAGTACACATCAGCCTCAGTTTGGTGCCAGACGGCCTTTATAAGGAGGCTAATCACTTCCTCAAGTTGCTGGATGATCTCCTGGTTCCTGTTTCCTGTGATTCTGACCTATGATTTCCTGTTACTGACTCAGATTGCTCCTAGACCTGTATACTCTGCTTTACCCCTGATCTGACCTCGGCTTGGCTTACGGATACTCTCTCTCTCTCGTTCCTCTGTGTATGACCTCGGCTATCCCATCTGACTACGTCTGCTCTGATTCCCACCTGGTACCTGACCTTGGCTTGAACCGACTACCCAGTAAACATCTAAATCCCGGAAGGGCTTACATACCATGCACAGGAGCCTCCTGTCTGCAGACCTATCTCTGTGCACCAGCTGTGCTTCTGAGTGGACCACCGACCAGCATTCCCAGGTGACCTGTGCAACTTTGGGCCAGACTCCCGCTGTCCCACTCTCAGGGGAGTCCGGAACTTAGCTGCAAGGGGATAAATAAAACCAAACCTTTTCTCTAAATGGACTCAAACCCTATCTCATGTATAATACCCACTGCGTAGTGAAAAATTCAAATCAACCACTAAAAATCACACAAGTCCAAAGATTAAAGTGTCTCCAAAGAAAAAATTCAAATTTCAAATATTAAATGTGTCCAAAATATCGAGAATCTTCAAAAAATATATATTATATAGTATCCAACTTGTTCACCAGTCCAGATCCCGTAGTACCTCAAAAAAATTAAACTGACATAGTGTATTACCTTCAGATTTTAGAAAAAAAATTAATATGCGAAAAATTGTGAAAAATGTAATCAATACAATGTGAGTGACACGTGAATCATGCAAAGACAATTTTCACTCCGTGTACACTCCTGCAACCGTGAAAATCAACACACACACAAAAAAAAAAAAAAAAGGAAAAAAATCCAAAATAAAAAATATTTTTAAACCATAAAAACCACTCCGTGAAAATTCAACTAATCATATCAATAGGTGAAGTGTATAATCCTTGACCACCTCACACTAGTGGGATTAAAGGCAATTACCCTCTAGGAGTAACAACAAACATCTCAGGATAAGTAATCACTTAACAGCTTCCATCCACGATCAGGTAGTAGACTTTCAGCTTCCCCAATTTCCTCAGAAGGTAAAGAAGAGACCCATCAAGTATTTGGATAAGGTATAAATCAAGAAATTTAATACATGCTTACATTAGGGATTACTTCAGACCAGTCCCAGCAGTTTGTATTACAAAAAAAACACGTTTTCCAATACTAAAAATGACCGAGCCGCTACTTCCGGTTTGAAGTCAGATGTCACGTCCAGACGCATTTCGACACGTCCGGACTTCTTCTCGAGGGAAGCCCTCTCTCAATTGGCCTCCATCACTAGGTATATGATAGTTCTCTAACAAACCTCTGAGAGCTTCACAGAACATCTGTATTTATGCTGAGATTAAATTACACACAAGTGGACTCTATTTACTAATTAGGTGACTTCTGAAGGCAATTGGTTCCACTAGAATTTAGTTAGGGGTATCAGAGTAAAGGGGACTGAAAACAAATGCATGCCATACTTTTCAGATATTTATTTGTAAAAAAATATTGAAAACCATTTATCATTTTCCTTCCACTTTACTATTATTTGCCACTTTGTGTTGATCTATCACATAAAATCCCAATAAAATACATTTATGTTTTTGGTAACATGACAAGCAGTTTCAAGGGGAATGAATACTTTTTCAAGGCACTATATACATATATATATATATATATATACAGTCAGGTCCATAAATATTGGGACATCGACACAATTCTAACATTTTTGGCTCTATACACCACCACAATGGATTTGAAATGAAATGAACAAGATGTGCTTTAACTGTAGACTCTCTGCTTTAATTTGAGGGTATTTACACCCAAATCAGGTGAACGGTGTAGGAATTACAACAGTTTGCATATGTGCCTCCCACTTTTTAAGGGACCAAAAGTAATGGGACAATTGGCTTCTCAGCTATTCCATGGCCAGGTGTGTGTTATTCCCTCATTATCCCAATTACAATGAGCAGATAAAAGGTCCAGAGTTCATTTCAAGATGAGATCCAAAGAGCTGTCACTATCAGTGAAGCAAGCCATCATTAGGCTGAAAAAACAAAACAAACCCATCAGAGAGATAGCAAAAACGTTAGGCGTGGCCAAAACAACTGTTTGGAATATTCTTAAAAAGAAGGAACGCACCTGTGAGCTCAGCAACACCAAAAGACCGGGAAGACCACGGAAAACAACTGTAGTGAATGAGCGAAGAATTATTTTCCTGGTGAAAAAAACACCCTTCACAACAGTTGGCCAGATCAAGAACACTCTCCAGGAGGTAGGTGTATGTGTGTCAAAGTCAACAATCAAGAGAACATTTCACCAGAGTGAATACAGAGGGTTCACCACAAGATGTAAACCATTGGTGAGCCTCAAAAACAGGAAGGCCAGATTAGAGTTTGCCAAACGACATCTAAAAAAGCCTTCACAGTTCTGGAACAACATCCTATGGACAGATGAGACCAACATCAACTTGTACCAGAGTGATGGGAAGAGAAGAGTATGGAGAAGGAAAGGAACTGCTCATGATCCTAAGCATACCACCTCATCAGTGAAGCATGGTGGTGGTAGTGTCATGGCGTGGGCATGTATGGCTGCCAATGGAACTGGTTCTCTTGTATTTATTGATGATGTGACTGCTGACAAAAGCAGCAGGATGAATTCTGAAGTGTTTCGGGAATATTATCTGCTCATATTCAGCCAAATGCTTCACAACTCATTGGACTCCGCTTCACAGTGCAGATGGACAATGACCTAAAGCATACTGCAAAAGCAACCAAAGAGTTTTTTAAGGGAAAGAAGTGGAATGTTATGCAATGGCCAAGTCAATCACCTGACCTGAATCCGATTGAGCATGCATTTCACTTGCTGAAGACAAAACTGAAGGGAAAATGCCCCAAGAACAAGCAGGAACTGAAGACAGGTGCAGTAGAGGCCTGGCAGAGCATCACCAGGGATGAAACCCAGAGTCTGGTGATGTCTATGCGTTCCAGACTTCAGGCTGTAATTGACTGCAAAGGATTTGCAACCAAGTATTAAAAAGTGAAAGTTTGATTTATGATTATTGTTCTGTCCCATTACTTTTGGTCCCTTAAAAAGTGGGAGGCACATATGCAAACTGTTGTAATTCCTACACCGTTCACCTGATTTGGATGTAAATACCCTCAAATTAAAGCTGACAGTCTGCAGTTAAAGCACATCTTGTTTGTTTCATTTCAAATCCATTGTGGTGGTGTATAGAGCCAAAAATGTTAGAATTGTGTCGATGTCCCAATATTTATGGACCTGACTGTATATATATATATATATAAATATATATATATATATATACACACTATATTGCCAAAAGTATTGGATAACCCCTCCAAATCATTGGATTCATGTGTTCCAATCACCTTCATGGCAACAGTTATATAATATCAAGCACCTAGGCATGCAGACTGCTTCTACAAACATTTGTGAAAGAATGGGTCGCTCTCAGAAGTTCAGAGAATTCAAGTGTGGTACCGTGACAGGTTGCCACCTGTGCAATAAGTCCATCCATGAAATTTCCTTACTGCTAAATATTCCATGGTCAACTGTATTGTAACAACGTGGAAGAAACTTGGAACAACAGCAACTCAGCCACAAAGTGGTATGCCATATTAAATGATAGAGCGGGGTCAGCGCATGCTGAAGTGCACAGTGCGCAGAAGTCGCCAACTGCCTGCAGAGTCAATAGCTAAAGACTTCCAAACTTTGTGTGGCCTTCAGATTAGCACAACAACAGTGCTTAGAGAGCTTTATGGAATGGGTTTCCATGGCCGAGCAGCTGCATCCAAGCCTTACATCACCAAGTGCAATGCGTCAGATGCAGTAGTATAAAGCACGCTGCCACTGGACTCTAGAGGTATGGAGACGTGTGCTCTGGAGTGACGAGTCATGCTTCTCTGTCTGGCAATCGGATGGACGTGTCTGGGTTTGGCGGTTGCCAAGAGAACGGTACTTGTCTGGCTGCATTGTGCCAAATGTAAAGTTTGGTGGAGGGGGGATTATGGTGTGGGGTTGTTTTTCAGGAGTTAGGCTTGGCCCCCTAGTTCCAATGAAGGGAAATCTTAAGGCGTCAGCATACCAAGACATTTTGGACAATTTCATGCACCCAACTTTGTGGGAATAGTTTGGGGATGGCCCCTTTCTGTTCCAACATAACTGCACACCAGTGCACAAAGCAAGGTCCGTAAAGACATGGATGAGCAAGTTTGGAGTGGAGGAACTTGACTGGCCTGCCTCAACTTGATAGAACACCTTTGGGACGAATTAGAGCGGAGACTGCAAGCCAGGCCTTCTCATCCGACATCAGTGCCTGATCTCACACATGCAGGTCTGGAAGAATGGTCAAACATTCCTGTAAACACACTCCTAAACCTTGTGGACAGCCTTCCCAGAAGAGTCAAAGCTGTTATAGCTCTAAAGGGTGGGCCAACTTGAAACCTTTTTTATAGTACACAGCACTTAAGCAAAATATAATTTAATGTGGCTTTACATCCACTTTGACAATTGTGTTGGCCTAACTAAAAATGTTTAGGTTTCCTCCTGCTGTCATTTTTCAGCTACTTCTGATCTTACAATATGTGTGTTTGGAGGATTTCCCTTTCTTTCCCTTAGGAAATTTTCTGTCTGATGCACAACAATGCAAAGCTTGCCAAGGGAGGACTGGGTATAGGAATCTTATGGTAGAACATGATTGGTGCTTGCCTTTTCATTATGCAGTTGCAGCAGAAACAGCAAGAAACTAACATTCAAATGTAGTTCATCACATACTGCCTAGGCCCAGTCTGTATCAAGCTGCTTGAAACACTTTTAGCAGAACTGTCCTGAAGCTGCAGGTCCATTAAACCCTAAAGGGTGTGTGCTTGGTGTTTAGATAAAGGCTGTTGATAGCTGAAAGGTTGAGACAGATCAACAGTAAAGGATTTAAAGGATTCAGAGAAAGTTTAAAGAGTTTATGTTGATATCAGCGCTCCACTAGCGTGAATATTGATTTAAGTGGTTTGACATTCTTTTTATAACTCTGCAGAATATGGTATAGCCAGGAGCAGACTGACAACTCATGGGGCCCCCGGGCAATAGGGGATCATGGGGCCCCTGTGTCCTTGCCCAAACTCAAAAAAGCCTATTAAAAAGGTACCAGGGGCATCTCATGGGGCCCTTTACTGACCCCAGGCCCTCGGGCAGTGTCCGAGTTTCCAAATGGTCAGTCCGCCCCTGGGAATAGCCATATAATAAAATAAATATTCTTAAATAGAACTAAACCCCTGTAAATTGGATAATACTGTGTGGTTAAACAGACTTTTTCTTTGAGGAAATATTTTTCAAAAAATGCTAATCTTCCTCTATTTTTGTTGAGATGTGACAATGTAAAGCGAAGGCACAAGTGACAGGTTGTTATAGAAAATATGGCTCTAGAATGTTTTCAGTTATTTTACAGCAGCCCAGTAGGGGGATTTTTCTACACTGCAGTGATGTCATTTTTATATTTTATTCTGTTTATTTGTCCCTTCTTTGTATTGAAAAAAAAATATTTTCCTCCCCATGGCTATATTTTGTGCTGTCACTGTGTGCACTAACCACTTTCATATACTTTTGAAGCAATCACTCACTTTGACGTGTGTGATGTAGTACTGAGAAATAAGCATCTCTCTCTCCCAGTCATTCTCCTTTATGGTTGATAATAAAACCAGTGGAGCAGCTCTAGTAGTTCCCTGTGTGGTATAGAAGTGATGATATATTGTGAGCTTCAGAAAACTATCTAGTACTTGTGCTGATATTTTGTCTCTAATTACTGTTTTGTTTCTTTTTTCTTTTGCAGTTCGTTTCACACGTCACTTGAATGTAATCTCCATAAATGCCTTTGATGATGAAACTCTAACAAAAATATTCTGTTCTATTGCTGACTGGCACTTTGGCAAAGGATTTGATATTGCATTCTTGAGGTACTTATATATAACATATTTATATGGTCTGTGATTGTTTAATTAGTGTTTGGGCATAACTTTGAAATGTGCTCTACTGTAATTTACTCTTCAAGGACATTAAAGACAGGGTTCCATAGAAGAGCTGCACCCTGATAAGCTAACCCTCATAGCATCAGGAAATAATTCTGTTTCCCATAAAATGGCTGTTTCTGACGTATTTTCTTGCTTTTTCAAAAGCAATCCCAAAAGAAGGCTTGTAATTTTGAGTTTGCGCATAAGGAATCAAACACTCATTGACACACAGGTGTCAAACCAAGTTATGGGAAACACAACTTGACACTTGGCACATGGACTTACTGGGATGAATGAATACTGATGTATTATTCACCTCTACGGTAAATATAGGTTATTAAAGATCAGTGATGCACTTCAGCACACACATATTCAAACCTCCGTGCATGTTAAGTCTCTTGAAGTACATTCCATCACAGACTACTGCTGAACCTTTGCTCACTGTAGATGTCAGTGAGAGATTACTTAAATTTAATGACATATATCCTAGCATAATCTTTAATGACATATATCCTAGCATAATCATGTATTGAAGTCAGGTTGGTTCTTTAATAGTACAGTTATTTTGTATGTGGAGAAATTCGGTTTGTAAATCTTGGTCACTAGCTTAGTATACCTGTCACGAAAATGGAAGAAACACGCAATGCCTTGTTTTCAATGATCTCATTGAGCTTTAGTTCTCTGAATCCTCATTTAATCCCTGTCCACATCAAGCACCTGAGCTTTAACTACAAACATTTATCTCTTTTCAAAACATAGCAATCTCTTTTCATGCTGTAACAATTTCACAAAGCACTTGCTATGAAGCAGCTTGATTTCCCATTTGGTAAAAAAATCACTATTCTTCTGGTGTGTGGATATAATTAGACGCAGTGGTATAGAAATGACAATCTAAACACAATTCCTGTTTATTGCTAGATTCTTTCCAATATCTAGGGTAAATAAAATCATATAGGAACTAGAGCAAAAACTATTGTAAATGTGTAAATACAACACCTGTATGTTAAAGATGCTATTGCATGCAAAGACAAATGTACAAACATGGCCACTGGCCATTGACACAACTACATCAAACTAATAATCCAAACTAAAAAAACAAAAAAATATGAAAACTATTATGGAAAAAAAAGTATTTTGTGCAACGTATGTGCAATAATAATAATAATAAATACCCCCAATAACCTACAACTAGTACATGTGATACCCACTTCTCTGTTTTAACCACTTGCTCTCCCCCCTTCCTGAACAGGCTATTTTTTGTGATAAAGCGCTGTGTTATTTTAACTGACAATAAAATGTGTGCATAAATGAAATTGATGTCCTTTATTTCCCCACAAATAGAGCTTTCTTTTGGTGGTATTTGATCACCTCTGCATTTATATTTTTTGCGCTATAAACAAAAAAAATTTTGAAAAAAAAAAATTTTTTTACTTTTTGCTATAAAACATATCCAATTATAAAAAATAAAAAAAATCAAAGTTCTTAAATTAGGCCAAAATGTATTCTGCTGCATGTCTTTGCTAAATAAAAATGCATGTAAATTAATTGGTTTATGTAAAAGTTAAAGTGTCTACAAATGGCATTATATATACTGGAATTTTTATTTTAATTTTTTTTATACTAGTAATGGTGGCAATCAGCGACTTATAACGGGGCTGCAGAGGGCATTCTGACACCGGGTGGGAACTGACTAACTGCCACTGACATCCCCAGTGACACTAATACAGTGATAAGTGCTAATAAAAAGCAATAACACTGAACTAATGACACAGGGCAGCAAGGAGTTAACTTTTTGGCAAGCAAAGGGTTAACTGTGTGCTCTGTGTGTGTGTGTGTGCTGTGTGTGTTTTACTATGTGTGCTGTGTGCTGTTTTACTATGCAGACATGCTGCTTTGTATTTCTCTGCTGTGCAGAGAAATACAAAGCAGCATATCCTTGCTAGCAGCAGAGAAACCCGTGTTGTTTACACATAGGTCTTTCCCCTGTCAGCTTTAAACAGCAATCGCTGGATGCCAGCAGGGAATCGCCATCTGAGACCCATTGATTGACATCCCTAGCCGCCAATGGCATGGGTAGGGCAGTGCACACCCACGTCCCCTACCCGGAAATGCAAATCACGTATATATGCGTGATTTTGTGCAGCCCTGCCACCCTGTAGCAGTACTTCTACTATAGGGCAGCGGGCAAGAGGGTAAAGTGTTAGCTCAGAAAAGATGAAAACGTGAACGAATACTGTACATCCTCCACACCTTAAATGCTGAGCTGCCAGTGCTTGTGCGGCCAATGTAGCTGCTATAGTGGTCTGGGAATTGGAAATCCCCACTTTTTTCCCTCTTCTCTGTGTAGTGCTTCTGGGACAGATGAGAGTGATCTGTCTACAAAGTGCTGCAGAAAGAAGAGGGAGAATCCTGAACCGCTGCACTGGCTGTGTGGGCACTGACATCTCAGCATCCAATGAAGTAAGTGGGGAGGGTATGTGGTGTTCACCTTTTCATTTTTTCTGAAATGGTGGACTAACTATATAAGTCAGTTTTTGCAATCAACATCTTTCATACAAAGAGAAGGAAACCAAAGGAAAAAAGCACGGTACCAAAGTGTTTATGTTATGTTATAACTATGGAAACTGCCCAATGTGTGGCAAAAAGGGCCATATGAGTTGGAGCCCCAGTGTGGATGATGAAAACTGATACCAATTAATAAAATCTCTTATATGTGTAGAATGAGGTAAATTTGCAGATTTAAGCCACAGTGAAATATCTAACAATCACAAACCACTGTTACTAAATGTTAATGCTAAAATAAATGACATGCCAACAGCAGGGGTGTTGCTAGGATTGCAAAAAACTAGTAGCACTCTGAAGCACATCTGCCTTGCAGTAAACGGGTCATGGGTTCGATTCCCAACCATGGCACCTCCTGCATGGAGTTTGCATGTTCTCCCTGTGCTTGCATGGGTTTCCTCTGGGTACTCTGGTTTCCTCCCACACTCCAAAGACATGCTGGTTGGTGAATTGATTCCTGTCCAAGTTGGCCCTAGTATGTATGAATGTGAGTTAGGGACCTTAGATTGTACATCCCTTGAGGGTTAGGGACTGATATGAATGTGCAATATATATATATATATATATATATATATATGTAAAGCGCTACGTAAATTGACAGCACTATATAAGTACCTGAAATAAATAAATGTACAGGGTCCAGGAGTATGTAACATATATAATGCACTAGTCAGGAGTATGTAACATACAGAGATCATGAGTATATACAGCCCAGAACACAGAACCCCTATGACATATTTCACCACATTCCTTTTTTATAGCACAGCTGTACTCCCTATCCACACACACTGTGTACTCATGCACACACTGGGTTTAATGTACTAAAACTGGAGAGTGCAAAATCTGGTGCAGCTTCTCATAAAAACCAATCATTGTCCTGTTTTATTTGTCAAAGCTTAATTGAACAAGCTGAAGAAAGAATCTGATTGGTTAAAATGCACAATTGCACCAAATTTTGCACTCTCCGGTTTTAATAAATCAACCCCTTGATGCAACTGGGGAACTAAATCTTAAAGTTTTCATAATTTTTTTATTAGTTCTGTTTGTTACCAGTTTGATGTAGTTGTGTCATACAGTGGCCATGTACAAAGACAAAAGTCTTTGCATGCAATGTCATCTTTAACATACAAGTGTTGTATTTATAGATCTGCAGTAGTTTTTTGTTCTAGTTCCCATATCATTTTTATTTTCCCTAGATATTGGAAAAAATCTAGCAATAAACGGGAATTGTGTTTAGATTGTCATTTCTAAACCACTCTGTCTAACTACAGTATATCCACACACCAAAAGAATAGTGATTTTTTTTCTTTTACCAAATTGGAAATCAAGTTGATAGCAAGTGCCTTGTCAAATTGTATACACACACACATGCACACGCTGTAAACACAGAAGCACACACACACACTGTATACATAAACATATTCACACAGACTCAATCACTTACTCTTCTGGTGACATGGCTGGCTGTCCCACAAGCCTCTTTAGTTCCCCATGTTCCCACTCTCCCTCTATCTGGAAAGCGTGCAGATGGCAGCAGTGAAGAGCAGCACAACAGCCTGTACCCTGTTTAAAGCAGCATTCCTCACGCTTTTTATACAACTGTGACTGCCTGGAAGCAACATGTCAGATAGCCATAGGCAGTAAAGAAATGCCATGGGCAACAGCAGTGTCAGGACCTAGGGAACCAGGCAAGACATAGGAGGCATGTGCCCTGGGTGTCTGGTGCTAGCAATGCCCATGTAGTTTAGAATAACTGTGTGGTGACAAATTAAGGAACAAGATTCTTGGAACTGTAGCCCACCCTTCTACGGCTATGGGAGATTTCCAAAAGGTGATAAGGACAAGAAGTTAAAAGGCCTGTAGAAAGTTTCCAGATGTTTATGGCTTATATACCTATATGTTCAGTAGCTTTCAGACACAGAAAGGCAGGTGCAATATTTGAGGCTAATCAGGTTTCCTTCATTCACAGTTGCTGACAAGGAGCATGATGACATGACAAAAGAACAGAGATATGACCTCATTAGGTGGTTGCTGCTCCTTCAATGTCCAGTCACAGGCAGCAAGGAAGTGGCCTGGCTGTGTTACTTAACTGCAGCAGAGAAAAGTCAGGTGTCTAGACTGGCTATTCTTTGTGACTAATGCTTGGGAGTCAGGGGTGGTCCCATGGGCAGTCGTGTGAGATAGCCTTTGAGCTGGAGTTTGGAAACTGAAAGAAGAACAAAGAACTTCAGTCCTTGTTTAACATTGTCAGTGGGACCAGAGCTGGCAAGGAAAAGCAAAAGTAATTCCCACAAGCATACCAATCTATGATCCTCCCACTGCAGTGGTATTGTCAGCACTGCCCACAGTAGAATGACTGGAGGGTAATGAAGTGGCAGGTCACCCTGTACCTAGTCAGCAGGTGGAGGTGACCAGTTCTACACCATAAAATAGGTGCCTATTTGTATGCCTTAGACGAGCTTTGCAATACTTTTTCTGGTGTATGTGATAAGCAGGTGTAAAAAGAACAGCATATTAGGGGACTTGGCTACTTCAAAAATGTTACATTTAATTTTTGGCTGGAAATCAGCTTTTCTATGACTTTTAATTGTATTATTAATCATAATGTTGTTTTTTGCAGATCTGGCAAACTTATGATACAGGCCACCATGGCAATTTACAAAACAGCTGTTGAAAACTTCTTGCCAACTCCATCAAAATCTCATTATGTTTTTAATTTGAGAGACTTTTCTAGGGTTGTACGAGGAGTGTTGCTGTGTCCACATACGCACCTTCAGGTAAGAATGTACTGGGTAGTATGTACATGGGTACATAAATAAAAGTTTTACATTACCATTTACAACTCAAGTCAGTATATCAGTTACTTAACCCAATTAACATACTCAAAATATGACACTATTTTCACCTTTAAGCATCAGTTAAATGAAGAGCATGATGTTCAACAACGTAACATTCTTCAAAACTCACTTACAACTAGGGATTAAATAGTAGTAATATTACGCTGTTTATCTGCAACACACATACAGTGTAAGACATGAAATGCTCATACTGGTGAACTCAATGGAATTGTCTTCTTTCAACCTATGTACTGTAACTACGTAACTGACAAACTACATGATGCACTATTGATTTTACTTTTTGTGTATCTCAGGACAATGATAAATTGATCAGGCTATGGATCCATGAAGTTTACCGTGTATTTTATGACCGTTTAATTGACCCTGAAGACAGACAGATGTTCTTTAATATGGTAAAAGAGACAACATCCAATTGCTTTAAACAAAGTGTTGACAAGGTATGACATAGCCACAACTTTTTAATTTTCTTTTTATTCAAAACGGTGCTGTATGTCACTGGTTCTCATCCTAGGAATTGTGTGTGGGGGGGGGGGGGGGTACCTTGAAGCAATATTGAATATGTGGTTAGTGAACATCATTTTCTACAATACACATTATTGACACAGTATATTGTGAATGCAAAACTCTGGCATTTAAGTAGTTCATTGTTTCAGATATGATACATGAATAAGTGTTGGCCTCTTATTAGATGAAATCTTGCTGCCATGGAGCTGTCAGAAGGTTTGATACAGTGAAACTTGTTTTTGTTTTTGGTCTCACAGTAACATAGCTTCATGATATTAGAGATCCAAAAAGCAGACTGCAAACTGTAGCCACAGCAGATTTTCTTTTTCTGCTTCAATATTTTTATTGAATACAAACAAGTAAAACATAATAACACAATTTGCCATTCAAGTGATAGTGCCATACAAAAGTATGATGAGTAATTGACATAAATAAGGGTATGCAGCCTGAGCAGCATTAACGTACTGTACCATAAAACGTAGAGCTGTCACAAAAATAGATTGTAGAGCCTGTGTTGATAGCCTCGAATCATGGGGACAGTATCACTGGATAGTTCCACAATAGCAAGGTGCAAAACTTATCCATTAGGTTCACATAGTACTGGAGAGGAAATAACAGAATTACACAGAGAGGAAATGAAGAAAAAGAAGAAGGGGGGGGGGAGGTAAGACAGAGGGTCCAATGGTAGTCACAGTGGCCCATCTGATGTTTAAAGGAGCTCTTCAGTGCAGGTGTGGGTTTGAGTCAAGGTTCCAGTAAGTACTGGTCAAAGTCATGTGGCAGGTAATGGTCAACTCCAGGCTGACAAATGATAAGATGTTTAGGGACACTGTCCTGCAACATGACCTTTATTTTGCTATGAATCATCGATTGCATCACCCTGTGCTTCACCTCAAGGTGACAAAGGTTGGGAGTTTTCCATGCCTTGGCTATAGTTTGCTTGGATGCGGTAGTAAAATATAGCAAGAGTTTAAACTGTGAAGTGGTAATATCAGGCATTCATTTATTAAGAAGCGCTACCACTGGATCAGGCAGCAATGTCGTACCAGGTAGTATGAATTACATATGAAACACATCAGCACAAGAAGCCATTACAAGTGGGCAAGACTACAAGATGAGCAGATGGGTTCCCATATCCAAGCAACCCCATGTTTTTTTCATATATATATATATATATATATATATATATATATATATCAGTGTTGGAAGAAACTTTAGGGAGAAAGATGAATATTGCGGATTATTTTATTTTTCCATGAAGCCTTGTCTTAGTCAAGGTTCACGTCTATCTGTGCCCATGTTTGTCTAATTTTTTTTGGCCATGTTTTAATGCTTATTTTAATGCTTTTTCACTATTATATTGGAAATCATCATGTGTGAAAATCCACAGAAAAATGGACATGCCCCTTTTTTCAAACCTTGCTGCATCACACTGCATCTAAACAGCCTCATTGAATAATATTGCGAACAGGGCCTTGCTGCCCAGCTCTTGTTTAGCGGACACTCTGCTTCCTTTCTATTTCCTTTTACTTTGCCTTCTCTTCCTCTCCCAAAGTTCCATGCTCAGCTACTGCTCCTCTCTTCCACGTAATGCCATGATCAGCTTCCATTCTGTTTCCTTTATGCTGCCCTTATCCACAGCTAGTTGCTATTCTGCCTGCTCTTTATCCATGAACAGCATTGACTTGACCATTCTGCCAGCAGTCTGAAATCGGCTCCCTAACTGCCTTCTATACCCCTTGTTCCACAATCAGTTCAATTCTCAAATCACAACTTCAGGTATTACAAAGAAACTGCCCTTCCATTTACAAGGTTTCTATTATTCATTAAATGCATTAAAAGTACATGTTGACTTCCCCAAACTCCATCCAACATGCTTAGGCCTTGTCTGACTGCTCACTTTGGAGCTTCCAAGTCTGAGTTACCCCCTACCTTCTTCTCCATCTCTTGCCCATGCTCCTTTTTTTCTTTCTCTCTTTTTTTCTCTTTTTAGTTATTTCCTGCCTATGCTCACGCACTTACCGTTCTACGGGGTTGGCTGCAGGAGAAGAGCCTCCCCTTTGGTGACTGCGAGCAAAATTTTGGGATATGGCTTCCTTACATTTTCAACCTATTGGTATATTCCCAAGTTTCAGAACCCTTGTATTTTTTATATTCCTGACTGTAACTGTTATTGATCAGTCTGTATTGGTTTTCACTCATATGCTTGTCTTAGACTTTCTATGCTTATTGTCAAAACCAATAAACATATTGAAACAGAAAAGTACATATTGACTTTAGGTTCGCAGCTAAATGCTAATCAACCACTTCCTCTTATGGCACAAATGTAGCTCTCAGCTACTGCAGCTCTCCTTGGGTCCTGCTAGTCACTTCATGTCCTTTACTAGTCACTTTACAACAACTGTGTTTGTGGTAGAATTGCTGATTGCCTGCCTTTGCGTACAGCATTTAGTGGGACCAGAATGAAGACTGCATCAGCTGACAGGTAAGTATTTCAGTGCTCTGTAAACTTCTGTTGATGATCAAATTCAGCTAGGTTTTATTTGCATTCAGGCTACATTAGAGGTTAGTTTAAGATGCTTCTGAGATCATTCAGAGTCAGATGCAGTTTACCCATTACCCATTCCCATTAATTTGTATGGGGAGAGAAACCGTTCTGAAGTGAATAAGAGTAGGTTGATGTTAGATGTGTAGTGCTACCCCCCTCCCCCCCCCAGGAGCCATTGTCATTAACAGTTTCTTTTCCAACACATTGCAGAGGCAGCCAGGCATACAGCAACAGTTCACTCATTCCGGCTCAATAATCAGTCTAGGGGATGTCTTTTTTTGATTTATTGCTGAAAACCTGTAACTGGGGAGGGCAATGGTGTATATGATACTTCAAAACATCAAGGCACATATTTTGTATGGGGCATTTTCCCTAAGTGATAGCTACATAGTCTTTCACTCCCAGATGTGGACCAGGAGATTATTAGATGCAGAATTTGTAGAGGCAGCTCTCCACTACGCAGTAGCAACACATTGTTTCATTCCCAGCTGTAAGCTGTAGACCAGAAAAATATCCGAGCATGAGTAGCACATGTAAGTAGACTGGAACAGTCTAAGTTTCCCACAGCTGACAACCACAGGATAGGTTTGGACAATCATTAGGAGCAGACTGCAACAGTCTGAGATCTTGCAGCTGAAGACCACAAGATTGATGGCACACAAGGCATATAGTACTGAAACAATTTATTATATCACAGCTGAGGACCATAGATATAAATGCAGCTCAGGAAATGAAGCTCTACTCACACACCCCAGTAGAAGCAAGGCCATGGGTTCAATCCAGGGGAGGGAGTAGTCCAGAAACCAGTCAGGATGGCTTTAGGGCATAGCGGCCCCCTGAAACACACAGTTCCCTTTCCTTCAGGGGAAGAACCACATGATTTTACTTTCTGCCTGGGAAGAACAAAACTTCCTGGGCTCCAGGTTATTTACCTGCCTCCCACTCACCATCTAGGAACACCTCCCCAGGGATTGGCTGGGGTAAGGCAAAAGCCCAGCCAGAGGAGTTTCATTTCCTGCCCTGAGCTCTGGAAAGTTTGCCAGCAGAGCCAGGGGAAATTAATCAAATCCTCAGACTGTAGAGCCAGAACAGAATAGACCAGACAATTGCATTTCCTCTGCTTGCAGAGCAAACCAAACACTAAATATACCTAGCAACCTGTCTGGGAGGATGCTACAGATGCACTGGCAAATTTAGTTCAACTTGTCTAACACAGTAAATCCAAACTCCAGAAAACAGTATTTAGCCCCAGTTCACATACTCTATATGCGAATTGGGTGCGCTTTGAACCGCATCCAATTTGCAAGACATACACATATATGCGGGCTGGCCACAGAGAGATTTCAAAAAGAGTCCAGTATGATTTTCAGATGCGATTTCTAGTGTTATACACTTTATTAATTCGCACCTGAACCACTGAATTAAGTTGTACTGGACAGGGCTTGAAATTGCACTGCAAACCAGCCCCACACATATGTAAACCTAGGCTAAAACAGTTACTGTGACAGTTTTTTCCTTTGGAATAAAGGTTTCACATAACAGAATACAAGCTGGTCATTGTAAGCACCCCTGTCAGTGTTAAATGGTGTATCTCGACACTCTGACTGCCACTTTTACTGAAAAGAAAGAAAAATCAACCCAAAAACAACAAAAAACAAATACAGCCACTAGATTTACGGTTTGGTAAACTGCAATATATTTAAATTACATTTTTGGATTTAGATAAGCTTTAGCTGCAGATTAGTCTTCAGAGACAATTCACCCCTGACATTGCAGCGTGACTGGGGTAACTGGATTAAAGGGGTGGTTGCAAGTTCATTTGTATGTAACACTGCTGACAATTATGTTTTTCAATCAGTTCCCCAGTAATAAACTGGAGATAGCTGTTGTCAGTTCATCACTTCAGTCAAATATCCCCGAACAAGATTTTTTTTAATATATCATTTTGAGAGTATGCAAGGAAATGCAAATCTTCCCTTTGTATATCCATGGCCAGCTGTGCATTCAGAACTTATGGTGTATGGCACAGTCACATCCTAAATGTACTATTTATCTAAATTGCATACAGCTGTCTGAGCATTTTTGCTATCACCAATGCAATAAGGAATAATTTGTCTTGAAGTTTGCCAACACAGGTAAATGGTTTAATAAAAAAATTCTGACTTTACATTATGAATGTTTGTTTAATGCATTAAAGGGTGAGGTGGACATTCTAGTTCCAATCCATCCAGGCTGATTTTCTGGCCCCTCTTTTATTTTTAACTTCGGGAATGTATACAGTGGGTGGGATTTACATGTATGCTTTGATCTTTTTTCCCCAGGTTCTAAGCCACTTGGCGCCTACAGGAAAAGTGGTTGATGATAATATTAGGAGCCTCTTCTTCGGAGACTATTTTAAACATGATAGTGACGCTAGAGTATATGATGAAATCACTGATCTGAAGCAGCTGACAAACGTCATGGAATACTATCTGGATGAATTTAATAATGTCAGCAAAGCTCCAATGTCCTTGGTAATGTTTAAATTTGCTATAGAACATATCTCAAGAATTTGTCGAGTGTTGAAACAGGACAATGGCCACTTGCTCTTGGTTGGGATTGGTGGAAGCGGAAGACAGAGTGCTACCAAACTGGCCACTTTCATGAACTCCTTTGAGCTCTTTCAGATTGAAATATCAAAAAACTACACAATAAATGAATGGAGAGATGATGTGAAGAAAGTTATGCTGCAAGCAGGTGTGGCAGGCAAGAACACAGTCTTTCTGTTCTGCGATCACCAAATCAAAGATGAAGTGTTTGTAGAAGATATCAACATGCTGTTGAATACTGGGGATGTCCCTAACATCTTTCCAGCAGATGAGAAGGCAGATATAGTTGAGAAAATGCAGTCCATCGCTAGGACAGAGGGGAAGAAAATCGAAGCTACTCCTATGGCTATGTACAACTTCTTTGTCGAGAGAGTCAAGGCTAATTTACACATCGTGTTAGGTAAGAATACAGCAATGTTAACTTGTCCTAACATATCTAATATGTACTGTGAAGGGTTAAAACTGATATCCAAACAATACTCATTATTTACTTATTTATTTTATTTATTACAGGTATGCATATGGTGCTATCATTTTACGCAGTGCTCAATGTATACAGTATATTATACATTCACATCAGTCCCTGCCCTCAAGGAGCTTACAATCTAAGGCCCCTAACTCGCATACATACACATTCTAGGGCCAGTTTTAGACAGGATCCAATTAACCTACCAGCATTTCTTTGCCAGATTTTTTTTTTATGAATGCCATGGTTCCACCTGTTCAGGTTGATCCAGATATTGTGCAATCCTACAACACTCTTTTTCCAGATTTTTGTTATATGCAGTAGGTACAACCTTTTTATAACATATTCCCAAAGGAAGAAGAGCAGCACTCTGATGTGAACGTCTTTGAGAATCCACCAGACTAAATTAAACCTTTGATTTAAAAGGAAATATTTAATAAAAAATAAAATATGTAAAGTGTACAATTTACATGCTTTTCGGGTTACTTGATGTTCAGCTCCAGGCTTTCCTCCCTTGAAGCCCCTGGCGGTATTATGTGGTTTATCTTGAGGCTGGTCATTGAGCATGCAGGGTCCTTATCCTCTCTGATGATGTCCATGCAGTGCATGGTTCTTGAAGATACAGAAAACATGACTGATGTTACAATGTCAGTGCTGCTGTTTGCAACTGTGAGCGCAGGGTACCATGGGGATACCTGCTAAGAGGAAAGGACCAAAATTCCATGCACTTACTGTGTGTCCTTAAACTTCTGGGTTGAATGATACAAAATAGAGATGCAAATAAAGATGCAAAAAAATTAAAACAGTGTTTTTTTAAATAACAATTACTTGTAATACACAGAACTTTGGCAAACTAAATGTCATTCAATTTAAGTGGAAGAAAAGCAGAATTAAAGTGGAAGAAACACCTAACACTAACTATTCTTAAAAGTGTCCCCTTCCTCCTTCTTCTACCTATCCTGTATACCCTGTGCAAAAAAAATCTGTATACTTCCATCTTTTTAATTTGTTTCTGTCTGGTCACATGATCCTACAGCTCCGACTCCCCCCAAGTAAGGGGGTTTGCCAACAGCTGAGAATTCCGAGATTAGTGTTAATTCCACTTTTCTTCCACTTTAATCGAATGACATTTTGTTTGCTAAAGTGCTGTGTATTAATTAAAGTAATTGTAATTGTCATATAAAAAAGCACTGTTGTAACTTTTTGTATCTTTATTTGCATCTGTTTTGTATAATTCAAACCAGAAGTGTAAGGACACGCTGTGATTTCAGGGAATCATAGTTCCTTCCACTTTAATGAATGGATCTGCTTTAACCGCCTCCCGCCCGCCATATAGTAAAATGATGGACGCAAGGCGGTTCTCTCGTTCTGGGAGGACGTCATCTGATGTCCTCCCATTCTAACCGCGCATGCACGGCCCTAGGAGCGCGCAGTGTGGCGATCGGCGGTGCGCTGTGTCCCTCGGACACAGCGGATCAACGGAAAGAGCCAAAGATGTTGACTCGGTCATGTGACCAGCTGTGTCCAATCACAGCTGATCACATGTAAACAGGGAAATGCCGGTTATTGGCATTTCTCTCCTCATGAGCTGTCACGCTAACAGCTCGTGAGGAGAGGAGAGCCGGTAATCGGCATTCCTCGGAGGGGACATGTAAACAGATCATCAGAGCACTGATGATCCGTGTGCCCTGATGATCTGTGTAGCCCCAGCAGTGCCACCTGTCAGTGTCCATCAGTGCCAGCTGTCAGTGCTCACCCATGCCACCTGCCAGTGCCCATCAGTGCCACATCAATGCCACATTTCAGTGCCCATCAGTGCCACATCAATGCCACATATCAGTGCCTATCTGAACTTCCTTTCAGTGTCACCCATCAGTGCCACAGTGCCAACTATCAATGCCAGTCAGTGCCACCTATCAGTGCCAGTCAGTGCCGCCTATCAGTGCCAGTCAGTGCCGCCTATCAGTGTGCATCAGTGCGCCTATCAGTGCCGCCTAACAGTGCCAGTCAGTGCCACATAACAGTGCCAGTCAGTGCTGCCTATCAGTGCCATATATGAGTGCTGCCTTTCAGTGCCCATCAGTGATGCCTGTCAATGCCCATCAGTGCCACCTATCAATGCCTCTTCATCAGTGCCCATCAGTGCAGCCTATCAGTTCCCATCACTGTAGCCTCATTAGCACACATCAGTGAAGGAGAAAAATCACTTATTATAACAAAAACTAAGAAAAAACATTTTTTTTTCTAAATTTTCAGTGGTTTTTGGTTTGTTTAAGAAAAAATAAAAAACCCAGAGGTGATTAAATACCACCAAATTAAAGCTCTATCTGTCACAAAAAAATTATAAACATTTCATCTGGGTACAGTGTTGCATGACCGCGCAATTGTCATTCAAAATGTGACAGCGCTGAAAGCTGGAAATTGGCCTGGGCAGGAAGGGGGTATAGGTTCCCAGTAGGCAAGTGGTTAAGAAACACCAGTTTCAGTCCAATGTTTAAAGCTCAAAACACATACATCCTATCAGTTGTTTGTGAAACTCTGCATTCACTCATGGTTTCCTGGCATTAAAGTGGTATTAAACCCAAAACTGAAAATGTTATATATTGCCACTTATAAATCATTAGTTGTGGCGGCTGCATCAGTTTCTTTTTTAGGCCCTTTTACCTCTGTTTTCACCAGGTGATCTGCCCAGTAATACACCTTCTGTATTAGAGTGCCCCCACTCTAGATGAAGAAGGTGACACAGCAGGCAGCATCATTGTTAATCTGTGGGGGAGGCTAGTATTGGATAGACTAGCAGATTTAGTTACACTAACACATTAAAACCAAACTCCAGCTTACACTTTATGGCAGTTACAACAGTTTTTTCTTTTACTTTTGGAATAAAGGTTTTACATTAAAAGAAAAAATAATCATTATAAAATTATAAAAATAAAAGCTAATCATTATAAACACCCCTGTCAGTGGTAAATAGTTTGTCTCTTAACTGATATATTTTAGGAGAGCTGGTTCTGTTGGAAACAACAGACTTACTGGCCAGATCTCCAGTCAATATTAAACATAAGAAAGCCTAAAGAAGAAGACTAATGCAGCCATCTCATCTATGAATGAGTAAGCTGCAGTATTAACCTTAAGAATCTGATGAAAGCTATGGACCCCCTCTCCAGATATGTTCACATAAACACAACTTTGCATGCAATGATGAACTTTATTTTATTGAAATCTGAAATACACATATGACATGCACAAAGTTTAAATACTTTCAATTCAAACATTCTTAACAAAAACTCATCCCTTTTCATGCAAAAAGAAATGGCCACTCATTACAAAAATGAAATACAATCATCTTGCACAATTTAAACAAAACTATTTTAATCCTGCTCAAATCTATTACTATTACTACTACTGGAAAATGAGAATTAGTACTTGTTATTATGGAGTAGCACAAGATGGTGGTTTTGCAGAGAACAATAAGTCAAGAGACTCTTAGCGGCTGGTGCAATAAACAAGGGCAATGTGTATTTTATTTAATTTCTTTCAATGGCTATATAATGAATGTAAATGTTATTTTTTTGTCTGACCCTCACAGACCTCCTGAAACCCCAGGTTAGGAACCCCTGATCTATAGGCACTGCTTGCTAGATATACTTTATGGATACTTGCCTTTGCTCATAGTTTACATTGTACAGTTAATATAACATGATTTGTGTTTCTGGCCCAATAGCTATGAGTCCTATCGGTGATGCCTTCCGCAATCGACTGCGCATGTTTCCTTCACTGATAAACTGCTGTACCATTGATTGGTTCCAGACATGGCCAACTGATGCTTTAGAGATGGTGGCCAACAAGTTCTTGGAAGATGTGGACCTTGATGATGACATTAGGAAAGAGTAAGTGTTATGTAATTATAGATGATTTATATAGCCTGTTAGAACTATGTCTGTGTATAATATTTTGCTTAGAAATATGAATAGGTTTTTTCAGTTTCATGGAAACATTAAAGCATTATGATAATGCCAGTTATACAAAGAAAATGACTTGAAGCTTTTCAATGTTCCCTTTACCTTTCTCCTTCAGTAGCTAAATCCATTCTTCTTTTGCAACAATATTCAGTGCTGAATTTAAAGATGGATAATAACTGCTTGTAAAACCAAGTTAAGAATTTTAAAGAAATATGTCCTATGTATGCACTTTTATGCAGCAGACATTGAAGGAGTCAACCATAATGAGACTCATAATGAAACCCCAAATCTTAGTACTGTTTTTTGCCTGCTCCAGAAACGATATTTTTTTTATGGTGTTAGGAAATGTGGTTAGGTTAGGTTTTTTGCTGCTAACCCACTTCCCAAAATCGTACAAGCTCTGAAGTAAAGTAGACATCTGCAGTACTATGTGCAGTGATGTGTCTGTACCATATCTATAGGCAGCACAGTGGCTAAATGGTTAGCACTTCCGCCTCGCAGTACTAAGGTTCAAATCCCAACCACGGCACCACGTGCCTGGAGTTTGCATGTTCTCCCTGTGCCTGCGTGGGTTTCCTCCAGGTACTTCGGTTTCCTCCTACACTCCAAAGACATGCTGGTAGGTTAATTGGCTCCTGTCTAAATTGGCCCTAGTATGTGTATGTATGAATGTGAGTTAGGGACCTTAGATTGTACACCCCTTGAGGGTTAGGGACTGATATGAATGTACAATATATATGTGAAGCGCTGCATAAATTGATGGTGCTATATAAGTACCTGTAATAAATAAATACATATCTAGCACTGCTTGCAGCAGTCAACCAGCAGCAGCCTCAATCATTCTTAACTAACTGTGTTAACTAACAGCCATTCTGGGAGGCTCAGTTGAAATTAGTACTGTACTACTATGTATACTGCTCATTCTACATATATTATACACTGATACTATACCGCACAATATAGATTGCTATAATGTTAGGTCTACCACTAGTAATGAGAGTCTGTATGAGAAGTACATAGTTATATTAGATTTATCTTGGTGCCACAGTTCCCTATACTTGGGTCCTCTATTAATTTACCACCGTAAAAAAAACTGAATGAAGTCTGCATATTATAATTAGATTTTTGTAGGTTTCATCCAGGTGCCCTTCTACTACTGGTAACGTACTCACAGAATAATCATCTATTTAACAAGAATGTTGGTCTATATGACTGTTATTAAATGAGAAGCTCCCTTTTACAGTCATGAACCAACACAACTGATTATGGGGTTGATTTACTAATGGTAAATAGCCTGTGCACGCCAAGTGCACTTGGAAGTGCACTATAAGTACACTGAATGTGCATTTGCTGCAGATCTGAGGGGAACATACAAGGAAAATAAAAAAAAACATTTTTGCTTGCATATGATTGGATGAAAGCAATCAGCAGAGCTTTGCCTCATTTCAGAACTTCCCCTTGGATCTAAAGCAACTGCACTTGCAGTGCACTTCAAGTGCACAGTATATTTACCTTTAGTAAATCAAAACCTATGTGTTTTTTTAGACAAATTATGTTAAGAGCCTATTTTTGCTTGATGTGCTAATATACAAAATTGTTGCATTTTTGGATGCATATCGGACGTATGTTACATTTATAGAAGAATCCATACAGCTAACCGAAAATATGCAGTTCTCATGATGTGGGTGTTCCCAAAAGCTGAACTCTAGGAAGACACAAACAAATGCCGCCCTGTAATGCTTCATACATCATTGACTGTATTTTTTTTTTAAATACAGACAGTGTAAGTACTTGCATATGACCTGGTCTCAGCCTCTTATAGTCCCTGTTCAGCAGAGTTAGAGTGTAAGAGAAAGAAGCAGGACAGCGAGCTTGCCAATATGATGAGAAAGTAGTATGACAACCAGGGGCGGACTGACAACTCATGGGGCCCCCGGGCAATAGGGGATCATGGGGCCCCTGTGTCCTTGCCCAAACTCAAAAAAGCCTATGAAAAAGGTACCAGGGGCATCTCATGGGGCCCCCTACTGACCCCAGGCCCTCGGGCAGTGCCCGAGTTTCCAAATGGTCAGTCCGTCCCTGATGACAGCTTACCGCTGTGCTACATCTCGTTTTGCTGTCCAGTCCTAGGCTGGGGAGGGTCCAGGACAGTCTGGGCTTAGAGGAAGTAGGTTTAATAATGCTGGACCGAGGACATATTGTGAAACAGATAAAGGGGAAGGCTCAATACTGAGGGGGGATATTACTATAAAACCTGCTTTTTTATTTTATCTTTTAAAAGGCTGTTCAGTTTTATCTTTATCATTTTTGTCTGGTGTTCTGCTTTAAACTGAGCACAATATTATATTATTGTGATATGTATAAAAAAGAATCCTAAATATATTATAGAAATACTGAAATGATGTTAGCATGGAGCTTAGTGCCTAGTTTAGCACAGAAAGCTTATTTTTTTAACATCAATATAATTTCTGTAACTACCAGAGGAATAAAGAATTTCTATATGGAAAACAGGAAAACATATTTTCTGGAAGGATTATCACACCTTCTGTTTACTGTTGGAAAACCAAATGCAGCCAAAAAGCCTTTAAATCTGGAACACTTCACTGTGGCAATGTTGATTTATAGAAGCTTCCTGACAAGCTTTAATGTATGTATTTCTGTGTAGAAGTATTTTGACAGCCCTCCTTGTGACAAGAAATATATGTATTGCTGTGTATTATCCAGGTGTTTCTTGTGACAAGAATTAATTTATGTCTCACTGTGCATATATATTGTGCATGGCCTTCTTGTGGCAAGCATTATTGTGTCTTGCTGTGTATATGTATTATATAGATCTTTTTTCATGATGAGCAACAATGTATATACTGCTGTGTATATGTATTATGCAGTTCTTCCCCAACAGAAGGATTAAATGTATGTATCGCTTTGTGAAATGTCCTAGGGTTGTTTCCATGTGCAAATATTTCCAAGAAAGCGTCAAGGAGCTGTCAGACAGTTACTACAATACACTGCGCCGACACAACTATGTCACCCCAACCTCATACCTGGAGCTGATCCTGACTTTCAAGACTTTACTAAACAGCAAGCGTTATGAGGTGGACACCATGAGGAACCGATACCTCGTTGGTCTCGAAAAACTAGAATTTGCATCATCACAAGTAAGCACAATAACACAGGATAATGTGCAGTTGTTATTGCTGCACCAAACAGGTTATAGTTAGTTTTCAGACCCATTTTATCCAAGTATATAACTTAACACCTTTTACATAGTTAGGTAGATTAGGTGTATTAGACTGAAAGTGTATGTATGGGTAAAATTATAACCAGTACATCAGTACAACGCTCTAATATATCCACATTTTCTGAGGTTTTGTCTCTTTTACCCCTTCCTGCTGCCCCCCAGCCCCATTAGAAGGTTCTAATTGCCAGGATCATGTGACTGCTGTGATTTGCAGTCAGAGCGGTCACACGATCGAAAAACTCCCAATCCCAATCCCAGGTATGCATCCACTGCTTACTGTGCTGGGAGCTCGCAGGGAGAGCGCATGTGTTTACAGAGGGACTCATATATGCAGCTGTTCGGTGTTAAAGTCCACCCGCCAGAGGCCGCATATACAGTATACCTCCAACTCCAAGTATACCTCCAACTGGAAGTGGTTAAAATGCTGCAAGTACAGAAAAATACCTTGTAATCCTGGCAGATATCCAGTGAGCTTGTCTCTTCCTTATCAGTTATCAGTCCTGTTCAGTTAATTTCTGTGGGCTACAGAACACTCCCTTTCCCAATGTAATGGCAGTAAGTAGAGGGGGATGTGCTCTGTAGGGTGACATCTCTCCATTAAACAGTACAGTGAGTGAGCTGTATCACCCTAGGACAGAAAATATGTTACTGGCTGAATTATGCTTATGGCAAACAAAATTCTACTGGCTACCACACAACTTCTAGGTTTATTATACTCTTGTATAGTTATTCATCAATCTAATGCATGATTATTGTCTACTCCCACTGATGTTGGGGCATTTTCTACTCCCACTGGCCACAGTCCAGACCCCCCTAAAGTCTGAAGGACAGTAGACTGACTCTTTGTTTAGAAAGGTTGGAGACCCCTGTCATTGGCCACACCTCCCATAATCCTCTCTTTAAGTAGTTAAATCTTCCCACCAGGGGCAGACTGACAACTCATGGGGCCCCGGGCAATAGGAGATCATGGGGCCCCTGAGCCCTTGCCCACACCCAAAAAAGCCTATAAAAAAGCAAATGAAAGGTACCAGGGGCATCTCATGGGGCCCCCTACTGACCCGGGCCCTCGGGCAGTGCCCGAGTGCTCGAATGGTCAGTCCGCCCCTGCTTCCCACTGATATGCAGGTTAATGCCAGTCACCAACACTGGATGGGTTTCTGATTGGCTGATCTCATGATTACTTTGATCTTGCATGAATTAAAATAATCAAATGTGTACATCCTTTATCATGGTAATTAAAGAATATGTAAACCTAACATTTTATATTCTTGATATGTGCCTGCTGTACCATGCACTTGTGTTAAAAAGTTTCCTGTTCTCTCTGTATTTCTTCATTTGTGTGAAATACCAGGTGTTCCTTACAGTTCCTTTGCTTTCCCATTAAAAATTTACCATACTAGGCATGAGATCAAAGCATGGCCAGTTTTCTAGCTGTGCTGGAACTCAACCTGCTCCCCTTCAATGATGAAAATTCTGCTGACTCCCCCTCCCCCATAGCCCATCACTAAGACAACCAGTGGGCTGCTGTTTCTCCTCCCCCAGCTATCTAAACTCCTTATGCAGCTGAAAACAGCAATTATGTGACCACTTATAAAGAAGGAAAGGTATTTATAATGCTTTTGTATATACACAAATGTTTTGCCTTTCATTTCTATTTTAACCTGAATGGGGCTGATTTGTTAATGGCAAATATACTGTGCACTTCAAGTGCACTTGCTCCAGAGCTTAGTAAATGCGGCAAAGCTTCACTTTGCCAAGAATACCCAATCACATGCAAGGAAAAAAATGCAGCATTTTTGCTTGCATATGATTGGATGATAGAAATCATTAGCGTTTCCCCTCATAAATAGAGCAACTGCACTTGAAGCGTTCTTGCAGTGCTCTTGCAAGTACACTTACAAGTACACTTGCAGTGCGCAGACTATTAGCCTTTAGTAAATCAACCCTTGTTGTTTTACAAGGTAAGGGTACACATACACTATAGGGTTGATTTACTAAAGGTAATGAAGGTAGTAAAGGTATAGGTACTGTGCTCTGCGAGTGCAGTTGCTTTAGATCCGAGGGGAAGCTCTGAAATGAGGCGAAGCTCTGCTGATTTCTTTCATCCAATCATGTGCAATCAAAAATGCTGTTTTTTTATTTTCCTTCCATGTTCCCCTCAGATCTGGAGCAAGTGCACTTTCAGTGCACTTCCAAGTGCACAGCCTATTTACCTTGAGTAAATAAACCCCTTTAACTTCTTTTGAAGAACATTTTCTACAACTGTTTGCATTGGGTACAGTCAGTTTTGGCTTTATGAACCTGAAAAATGCCTTATTGCAAGCCCAACTGGTCAGGAAGCTTATCACAAAATATACCTAATTATCATATGGCTGAGATGTCTTTACACATCAGCTACAGAAATCCTTGCCATTATGTTCAAAGTATATTTCTATTTACACCATAAATATTTGCAAAAATACCAATCATACCAATATCTCATAAATTAATTTGTGTTGTGTTGCACTGTAAAAGTAGGTCCTGTTCTACATTTTTTCTGTGCAGGGCAACATACATCGATATAAACTGCTCCTATTGAAATACTTTGATTATACCATGTACATGCACTGGCATGTATTGATCAATCCATGCTAGCGTATCTGATGTGAATAGACCCGAAATAGTATTTTTTGTTCTATAAAAATATGTGAATTAGTATAGAATGCACTCTGTGGACCTGTGTTTTTCTAAAACTGGAATCCCTCTTTAAAGCGGAGTTCCAGCTTAAAAAAAAAAAATCAGCAGCTACAAATACTGTAGCTGCTGACTTTTAAAATAGAGAAATAGAGCCACTTACCTATCCCTCGGTCCAGCGGTGTCCTCACCACCACTGGTTTCAACGGACTTCTTCTCTCCCTGGCGCCGGCATCTTTAGTGTGGGCACCCGGCTGTGACAGCTTGCGGCTTCATTGCGCATGTGGCAGAAGCGCTGCGCTTTGTGCATGGCCCTGTAATCTTCGGGGACCTGTCACATGTCCCAGAAGGCTATGGGGAGGGAGGGAGGAAAACGTCTGCTTCCGATCGCCTAGGCGATCTCAGTGGAAGTGGGAGCGGGTACCTGACAAATTCGGGTAGCCGCTCCCCAAAGGTGCTGATCCTTAACGGGGAGAAGAGGACAATGCATTAAAGCGGAACTTCCCCTTTTGGGTGGAACTCCACTTTAATAACCTGATAATAACAGAAAACTATACATTACATTGCTGATACAATAAAAGATTTGTTGGGATAGTCAGAGAAACAACTACATGGAGAAGGAAGTTAAAATGACTTCTAATTTGCATTTATAATTGTATACAATATATGAATTCTGTTTGTGGCAGGTTATGGATGTATTCACTCTCATGTCTAATCTTGCTCTTATAAAAACCAATAAAAATAATGAAAAATAAAGGATTTGAGTCAATTGTGACAGTATAAAAGGAAGATGTAATATCACTCTGAAAACTGAAAACATATTAAGTATCTGACAGCTTTTTATTATCTTTTGTAATATTCATTATTTGACTATGCTTTCTTTCTTTTCAACTCTTAGAAATGAGTACAAAGAAAAAAAATACTTATAATGTTTAAATAATGGAATGAACTAACAATGGGAGTGAGTGTAGTCAGCTCCTCTGTTGTGTTATGTTCTAGTCTTTATCAAGCCTTACATTTACTAATCAGTGCTATTCTTGATGTAATTTGTATTAGGTTTCAGTTATGCAGAAAGAGCTCACTGCGCTTCAACCAGAATTGATTAAAACTTCAGCAGAAACTGAGAAGATGATGATTAAAATAGAAAAGGAGACTGTGGATGTTGACGCTAAAAGAGAATTGGTGTCTGCTGATGAGAAGGTGGCTAATGAGGCAGCTGCAGCTTCTAAAGCAATTAAGGTAATCAAGGGATCAATGTTTGGCTATAGTGTCTTGTTAGCTGTGTCAGTGGTTACCTATGACAAATGTAACTCAATTTACCAGTTTTGGCAGTGCTGAGCTTGAGGCTATCTAGAATTTAAAACTGAAAGAGTACTAGTGATACTGGAGAAAGTTATACAGGGCAAAAGTTTTCCACTCCGTGTGTTTCTTTTAGTTAAGATTCGTTTTTCGGACAAAAATTAAATTTTCTGAGATTCTGATGTAAGCAAATCTCCAAATGGATATAGCAATAAATGTAAACCAATCCGAAAAAAAATTAACAAATGCATTCATTTCCTTCAGACGAAGTCTTATGATGCGATAGTACTTCAGGCTCATGAGAAAACTATTTCATGTTTCAAATTTGTTTGATGATTTGGATAATGAATGGATAAGAATTTTATTCGTTAATTCGGATGCACAGTCGATAGTGTCCAATCAGCTCATGCCATTTCTCTTGGTGGATTGGACTAGCATCCGAAAATATAGAATCCTTATGATTCAAATCCGAACATATAGCAATCTTCCACAAAAACTGCAAAATTTTTCAAATCCACCAGCATCAACTAATATACAAAACAAATGCCAAAGATACGAAATGAATTCTGAAAGCAAATTAGTTCTACATAACGAATATGAGGAAACGAAAGCCTTCAATGAACAAATGTATCCGAAACGAAATGAAAATTTTTGATGTGCACATGACTACCATGCACTATCTGTTTTTCACACAGTAAATCATCCATGCCCCATGCTGCTGTTCACTGGATTCATTAAAGTGTATTTACATGTTTGCATTCAAATAGTGATTAACACGTATTTTATATTTGTTACATGTAGTCATTCAAATAGCATAACTTAAAATTTGCTGCTTACATTTTACTTACTATTCCTGAAAACTTTAAAACATTATTTTTTTTCTGCTATGCAGTGTTAAAAAGAGGGCTAGCCAGTTAAGGTTTACCATAATTAAAGCTGTCTGTGCTATGCTGAAAGATCTCATTAGTAGTTGTAAATTACATTTGAACACTGTCTATCCTACCAAAGGGTCAAAGTTCTAAAAGCTAGGCTTCTGTGTTGTATGCTAAGGAGGGGAAACTCAGTATGTCCCCAAACTTTGTCTGGGAACAGACTCACTTAAAACTTTTTCAGAGTAGCTTGTAATCTATCCAAGTCCTGCACCAAAGAACAGGGGCGGACTAACAACTCAAGGGGCCCCCGGGCAATAGGTTATCATTGGGCCCCTGTGTCCTTGCCCAAACTCAAAAAAGCCTATAAAAAAGGTACCAGGGGCATCTCATGGGGCCCCCTACTGATCCCGGGCCCTCGGGCAGTGCCCGAGTTTCCAAATGGTCAGTCCGCCCCTGCCAAAGAAACATCTAAAAGATAAGACATTGTTTGCCATGTGAATGGGAACACATATAATTGGGGGTTTTCTTAAATTTAAAAAAGTATAAATACACTTTAAGGTTCTAGGTCACCCTAGCTATGAGAACGTCTGTATTATTCAGGACCTTATAAGACTCTTAAGATGCTATAATGATGACAGGTATTTATACCCACATGGAAGAAAAATATATTTGAAACATGTTTTAAAAATATTCTTCCCAAATATATTGACATATATTTGAAATGCTACAATTTTGGCCATATTCAATATATTTCTATATATATATATATATATATATATATATATATATATATTGTGGCAGTGCGGTGTCCTGCCACGGCCAAAATAAAGCTGAAAACCCTGGATTCTCAACCAGGCGGGTTGAGGGGCTCCAGAGGGTTGATGTATTGCAGAGGAAACTGACTTTTCGGTTTCCTCATTTATTCATTAAGTTTGTTTTGGGATCTGGAGCCTGGAGATTTCAAAGAGATCTGGGAGGGATGAAATCTCCAATCCGGGGTCCGTGTTTTGAGAACCCCCAGCACACTGATTGCACAGGTGTGTGCAGGCCTTTTTGTAGAGGCCTAACCATGGTTCTGGGCTCCACCCCGGCAGACAGGAGTCAGGAGGGCTCCACCCTGGCTGACGGGAGGTCTCTGCCTTGGAGTCAGGTGGAAGCCAGACTAGCTGTGTGCTAGTGGCCATAATTTGGGAAGAGTCTGCAGGAGACAGACAGTGAGCTGCGTACAAGCCAAGAGGCTGAATCTTTGTTGGTATTGCTTGATGGTGAATACCCCTGCGTGGGAAGCATTTTTGTTGAACTTTTTCTTTTAAATAAAATTGGGCCAAAAGGCCCTTAAAGAAGCAAGTTGCTGTGTGCTTAAACAAGAAAAGCTCTACCATTTTGAAGCGAGTTCCCACAATATATATATACTGCATGTTGAAAATGTATTATTATTATTATACAGGATTTATATAGCGCCAACAGTTTGCTCAGCACTTTACAATATAACTGGAGACAATACAGCAACAATACCGTTCAATACAAGAGGGATAGGAGGGCCCTGCTCCTTGGAGCTTACAATCTGGTAAATACTGGGGGGTTGCTTTACCTTTTTTGTAGTGGTCACATGACCACTATTGTCTTCTCCTCCTCAAGTTCCAAGGAGTGGAAGCTAAAGCTAACAATCAGCAACGTCTGCCAATGTCACAAATCCCAGGAGTTCATTAGCTCCCCGGATACCAGCATAGCATCTACATGCTTTAGGTGGGGATAGAGGGATGGCTGACATCTCTAGGCACTCCCTTCCCACAGCATATGGCATGGGCAAGCTCAGCAAGGCTGGAGGAAGGGGGGGGGAGAAGGAGCAGCCAGCGATGTCAAAGACTATGGGACTATAGGCACCCCACAGCACAGCATCCAGTAAGTCCCATTAGAAGAGACAAGGATGCAAACTAACCACGCTAGCACAGATCGGCTTCTGTACTTAGCATGGTCAGAAATCAAGAGGAGGTACATGTATTCCGAGGACACTGGCAGGATCAGCAGGTATTAAGTATAGCTTCAACTTTTATTGAATAAATTAAACGGTACTAGTAGCTGATGTGACGGACGGAGCAATGTAGTCCCAAAGTTTTCAAATCTCGGTTTACCTACTGTCCTACTCTAAATTCACCTTTTAACAAAAAATAAATGCATAATTTTTGCAGGTAAAAAAAACCCCCAAAAAACGTGCATTTATTATTTTTTATTTACAAAATATGTGAAAAAATATGTGAAAAATATTTTTAAAAATACATTTCAATTAATACTGTATGTCTTTAAACATACAAATCTACAATTTTGGAATGCATTTACAAATATATGTTAATGACTTTTTTATGTTAAAAAAAATCTTAAGAATATATTCTTTTTTTAAAATATATTCTTCAGATTTTTTTTAACATATAAAAAAGTCATTCTAACATATATTTTTACATATATTTGTAAATGCATTCCAAAAATGTAGATTTGTAATTTTAAAGACATACAATATATTTGAAATGTATTTTTAAAAATATTTTTCAAATATTTTGTAATAAAATTGCATTTCAACATGCAATATATATATATATATATATATATATATATATTGCATGTTGAAATGCAATTTTATTACATTCTTATTCTTAAGATTTTTAAAGATTTTTTTAACATAAAAAAGTCATTTTAACGTATATTTTTTTAATGAATTCCAAAAATGTAGATTTGTATGTTTAAAGGCATACATTGTTAATTGAAATGTATTTTTAAAAATATTTTTCACATATTTTTTCACATATTTTGTAATACATTTTCAACATACAGTATATATATATTATATTTATTGAAATATGTTGAATATAGCCAAAATTGTAGCATTTCAAATATATGTCTATATATTTGGGAAGAATATTTTTAAAATATATTTCAAATATATTTTTCTTCCATATGGGTAAGCACAACATGTAGGAGGATGTAAACAACGAATAAAATAATTGAATAGATTTCCAATGACAATGGATATATGACTTTAAGACTCATTTATATTAATATTAAAGTGTTACTAAACCCAGGACTTTGCTTTCACTATATCTGGTCTTCCACAGTACACAGAACATGGCAATTATTTTATTAAATATACTGTAAACTGCTAAATACCTTTTCTCATCAGCAGTTAGAGCAGTTTTGTGACTTCTATCAGTGTCCAGCTGTGCACTGGCTAAAGCTTGTAGGAGGAGTTTTCATTCTCCCCTGATTGTCCTATGAGGCTGCATGATCCATGACACCTTTGTCCAGACAGTTCTGATTGGCCCTGGGTTGATCACATGCACCCTCCCAAACACATAAGCCATATACACTAAACTGAGCATGTGCAGAGTGGCACCTAGAGCTCTGTACTATCAGCAGATGGGCTAAGGACAGTGGAAGAAGGGGAGAATCAGAGAAGACAGGATCAAACAGCCTTTTTACACAATGTAGATAATTAGCAACTTAGGTTCCAGAGTGAATAAAACAAGAATGCTTTACTGCATATTCAGACGGATTTTACTGTTGTGGGTGTAGTAATACTTTAAGATGTTTTTGATTAGTGTTCTTGAAACCCAACTCCAGTTAAAAATCATTTTAGACTTTTGGATAGAGTGTGATAGGGTTAGATCTTCTGTCATCTATTTATTGCTATACGTATACCTGTTTAGGAGATTTATTTTCTCCTAATTTTATGGATATTGGACAAGACAAGAAAGGAGTAAAGCAGGCCCTAGATGGTTCGAATCTCAGCTGGATTAGCAGGGACTGGCCGAGATTCGATCCATGTATGAGCAGGCTGATTGTACTCAAGTTGATCCATCAATCGACTTGGGTACAACCAGCATGTCATATTTCTAGCATGTGATTATTGCCAGTGGCTGTAGCCGCTAGCACTATTCACTGTGTTCTCCCAACAGGGAGGGCTCCCTGCAACCACTCCTCCCACCTATCAGGAGAACACAATAGCTCCTCAGGAGGGATTGACAGTCAGTGTTGATGGGGGAATTGGTTGCAGTAAAGAAAATCACATCATTTATGGCCTGCCTAAAAATCAAAGTTTATTTTACAGTGGGGAAGTGTCAGAACCTCATTGTGTCTTCTGTAGGGACATTTCCCTTGACTACCCGTCCAGGTAATTAGTGTCATTGAGAACAGGAAGTGTTATGTCTGCAGCCAGCTATATGTAAGGCTTGTATGTATGGGTGTTCTCTAATCAGATATGCTGGAGGCTATATACAGTAGCAAGTTCATAAAATAATTGTCTATGTTGTTCTGCAGCCACTAAGAATCAAACTGTAATTCTCCATTTGTTATCTTTATGTGTAGGTTTGAATCTGATTAGAGGTAGTGGGACATTGTAATATCCCACTGTCACAAATTGCTAGATTTCTTTATAGTGATTAACAAAGAAATGTATGCATTTCATGACTGCCTATCAGAAAAGTATTCATTAAATTCTGCTGTCGCGCATTATATTCTTCAGCAAGGAATTACTTTGCATGCTTGCATCCATTTTATTCCTTTAAAAGAGAAAGTTCTTGTTTGGCCTTACAACATTCTTGAAAGTAGTGCAGTCATGGTTCCTTCAGTCATATATTGTACTTTTATTGTAAAACTCCTTTACTTTTAAAACTCCATCCAAATTGTGTCTTTCAACCCTCTCTAAGTCTATTACAAATGCGCTTATGTTTCTGGAGAGATTGCTCATTGCTTCCTATTCTTCTGCACAGTAAGGACATAGACAGCATAAAAAAAGAATGGAGTTTGCACCTTAGCACATGCTGTCAATGCGAACATACCTAATACGATTACAGTATTTCCACCTATCATGTACTCTGCATTGTTTTGACCACAAAATCAACTGAAAATTTTTAGTTAAGGCTACATTCACACGTGAACTGAGCATCTTTGGCTGTTTTGCAGGCTGTTTTTTTTAGCATTTATTTAGGCATTTTTGTGGGCATCTGGGATTTTTATTAAAATTATTTTTAGCCAATAGAAAGCTAGTCAATAGGAGATAAGGACGTTTTCATGCTTCTTTTGTTTGGGCATGTTTTGTGTGTTTTTCAGGGATTCCCATTGAAGACTATTGGGGTCCAAAAATGCTTGAATCTTGTGTACAAGTTTCAAGCAACACTATGTTCAGGTATTAGATCTCTTTCACTTGGGCATACGTAACCCCTTGCTGCTGCCTGCACACATTTATGCAGCCTCACTGAAGTGGAAGCATGCTCCCAGCACACAGATTGGGCTCTCTCTGGCTTCCTGGCTCCCAATCATCTGATCGCTGTGATAGCCTCTGATTGACTGACTGGAGAGAAACATTCTCTTTTTCACCATGCCAGAGGAGAGAAATGTAAACAATAGTGTGTAAAAATAATAATAGTAAAAAAAATCAAGATAAAATAGCTAGATCAGGGTTTGATCTAGGTCAATGTTAGGGTTAGGGTCAAAGCTCAAGCTCAGAGTCAAAGGTCAGGATCCCTGTATTTTAGGTTGGATTAAGAGATATCATTTTAAAAAAATTAGTATTGATGTCAGTTAGTGTCGTTGTCAGTGTGTTATAAGTCAGATAAAAAAGTAAATGCTTCTGGGTCCTACTGTGGATAAAAACAACAAATATTATACACGTATGTGGTATCACTGCAATTGTCAGGAGCAGAAGAATTTATTTTGGGTTGTTCATTGGTGGTAGGCTATGGCAATAACAAGTAATATACAACCAGGGGCGGACTGACAATTTGGGAACTCGGGCACGGCCCGAGGGCCCGGAGTCAGTAGGGGGCCCCATGAGATGCCCCTGGTACCTTTTTTCATAGGCTTTTTTGATTTTGGATAAGGACACAGGGGCCCCATGATCCCCTATTGACCGGGGCCCCGTGAGTTGTCAGTCCACCCCTGTATACAACTTAATGTATATAAATGATATTTTTTTACTATTTTGGGACAGTTTTCCTTTGATATCCATTACCATTTACCAACAACTGAAAGTCAAACTTGTCGTGAGAAAAACCAGGTATAATTCACCTGGATACACTAAGTAGTTGCAATGACATACACATGTTTACTAACGTGTCAAAGTTGCAAAACTGTGTTCAGGCCTTAGGATTTTTTTTACCCTCCATCATGAAGGGGTTAAGCATACACCTGTGTAAGGGCTGTGTTTGTACTAGGATGCACAGGGATTCCATGGATCTACATGCAGGCAATCACATTCATATCAATTGGGACACAGCAGCTGATCCAAATTTGACTGCTGGCATGCTCATGCATTGAACGCCTGTGCATCCCATGCTGGCAGATACCATTACACAGACGTATGCTTAAGTATGCCTTACCAGGCATAACTGAAAATCAAGTGATTCTTTATGTTGAGCATTTTTTGAGCTTTGACCTACAAAACACTCGGGTGTAAATGGGAGCTTAGGCTCATCCCTCCAGCAGAACATGCTTCATGCACACTGTAACCTTTTAATAATGATCATTGCCTTGCTACTGGCAGCCTCTTTTGGATACATGAATAGTGTGGCAATGCGACGGGAAAATGCTATATCCTTGCTTTCCAGTTTTGACATATACTCTGTTATTTACTAAGAAAAGTCATTACTTTGACTCCTAAGGCAGCCAGTGCCACCAGTTGTTTCCAATGTCTGTAATGATTATTTATTAGACTGTAGTCCTGCACCAAAGTAATTTTAAATTAAATATAAAAGAGTTGCTTATTCTTCTCTTGTCAGAATTGTATGCCTTCTCTTCTATGCCCTTTTTGTTTGTTCAAATGTTAGTCAAGAATATTTCAGAAAGAACAAAAATGACTAAAAAGCAATTTCCACAACTTATTTTGAAACCTGAATAATCTTTCCAGTAGGAGCAATTTACTCCTCTCATAAAGCCCAGTGCTTTTGATCTGCTGCATTGAATACAATAGCTCTAAAAAGTCATTATGACAGTAAATATGGAGAGGAAAAGATTGACTGGAGGATATACGTTTGATACTTAATTAAACATTTTACATGTATATATGAATTTGTTTATTCATATATAATGGAATGTGAATGGTAAGGGTATGTCTTCTCCCTATAAGTGGTACACAAATTATGGGAAAATCTATCAAATAATGATATCCACTGCAATAAATACACCTTTTTTTGGTTTGAGCAGAGATTTGCTGTTATTATTCCACCTTTTTTCTGGTGATACCCAGTTGGAATTGAGTGGATATAGCCCCATCATACACACAGAACACATTTAAAAACCTGATAGATGTTCAAACCCTACTCCTCCCTATCCAGAACTAAAACAAAGTTGCACTGGATTTTTGCAATCTTTCAATCTGTAACATTTATCAGTATTATTCCTTTGACGTCTGCTTAAAATGAAGAGGCATGGTCTCTTTCTTAGCATATTTCTAACATTTTCTTAGTTCTCTCTGGATTATGAAGGGAGCAAATGGCTACCTGGATATTTTTTCTTATATATCTGGATATTATAAATGGCCTGTTTCAGTAGCCTGGTAAGGGATTTTTTAACCTATATTGTTTTTCTTATGTATATAAGCTGTCCTAATAAATATTAAATATGCTTACTATTGAGGAATGTACAGTAACTTCTTGTTGGCATCCAGCTCATTTTTAGCATGTTGAAATCAGGGTCATGCTAATGAAATGACTGTCAACATTTTAAAACAACCCATTAAATCTCTGAAATATATGCATATGTTCATGGGGGGTGTTCAATTTAAGGACTCTGCAGGAACATAAAACACTTGTTGATCCTAGCACAAAATGCACCCAGGTCCTATATTTCCACTGTGGGCTGACAACACATTAAATGTTCTGCAAGAAATTGTGTCAGCTCTGCCCAGTTGTCTTTGGCTACATTAGAGCAGCCTTTTTAACAAGAGTGCCTTTGGGTTTCTTCAGGGGTGCCTAGACAAAATGCTTAAAAATTGCCTTAAAACTGTATTCAAGCAAGTGGGTGAATCAAGCCTGCCTTTTAATTACAAAAGGTATCATACAACCTTCTAGCCGCCAACATCCTAACAACCAATGATGTCACCAGTTGCCCCTCCCCTCCCTCCTTCAGCACTGGGGTTGCTTTAGCGGAGTGAGGGAGAGTAACTGAGGGAGAAGAAAAACATTGGAATACTAGTCAGTACCAGTGTGCAGGCATGTTTTGCTTTGTAAGAATAAATCACCTCTAATGTTGGATGTCCTACATGTGTGGATGTTGCTGCATTATGTAAAATTATTAGTTTACTTTTTAAAATGTTTGAATTGGGTGCAACATTTTAACCACTTGCCTACCAGGCACTTATACTCCCTTCCTGTCCAGGCCAATTTTCAGCTTTCAGCGCTGTCGCACTTTGAGTGCAAATTGCGCGGTCATGCAACACTGCACCCATATGCAATTTTTATAATTTTTTTCACACAAATAGAACTTTCTTTTGCTGGTATGTACTGGCCACTGGGTGTTTTATTTTTTGCACTATAAGCAAAAAAGAGCAACAATTTTGAAAAAAAAATGTTATTTATATTATAAAATTTTCCAAACAGGTAAATTTTCTCCTTCACTGGTGTGCGTTGATGAGGCAGCACTGATGGGCACTGATAGGCAGCACTGACGGGCACTGATGAGCATTGATAGGCAGCACTGATGAGCTGGCACTGATAGGCAGCACTGATGAGCTGGCACTGATATGCAACAATGATGGGCACTGATAGGCAGCACTGATGGACACTGATAGGCGGCACTGATGGGTGGCAGACTGACAGCACTGACTGGTGACACTGCTGGGCACTGACTGGCAGCACTGCTGGGCACTGATGGGTGGCATTGCTGGGCAGCACTGATGGGTGACACTGATGGGTGGCACTGCTAGGCACCGGATGCCCGACACTGCTCTGTCATTGGACACAGCTGATCACGTGGTAAAAGGCTGCTGTGATTGGCCTTTTACCACATCACGTGATCAGCTGTGTCTGTAGGACACAACGATCACAGATATCGCCAGGTGCGCGCCCCCAGGGGGTGTGCGGGATGGCGTGTTTTGGGAGGATGTCATATGATGTCCTCCCAGAACTGGCCGGCCGCAGTGAAGCCGCTATCTGTGGTCGGAAAGTGGTTAAAGAGTGCCTTAACTGAAAAAAGGTTGAGAGACACTGCCCTAGAGCTGGGGTCTCCAAACTTTCTAAACATAGGGCCAGTTTACTGTTCTCCAGACTTTACAGGGGCCAGGTATTAGGGTGAGGAATAATATCCCCTTTGTTGGTGTCAGTGGGAGAAATAGTGCTCCATCGTTAGTGTCAATGTTGTCAGTGGAAGGAATAGTGCCCCTATCATTGTTGTCAGTTGGAGGTATAGTATCTCATTGTTGGTGTCAGTGGGAGGAATAGTTCCCCATCATTGGTATCAGTGGGAAGAACAGTGTCCCATTGTTGGTGTCAGTGGGAAGAATAGTGCCCCATCATTGGTATCATTGGGGAGAATAGTGTCCCATCATTGGTATCAGTAGGAAGAATAGTGTCCCATCATTGGTGTCAGTGGAAGGAATACTGTTTTGTATCAGTGAGAAGAATAGTGCCCCATTATTGGTGTCAGTGGAAGGAATACTGCTTTGTATCAGTGAGAAGAATAGTGCCCCAAGGGCTGAAAAATAGCAAGCAAAGGGCCGCAGTTTGGATTCCACTGCACTAGAATATCCCTCCTCTTATCTCCACAACATATAGAGTAATTGGTTTGTAGTTTAAAAGAACTGGAGAAGCTGGTTAGACTCACTGAAATGACACAGGTAGGTTGAACAGGACAGCTGTTAATTTCTTATGGGATTATTAGATATTTGTTTCACTCAAATTAAAAAAAACACTTTCAATGGTATATTTAACAGACAAAAAGGAACCCATTTTGAATAAAACTGTTTTTCATGCCCTTTGCATTTTTCTGCAGCAAAGAATCTTAGCTGTCCCTGCCTAGGCCTGTGAAGAGAGCCCTGAGGTTCAATGCACACTGGCTCTTGGCAGAAAAAAAAAAAAACGCTCATTTTGAAAATTTTTTGTACTAGTGTTTAGGCACATTTAATGTTTTTTTCTGCAAGAAAACTGTTCTCCAAAACTCAAAACAGAAGGAGTTTGCTTCTACAGGCAAAACGCTAAACTCCTCTAGGAGCAGCGTTTTTTTAAGCCAGTCAATCATATTCAGTAAAGAATGGTAATTATTAAAAAAATCTACATTGATGAATGTTATCTGAAAATACTGTTTGTCCTGCTTTATGCTAATCCAATAATTTCCATAATTTAAGTCATTGACCCAGAACAAATATGCAAATTTAAACTATGATTTGACTTTCTGCATGCTTTCAGACAGTCAGACAGCTATTCAGACAGAGCCAATAAAGGTTGCTTAATTAAAGTGTTACTAAACCCAGGACTCTGCATTCACTATATCTGGTCTCCCACAGTACACAGACCATGGGAATTAAATTATTTTAGTAAATACAAACTGCTAAATACCTTTTCTTTTCAGCAGTTAGAGCAGTCTTGTGACTTCTATCAGTGTTCAGCAGAGCACTGGTTGAAGCTTGCAGAAGGAGTTTTATTTCTGCTCTAGGAGGATGCAGAACCCTTTACCTCTATCAGGACAGTGCTGATTAGCCCTGTGCTGATCACATGCACCCTCCCAAGGAAACAAAAACCTCTCTAACAATACACACCAAACTGAGCATATTCAGAGTGTCTTCACATAATATGTCTTATCAGGAGATAGGAGGGGGGCACTGGAAGAAGGGGAGGATCAGAGAAACATAATTTTTATACAATGCAGAGAATTAACCACTTGGGTTTTCCAGTGAGTATATCAAGAATGCTTTACAGCATATACAGACTGATTTTACTATAACACAAGATAGGAGGCGAGCGTAGATAATATGGTAGCTGCTAGCACAAAAGGCAAGGTAACAAACCCACAGTAATCAATTCAAATGTAAGTGCAGCGCTAAAGCATATGTGACAAATGCAATCATAAAGTTCTTATGTGAATAGAAGTGTTCATACAATATTCCAGTGAAATAAATCAAATAAAATGTCTCAGATCACATAGAATCATAAAATCATAAAAAAAACTCTAAAATTCTGAATATAAATAGTGGATAGTCCATGGCACTGCAGGTCACAGAAGTGCCAAGTGATATATGTGTGCTTATTTAGCAATAATGGTGATTATACATATTCTGTGGCACTACAGGTCACAGCAATGCCCGGTGTTCGTGGAACTACAAGGTGCAGCAATACCAGCTGGGATGCTCAAGAGTGCTCATAATACACCATAGGAATCCACCACTTTATATGGATGTGCACTCACCAGAACGTTACTTGTATAATAGCGTTAATGCTGATCCTTATGGGGGGTCTCAGGAAGCCATAAATAGGAATTAGACTTCTCCAGGGTCAGGGCTATGCAAAACCAGCAAAGGATCCTCCTCACCACAGGAGCCGAAGGTATGGCAATATAGTTTAGTATTTATTGTAAATAGTTAAAAGAAATCCACGTGGACACAGCAAAGAGTTAAATGCATAAAAGCATACCAAAATGTCCGCCGCTCTGAGCTCTGGCTGCGGCGGCATAACGTCAGCACATAAGGCTCAACCCAACGCGTTTCATGCGCATGCACGTCTTCAAGGGCACGCTTACTAGCCAACGTCATGGATAGACTCTGTTTAAATAGCCTGCAGGACACCATCTAAATTGGTCGGTGCCATTTTGTTGGAGACAGGAAGTGATCACAGAAAAGCAGGATCCATGATCCCGTATTACAAACTTGATTACATATGTCCTGCTAAGGAGCAATGTAAACAGGGAGAAAACTGCTGTGAACAAACGATCATTATAAAAACGTTCTAAAAAGGCAGAATCACTCTCTGCAAAGAGGTATATAAAAAAAACATATTAACAAGATATGCTTCATAAAAAGAAGGTGTGTGATGATGTGAGAGTATGAAAAAGATCATAAATCCGACCCGGATGAGAACTCATAAGGGATATAAAATGAATGTCAATGTCACAAAATAAATAAAACAGGGATCAAAAATATGAATGAGTGAATCCCATACTATAAAAAAGGTGACAAAGGAAAACAGGAATGTATAGAATGGGTAAACTAGTAAAATTAATAGAATTAGTAAGAATTGAATAGAATGAGTTAAAAATGATCAAATTAAAAAGCAGGCAATTTAATGCAGAGACACATTATCTACCTAACAAATTCAGCTATTATCAATAAAACAATTCAAATCAATTTCTACATTGAGGCCCATGGGCGTCAGGGAGCATAACTGGTATATCCACTTGCTTTCAAGTTGGGATACTGCTCTTCTCTTATTACACCCCCTCCAATGGGGGCTTAAAATGTCAATCCCTGTGAATTTAAGATGCTAAAATGTTTAGACATAATGTCTTTGACCTGGTGATGTTGTATCGAGAAATTGGTCACGAAAGGACAAATTATACAGGATTCAGATTTAGTTGTCTGTTTGTTGAAGAGGGAAGCCCTATCCAACCTGGCTACTTGAGAGATGGTGTCCTCTGGAATGTGGCTAGCATATCCTTTTTCCAGAAACCTGTTTTTTAGGATGTTAACCTGTAGGTGGAAGTCAGATAGGTTATGACAGTTATGTCTAATCCTTCTAAATTGTCCTTTGGGAATATTCTTCAACCAAAGTGGGTGGTGACAGCTATCTGTAGGTAAGTAGCTGTTTCTGTTGGTAGACTTGAAAAAAGATCTAATTACTATATTAGTCCCATTGTTTATAAATGTTAGGTCTAAAAAGTTTCATCATGGCTGGCAGTGTGGGTAAGACTAATATTCAAAGTATTGTTATTTAAAGTGCTAATCAAATTGTCTAGGGATTCCTTATCTCCCTGCCAGAGATAGAGGATATCATCAATATACCTCCTGTAAAACGTCAATTCAGGCCAGTCTCTCGCGTATATAAGGTCTTCTTCCCACCAGGCCATAAACAGATTATCCAAACTGGGGTCAAATTTAGCCCCCATGGCTACTCCTCTGGTTTGCAGATAAAATTGTTTATTAAACCAGAAATAGTTATGTGACATAGCCATATCCAATAACAAGTATAAATGATTTATGAGGGTCGCTAAGATCTTTCGTATTACGGAGGTAATACCCGAAAGCTTCCAAATCATCATCATGTTTGATGTTGCTGTACAGAGAAGCCACGTCTGCTGTGACCAAAAATGTGTTGGGATTAATAGCTATGTTTTGGATATCCTGTAAAACCTGTTTGGTATATTTTAAGAAGGAAGGAGTGGTGTAGACAATGGGTTGTAAAAATGTTTCAATGTATTCCCCTGCCCGGGAAAACAGAGAACCGATATCACTAATAATTGGACGACCTGGGGGATTTACCAGGTCCTTGTGAATTTTAGGTAGCCAGTAGAAAACAGCTATCTTAGGAGCAGAGGGACATAAGAACTCTTTTTCTTTCTTAGTGATGACCCCCTCTTTGTAGCCTGTTTTCATTAAACTCTTTCAGAGTCAGAGTGGGATCCCTTGGAAGGGTCTGATACGTACAATCATCGGTAAGTATTTTATGTGCTTCTGTGATGTAGTCCAATTTATCCAGGACCACTACACCACCGCCTTTGTCAGTTGGTCGAATGACCAAATCTTTATTATTATCTTTATCTAAAAGGATAGTGATACTTTTAGAGACAGCATGTGATTGATGTACCTGTTTAATTTGGAGTTATGCAAGATCCTTGAGTAACATTTTTTAAATGTGGTTATGTGCGGATTATTACCTGCAGGAAGGTTGAACAGGGAGGGGTTTCTGAGATTTGGAGTTTTTACTAATGTTTATAGTAGGAGGTCTAGTCATTACAGGATTCTGTATAAACTATTTATTTATTGAGACGTTGCATATAAATTTATGGATATCAATGTGCAACATCAAAAAAGGTCTTAAGGAACACTCATTGTCTAGACACTTTAGAGAGTGTCACCAAAGAGATCCACAGAGCATTAAATTCACAGGGATTGACATTTTAAGCCCGCATAGGAGGGGGTGTAATAAGAGAAAAGCAGTATCCCAATTTGAAACCAAGTGTTATACCAATTACTCTCCCTGACACCCATGGGCCTCAATGTAGAAATTGATTTAGATTGTTTTATTGATAATAGCTGAATTAGTTAGGTAGATAATGTGTCTCTGCATTAAATTTCCTTACTTTTTAATTTGATAAATGTTTTACTCATTCTATTCTATTCTATTCATTTTACTAGTTTACTAGTTTATGTCCTTTTAGTACGTTTTTATAATGATTGTTTGTTCACAGCAGTTTTCTCCCTGTTTACATTGTTCCTTAGCAGTATATGTTAGGTAGATAATGTGTCTCTTCATTAAATCACCTGCTTTTTAATTTGATTGATTTTTTACTCATTCTTTTCAATTTTTACTCAGTATATTCATTTTACTAGTTTACCCATTCCATACATTCCTTTTTTCCTTTGTCACCTTTTTTATAGTATGGGATCCACTTGTGCATATTTTTGATCCCCGGTTTATTTATTTTGTGACATTGACATTAATTTTTATACCCCATATGAGTTCTCATCCAGGTTGGATTTATCACCTTTTTCACACTCTGACATCATCATCCCCCTTCTTTTTATGAAACATATCTTGGTAATACATTTTCTTTATATGCCTCTTTGCGGAGAGTGATTCTGCCCTTTTAGAACGTTTTTATAATGATCGTTTGTTTACAGCAGTTTTCTCCCTGTTTACATCACTCCTTAGCAGTACATATGTCATCAAGTTTGTACTACGGGATCATGGCTCCTGCTTTTCTGTGATCACTTTCTGTCTCCCACAAAATGGTACCAACCAATTTAGATGGTGCCCTGCAAGCTATTTAAACAGAGTCTGTCTGTGACGTTGGCTAGTAAGCGTGTCCCTGAAGATGTACATGCGCACGAAATGCATTGGGTGGAGCTTTACATGCTGACGTCACACCGCCGCAGCCAGAGCTTGGAGTGGTGGCCATTTTGATATGTTTTTATGCATTTAACTCTTTGCTGTATCCACGTGGATTACTTTTAACTATTTACAATAAATACTACACTATATTGCCATACCTTTGGCTCCCGTGGTGACCTCCTCCCACTAGGAGGATCCTTTGCTGGTTTTGCATAGCCCTGACCCTAGAGAAGTCCGGTCCCTATTTGTGGCTTCCTGAGACCCCCCATAATGATCAATATTAACACTATTATACAAGTAGTATTCTGGTGAGTGCACATCCATATAAGGTGGTGGATTCCTATGGGGTATTATGAGCACTCTTGAGCATCCCAGCTGGTATTGCTGCACCTTGTAGTTCCCCGAACACCAGGCATTGCTGTGACCTGTAGTGCCACGGACTATGTATAATCACCATTATTGCTAAATAAGCACACATATATCACTTGGCACATCTGTGACCTGCAATGCCATGGACTATCCATTATTTATATTCAGAATTGTAGCGTTTGTTTATGATTTTATGATTCTATGTGATCTGAGACGTTTTATTTGATTTATTTCACTGGAATATTGTAAAAATGTATTTTACTGTTGTGGGTTTAGTAACACTTTAATTCCCACTGTTTTTTGCAGTGCAGTAATCCTAAACAGCCAATCAGAATTCATCTTGTATTGGTCTAATTATAGCAAAGTGTTTTATATTAAGTTTCAATGAACTGTATTGCATTGGACAGAGGAAGAGAAAAAGCAAGATTCCACATCCACCACAGAAAAACCTAATATAACTGATCTGACTACAGTTAACTGGTTGCTATACATGTCTAATTTCTTCCAAATAATCCTAGTTGTACCTTTTGTTAACACATTTGTGGTGACTTTTTGTCTCTGTAGGATGAATGTGAAGGAGACTTAGCTGAGGCCATGCCAGCTTTAAAAGCTGCTATATCAGCTCTTGACACACTGAACCCTTCTGATATTTCACTTGTGAAAACTATGCAGCATCCTCCAGCACCTGTGAAGCTGGTCATGGAAAGTATTTGTGTGATGAAAGGCATAAAGCCTGAGAGGAAGCCTGACCCAGGTGGAACAGGTGAGAATATGTGTGCTACATGATTAGATTTATTCTCTTTGCTTTCATTGATATTTCTTCGTAGAAGATTAAAAATAAAATGAAAATACCACCAAGTGCTATAATCAATATATACACATTAACACAGTTGAGTAGCGTTTGAGGTGTCCCATTCTTCTCAGTCTAAGAAGAAATCTGCAAAGGCTACAAATTCTTGGAAAAACAGCAGTCACACCGGGCAATAAAAGGAAGTGTGATAAGGAGTAGAGAAGAGGGCTATATAGGTGTAAATGGTCATAAAACCATTTTATAGTGGTTTAGAAACCTGAGGTCCACATTTAGTTTGTTTTCTCTTGTATCAAACAGAATTTTCATTTGTAGTTAAAGAAGGGGACACCCCAAAAGTTTTTCCTTAAAATGTTCATATTAGTACAAATAAAAAAGTATTTATTTATTTCAGGTATTTATATAGCGCCGTCAATTTACGCAGCGCGGTACATATATATTGTACATTCACATCAGTCCCTAACCCTCAAGGGGCGTACAATCTAAGGTCCCTAATTCACATTCATACATACACATACTAGGGACAATTTAGACAGGATTTAAATGTCCATGATTTAAATCATGGACAGTATTTAAATGTGTTGTTGAAAGTGCACTAATATGCAGATCACTTTAAGCAGATTACCACAAGACATAATTGTCTCTTTGGCACCATCAGGTTCAGCTTGGAATATTTTCATGCATTTCTGTCAAGACATTTGATTAAGTGTTAAAGTGGAACTTCACCTGGAAGGGGAACTTACGCTGGTTTGCCTCCCCCCCCCCCCCCCTCCACTGCCACATTTGTCACTTTTTGGGGGGGAGAGGGTACCTCTCAAAAACCACTTCTAAGTAAGGTCGCTGCAGCAATCTTTTGGCTCCTCCTCCTTCCCACCCCCACCCCCCCCCCCACCCCGCAGCCTTCTGGGGCACACATGGGTCCTGGAAGTTTGCGGGACCAGCAATCGGCTCCAGTGAGGACATCGCTGGACCCTTGGACAGGTAAGTGTCAGGACAGGTAAAGGTCATCAGCTACAGTATTTGTAGCTGCTGACTTTAAACATTTTTTGGGGGGACTGAAGATGCTTTTAGGTTTTCCATGTTTATACTTTGTATTGTCAGTGAGAGATTGCATAACATTTCTAGAGATGTTCCATTATAATTTGCAAACCAGACCAGAAGATCCTGGTTTGATGGTCCTGGCATTTAATAATGACTCGGCAAGTCACTGCTGATCTCACATCTCTTGTGAGAAGGGCTTGTATACTGAGTGCAAAGCTGACAGGTTACAGTGTATCTAATCCCAAGAAAATAAATTATATACATTGCTTTTTACCAGTCCTTAGATGGGGTGGCTGCATTAGTTTTCTTTGTGCAGGATTTTTTTTTATTTTTACCTGGTGATCTTGTTAGTAACACAACATCCTGTTCTAGGCTGACAAGACTTACTGTACAATATGTATGGCTAAGGAGCGGTATCTTCACCCTAGGCTGCTCACTCCTGATTTTGGACTACAAACACCTCCCCTTTCCCCCCTTATCTTGTTCACATATGGGGAATGTGTTCTGTTGTCCACAAACAAGAACTGAGGAGGAGGATTTTGTTTGAGATTTCAGTTAAGTGTACAGGAAGTAATACCAGTTTTCTGACAGGATCAGTAAGTATTCTTTTTCTTTGTAGAACACGTATCTAGCCTAAAAAAGAAAACTAATGCAGACACCACATCTAAGAACTGTTAAGTTGAAATAAATTACACTTTTGTTCTGGAGATTGGGTATAATTAAAGGTGTTGTATTTTTGTTTGGCAAGACTCACTAGCTACAGAAGACACAATGGAAAAAACTAACATATACCTGCATAATAATAGATGTCAAAGGGTTTTCGACCTGTTAATACAGATTTGACCCTTCTTGAAAAAAATGTTTTTTTCTGACTTCCTCATTAAAATGGGACACCCCATTTTGTCCTAGATCTTGTCTTAATCATCAACAAAATGTGTGTTGTATGTGTTTTCTCAGGTGTGTTATTCATGTGCATGCCACATTTTTTATTATATGTTTCTGTTTGTATTAGGAAAAATGGTGGAAGATTTTTGGGGCCCTTCAAAAAAAGTACTTGGAGACATGAAATTTCTGGATAGTTTAAAAGCGTTTGATAAAGACAACATTGATTCTACCGTTATGAAAAAGATTCGTGAGAAATTTATCAATAATGAAGACTTTCAGCCATCTGTAATTAAGAATGTGTCATCAGCTTGTGAAGGTTTGTGCAAGTGGGTCAGAGCTATGGAGGTGTATGATCGTGTGGCAAAAGTGGTTGCTCCTAAACGTGAACGTCTTAAAGAAGCTGAGGCTAAGCTGGCTGTACAGATGGAACAACTGAACACTAAGCGAGCTGAACTAAAGGCTGTGGAAGACCGTCTGCAAGCTTTAAATGATGAATTCAATGCCATGAATAACAAGAAGGAAGAACTGGAAAAGAATATTGAAATCTGTTCTCAGAAGCTGGTCCGTGCTGAGAAACTGATCAGTGGCCTTGGTGGAGAGAAAGATAGGTGGACAGAAGCTGCACGACTCCTAGGGCATAAGTACACAAATCTTACTGGAGATGTCCTTCTGTCTTCGGGAACTGTGGCCTATCTCGGTGCTTTCACTGTAGATTATCGTCAGAAGTGTCAAAGTCAATGGCATGTATTGTGCAAAGAGAAGAATATACCCTGCTCAAATGACTTTAGCTTGAGTAACACCCTGGGTGAGCCTGTTAAAATCCGTGCTTGGCAGATAGCTGGTCTCCCAGTTGATTTTTTTTCAATAGACAATGGAATTATTGTTTCAAATTCAAGAAGATGGGCTTTAATGATTGATCCTCAAGGGCAAGCTAACAAATGGATAAAGAATATGGAGAAAACCAACAAACTCTCTGTCATCAAGTTGTCAGATTCAACATACACGAGAACATTGGAGAATGCAATACAGTTTGGGTATCCTGTGTTAATCGAAAATATTGGAGAGGAAATAGATGCCATATTGGAACCTTTGCTTTTAAAACAAACTTTTAAACAACAAGGGGTTGAGTATATTCGTCTTGGTGAAAATATTATAGAATACTCAAAAGACTTTAGGCTTTACATGACCACTCGATTAAGAAACCCCCATTATCTCCCGGAGGTGGCTGTAAAGGTGTGTCTTCTCAACTTCATGATTACCCCTTTAGGTCTTCAAGACCAACTTCTTGGCATTGTAGCTGCAAAAGAAAAGCCCGAACTAGAAGAAAAAAAGAATCAGTTAATTATTGAAAGTGCAGCCAACAAAAAGCAGCTAAAGGAGATAGAAGACAAAATATTGGAGGTACTGTCATCTTCAAAAGGAAACATATTAGAAGATGAGACTGCTATCAAAGTTTTGTCCTCATCAAAACTGCTTTCTGAAGAGATTTCAGAGAAACAGCAAATTGCTTCTGCCACTGAAAAGGAAATTGATGAGACCCGAATGGGATACAAACCTGTTGCTATTCATTCATCCATTGTATTTTTCTGCATTTCTGATCTGGCCAACATTGAGCCAATGTACCAGTATTCACTTACCTGGTTCATTAATCTTTATGTTCACTCACTTGCCCATAGTGAAAGGAGTGAAGACCTAAACACCAGAATATCAAATATTATCCAGCATTTTACTCAAAGCATTTATAAGAATGTCTGCAGGTCCTTGTTTGAAAAAGACAAACTGCTGTTTTCCCTTCTTCTTACCATTGGCATAATGAAAGGAGAAGGTAAAATGGATGATGAAGTATGGCGCTTCCTCTTGACTGGTGGAGTAGCGCTCGACAACCCTTTCTCAAACCCAGCTCCCCAGTGGTTGTCTGATAAATCCTGGGCAGAAATTGTTCGAGCATCCAACCTTCAACCACTTACTGGCCTTATGGATCATTTTAAAAACAATATTTCAAAATGGAAGATGATTTATGATGCCCTTACACCTCACGAAGAAACATTTCCAGATGAATGGCAAGAATTGACAGGAATAAGTCGCATGGTGATACTCAGATGCCTACGACCTGACAAAATGGTTCCAGCAATACAGGAATTCATTGCAGAAAACATGGGCAAAGCTTATATTGAGCCACCAACATTTGACCTTACAGGAAGTTATAATGATTCTAACTGCTGTGCTCCATTGATTTTTGTGCTTTCTCCTGGTGCTGATCCTATGGCAGGTAAAACATTTTAAATCATTACTTTTCTAGGCAAATGAACAATAATGTATCGTAATGCAGTTATTGGCTGACATATTCACATACTTTAAATTGTGTAAGCTTTTTCTTACCTTTAATGGTGCAGATGGCCAATATATATATATATATATATATATATATATATATATATATATACAGTATATATATAAACAGTATATACACACGTGTGTTTATATATATATATATATATATATATAAATGTGTACATGTTTATCTACGTCCTGCTCACAATCTGAAAAAACAAATTTTAATTTGCATGATGCCTTATGTTAAAGAAATGATAGACTACATTCCATTTTGGAACTAGAAGGCTGCAGTAGTGCTACCGCTCTCTTCTGAGACCACATTGTCTCTGATAGCTATTTTGAATAACAACCAGGAACCACACTGAATAGTTTCAGATTATGTGACCATATAAGTTTACAAACAAGCCTGTCAGCTCAGCTGTCAATGTGCCTCACAGTGACAGTAGCGGCCAGCAGACTGAAGCCATTAAAGTGATATTCAGACTGTAAAACAAATAGTTAAAGAAGTATATAATTTTATACAAAAAGATCACATTCGATAATAATTAGAGTACATATACTGTAGTTCACTAGTACATAACTCAATCATTAATTCATAAATACTAAACACATAACAGCAATGAATTGATAGATATCCTGTAATTATCTTAAAATGTACAGTATGTACAACCTAAACTTATTTTATTTCTTTTTTTTGTTTTAGTTTTTTTTTTGTTCGTTTCAGGGGTTTTTTTGTTTGTTTGTTTTTTGTTTTAGTGAGATGAGGGGGTGGTTAAAAACCAATTATTTTTTCTGTCTGTATCCTGCAGGGGAGATTTCCTTTTACCTCCTGTACTGGAGAAGCAACAGGAGACAAAAGTAAATCTCACCAAATTGTGGAGAGATCCCCCATAGACACCAAAACAATTCATTCCAGCTAAAAGTTTGGATTTGCAGAAGACTTTAGTTCAATAGTGACCAGGGCAAACATAGAGATGATTATCCCCACCAGGGACATAGCAACCAAACACACTATACTCTATCCAAACCTACAAACACTTCTCTCTTCAATTTTAAATTGTTACAATACAGGGGATCTATCTCTCGGGGGGTATTTGTATATACTTGTTTTGTCTCCCTGTCAGAGCAAACATTTTAAGGATCCATGCACACTAGCGGTTTGTTTTTAAGCTCAGAAAACGCTGGATAAAAAACGCTGGTAATAGTGGTTTTCAGTAGTGTTTTAGTAGAGATATTTAGCAGTTTTCAGAAGCGTTTAGGAGCGTTAGTGTTTTTTTAGCATATTTACAGTGTATGTAGAGGAAAAAAAATTAAATCTAGAAAAAAATCTGTTTTAGTAGCGATTAGCAACGTTTAGCGTTTTTTTTTCTGCTAGTAAAAAGCTCCACAAGACTCTACAAAAACTATTTTTTTTCTTCTCCTAGACACTGAAGTTCAAAAAATGCTAACAGCCTAAAGTAGTGTGCATGGACTATTTAGCTTCTAGGAGCTTAAAAAACACTGTCTTACCTCCTGTCTAAGCTCAGTGCTGATAACAGACCCTCAAAAAGCAAAAGTGCTGTTAAAATCACATACTGTAAAAAAAGTAATTGACAGTTTTAGCCTCTCCCAACAGACCAATTGAGCGCAGGCAGGAAAGAGGTCAGCTTCCATCAGGGCCTTTCACCCAGAAATGGGGCTTATAGTAGCAGGGGCGGACTGACCATTCGAGCACTCGGGCGCTGCCCGAGGGCCCGGGGTCAGTAGGGGGCCCCATGAAATGCCCCTGGTACTTTTTTACAGGCTTTTTTGGGTGTGATTTGTGTGTGGGCAAGGACACAGGGGCCCCATGATCCCCTATTGCCCGGGGCCCCATGACTTGTCAGTTCGCCACTGTATAGTAGAGAATACAAATGAGTAGCACAACAGAGATATCATATCTAAATTAGATTGTACTGTTATAACAAATTCAGAGATTGATTGTGCACCTTTTTCCTACCACACTTTTTCCTTCCACTCAACTTTCCATTAATATGCTTGGATACAGCACTCTGTGAACAGCTAGATTCTTTAACAATGACATTTTGTGACTTACCTGACCACTTAAAGGCTCAGGAAACCTCTTGTTTTGAGTTAGGTAGCTGTCTTTAATGATGAACTTTTTCACAATATTTAAAATTTCTGATACTGAATTTTGGGTTTTCACTAGCCATAAGCCACAATTACTAAAATTAAAAGAAAGACATGTTTGAAATATATCACTCTGTGTGTAATGAATCTATATAATAGGAGTTTCACTTTTTGAATTGAATTACTGAAATAAATTAACTTTTTGATGATATTCTAATTTATTGAGATGCACCTGTATATTATAAAAAATACTTGTAAAGGTGTCATAAAAAATGAAACCCCTTGTCCAGTAAACCATTGGACTTTGCTAAAGATGACTGTATTTTGAACTCTAGGAAAATAGGAAGCCAGCAACAGAAGGAAGAGGATTTTGGAAAATAATGTAAACAACATGAGTGCCATGGAAAAGAACTTTCTGGCAAACTTTGTTAAATTACAAAGTGACTAGTTTAGCAATGATATATTTTATATCCATAATTAACAAAACTAGAATTCTGCTTTAAACTTCAATATTTTTCTTCTGTTAGGCTTGTTGAAATTTGCTGAAGACCTTGGCATGGGAGGAGAAAACATCCAGACCATATCACTTGGGCAGGGTCAAGGGCCAATAGCAGAAAGGATGATTAATCAGGCCATAAAGGATGGGACTTGGGTGGTCCTCCAGAACTGCCACCTTGCCACCAGCTGGATGCCCACTCTCGAGAAGATCTGTGAGGAGACTATTGTACCAGAAAATACCAATGAGAAGTTCAGGTATGGAGCCCTAGTCTGTACCATGTTATAGCAGTTGTGGACCAATGGAGGAACAATTTCAAGGGAACCTCTGAGAATAGAAGTATGGATGCTGCCTATGCTGACTTATTTTAAGGACTTGTATGGAAAGAGAAACTACATTTCAGACATAGAATCTAGTCACATACAATGTGCTTTCTGGTGCTTAAGGAGTCCTTCAAGTTATACCTAAGTTGCATTGAGTTCCCAGTACATTCATATTGAATTTATGGGGAAGGTTAGACAGTTAATAAATGCTGAGTTGTTGTCCTGATGCTAACTTTACTACCTAGTGACTAACAGTTTTGGAGCAACCGTATAGGTTGAGAATTCAGACTTCCCAGACTTCATTGGCTGCAATATTTCTATTTTCACTAGTTCACTTTAACTGTGCTGCATAATTGAACAATACAACGTTGAATACTTTGTTGTAACATTCGTTTCACAAAAACAATGCTGACCAATACAAAACCAAGCCCTTACATATACCCACTGAAGTGACTAGCCTCAGGTGATACACAGATCTGAAACAAAGCCTCTTACATAAGTTGTACCAGTTTATCTTTAGCCCTCTCTCAACTATTCAAAGTACAGAGTTTATACGGAATTTCAAAAGGCAGGGGGTGGGGTTCTGATGTCACACACTGTATGGTATAGAGGAGGGAGAGTAATCTGAGCCCTGAGTGAAGGGAAAGAACACACCCCCTTCTACGCAGCCTCATAATAAAACATGCACAGCTGAGGCTATCAATTACCTGTTGTATGCTGGAGGGAGTGGGGCAGTCTCCTGGGATTGTCTGGTGTCGGCATAGACTGTCAGAAGTGACCCATGCAGATAGCAGAGGAATGCAAGAGCAGACAGAAATCACGCTAGGATCTTTGAATAGAGGCAAGTGCATACTATAGATGGATATTCTTTGTTGATTTTTCTTTTCAACTACTTTAAGACATGCGCACTGACGTGTGTTGGGCTAAAGCAGCCTGTTCAATTAACTGTGCTGCCTTATGCACCAAAATGTGCCAAAAAGGAGCATTGCACTCCTCTGCAATGCATGTCCTTCTGCACTGCAGTGCACTTATGCATGTAACAAGTGACAATAGAGAGTACATCCTAACAAAAAATAGTATGAATCCAATTAAAAAAATAAAAATAACAGAAAAAAATGTAGCATGTGGTAGTTTGTTCGTAAACTAAAGTATGTGTTTTATTTTTTACCTGGCTACATTTTGTGTTCAGGGAACTGCAGCTACATGGCTCTGCAGTGTTTTATCATTATTTTCTTTTGTAGGTCTAAAAGGAAGTTCCAAGAGAAATAAATATCCTCTATTTGATTGGGACCTTTCCAAGAAGTAACACAGACAGGTTCCTAACAACAAAAGTCCCATTTAATTGTGTTACTTAGTGGACTGGAATCCATGATCAGCAACCTCCTGTCTTTTTACTTTACAGTGCATGACCAAATCCTTCTCCTAATCCACTGCCACTGGAGGATCTTTAGGCCCTTTGTCAGGTTTTTATTGCTGCTTGCTGAATATTCTTGTTGATTTCTTTCCTTGTGACCACCAAGGTATTTTCTGTGACTGACTGTTTTTTTTCCTCTTAGAGGTGAATCCTCAATATATTTTTTTGGAGAATCCACTCTGGGCTGGTGACAGTGACATTGTCTTTCTGGTGGATTACTTATAAGAATAGATGGATAATGCACTAATGAGAATTTCAGCTCACAAAAATGCACTGGTGGTCATTGAGGTGGGGGATAAGGAAAGGTGAAGCAGACAGCACAACAAGCCTAACAGTCGACCTTACCACTTTCTACCTAAAAAAAAACTAAGAAAAATGGTTTGGATTATATTTAACCTTATTAATGTTTTGCTTTTTGCGAGGAATAGTATGACCTAGTTTACAGATTTGTTTCATGGCTTTTGCTGGAGATTTAAACAAGGCTTGTGTAATAGCACATGGATGCCGTGAGCTCATTAATGAAACTACTGATATCTTCTGATGAGCTGCAGCACAAGAAAATCATACAACACATTTAAAGAGGGTATACTCTGAGTTTTATCAATGTGTAACCACTTGCCCTCCAGAGGATTTACCCCCCTTCCTGACTCATTTTTTTCGTTACGGTGCTGCATTACTTTAACTGATTTTAACTAACAATTGCGCGGTCATGTAATGCTGCACCAAAATGAAATTTATGTCCTTTTTTTTCCCACAAATAGAGCTTTCTTTCAGTGGTATTTGATTGCCTGTGTGTGTTTTATTTTTTGTGCTATAAACAAAAAAAACCAACAATTTTGAGAAAAAGACAATATTTTTGACTTTTTGCTATTAAACATGTCCAATAAAAAAATTAAAAAATAAGATTTGGACATAAATTTAGGCCAAAATGTATTCTACTACATGTCTCTGCTAAAAAATCCCAATAAGTGTAAATTAATTGGCTTACACAAACGTTATAGTGTTTACAAATGGCGGTATATACTGAAATGTAAAAAAAAAAATTGCTAGTAATGGTGGCGATCAGTGACTTATAGCGGGACTCCGGCGGGCATTCTGACACTGGGGGGAACTGACTTGCTGTCACTGAAAAAAAAGCACTGACACTGTACTAATGGCTTTAGGCAGGAAGGGGTTAACATGTGGGGCAATCAAGGGGTTAACTGTGTGCTGTTTCACATTATGTGCTGTGTGTGCTTTCAACTGTAAGCACACTACTTTGTATAGTTCTGCTATTCCGGGACCCGATGAGTGACAGCTGAGGTCCCGAATGGTGGCTTGTGCGCGCCCATTACCTGGAACTGCAAAATCACGTATTTATATTGCACACCCATGCCACCCTGTAGCAGTATTTCTGCTATAGGGCGGACGGGAAGTGGTTAATAGCCACATGACATGAGCACATGTTTATCATTGAAAGAAGTGTAACCATTTCTGTGGAAAAAATTATTAGGACAGAAGAATAGACAGGCAGTTGTATTTCTGTCTAGGTAGGGCTTTGGAGTCTGGTCAACAAAGGAGAAGGTGGGTAACATGGCCATCCCTTCTCTCTAGGTTTCTTTTACCTGGCCAGCAGAAAAAAAAAGACTGTACTGTTTAAAGTACCTACATGAGGGAAGATTTTATGTTAGGATCTGTCCTGTACTGCTATCTGTGTGCGCTGATCCCTTATAAAACATTAGTTTAAATTGGAGGAAAAACTATTACAAAAATTAATTCAAATAAATAAATAAAATTTCCAAGAGCAGTAACCATGAATTGATTTCAAATTAAAATATGATTTGATACTATAGGTAACTGAATGTCTTTTTTATTATGCATATCAATGATTTCTCTTTCAGACTCTGGTTAACCAGTTACCCTTCAGACAAATTCCCTGTAAGCATCCTCCAGAATGGTATAAAAATGACCAATGAACCTCCTAAGGGGCTGAGGGCCAATCTCTTGCGATCATACTTGAACAATCCTATATCAGATCCGGTCTTCTTCAGCAGCTGCCAGAAACCCAGGATATGGCAAAAACTCTTATTTGGCCTGTGCTTCTTTCATGCTCTGGTTCAAGAAAGAAGGACCTTTGGCCCATTAGGTATGGGAGTTTTAGTCAAAATTGTATCATATTTCTAGTAAAATTCATTTCAAGCTACTATTGTAAAATGTATGCAAAAGTAATTTTGATATAATTTAATTTGTTTTGCAATCTTTTCAAAATGATACATTATAAAAAAATGTTATTGGCCTACCAATCTGTAGTATCAGTTAAAGCCAGCTAGAGAACATATTATTTTAAACTAGAAAAGATGTACAACTTCTTTGAACAGAAAAAAGTAAGAGTGTTTTTGTATGTAAAAAAAGAAAAAAAAATACACCAGGCTTTACAATGAAATTTTCACCACACCTTTTTCATTTATTTCACCATTTCCTTTGATTTAAAAAAACATATTCTACATTGATATCTCTGTGTCCCCCATCTCTGAGTCTTCTTAACTACTACCACTGCCTACGCTCCAGCCAAGGTCAGTACCACAGTGTCCTTTGAAAGATACATGTGCCTCTATCTCTGGCTCAACAGCACTTGTATGAGCAAACCTCTATACATTGAGGCAGAGGAACTTCTTTGGGAGTTTTGTATTACTTTCTTCGCACTTTACGTTTATGCATTTTTATATTTGGAGATATTTATCATAGATTTGTTTATGATTTATATATCCTACACTAATGGTTGTATTGTTATTTTTTTGGCGTTGTATCATTTATCTATGTATTTTACCCATAATCTTAGAGATATCTATACAGCACATACTTATGTGTTTGTAGATTTATATTTATTAGCATGTACTAATATAAAATATAGTAAGTCTACACAATAAATGTTATGTGTAGAAACATTGCTGACCCTTGGTGGGTGACACATACTGTATAACACTGAACATGAGATATATTTTCATCAAGATGAACTACAATTTCACTCCAAGACACACAATTCACAGCGGAAATAAACTGTGAATTATCATTTGTCGTGAGCAGCTGGATTTGTGCTGTGAATTATATAATCATATCAATCATTATATCCATCATATGTTGACGTGAGCTGGTGTGGGCTGATCATTCAAATGTGGGCTCTGCCTACAGCATGGAGAATTCTCAGGTAGCATAGGTAGATTGAAGAAAGAAAGTTTAGTACAGCACACACTTTCATGTTAGAACATCAGCATTGTAATAACAATACGAACAATGGCTATTTTTTGTGTATAGATAGAAACAATCTCCTCCACTCTAAGCCTAGTTACTCCTGCTCTGATGTCTCCACTGGGTGCAGGTGTATCAGGAAGCCATCGATGCGCCAACACATGAACAGCCAGAAATAAACTCTCCAAAGTCCGATATAATCACATGGATCCTGATTTACTGAAGCAATCACCATGAAGTAATTGCCTTTAGGACATCCCTGTGTTTTACCTGAAAGGACTTCTTCATGGAGATATCTACGAGTAAGACCTTTCTGGTGGAACGTATTAGAGGGGAGGTCCCAAAGGCAGGGGCTTCACGGTGGCTGTTTGCTTCAATAAATCAGGATCCATGTGATGCTATTAGAATGCAGAAAGTTTCTTTCTGTTTGTTTAAAACTTATTTTTGACAAAACAAGATAAACTTACTTGAAAATTCTCCTTTCATGTTGTGAGTGCGGCATGCCTGCATGTTGTGAGTGCGGAATGCCTGAATTTCCTGCATGCTTTGCAGCTTCTCCTCCACTAGTTACTTTCAATTTCTAAGGGTTACATATTCCACAGTACCTTGCTGCCTGCAAGCAGAGATTCCTGTACTGACTCCGCCTCCTGAAACTCCTCCTATCAGCACCTCTGTAGTTCAGAAGGCAGGCTCTGTGAAATGTGTGACACAGCAGTGCCTATCAACAGGGCATATGTGTCACAGAATTCAAGGAAGTAAATGTTTTGGGATCTTCACAAAGTAAATTTACAGACTTCAAGATCATTCACAGCAATAGGAGTGGGTTAAAAATAACTAAAATACAACGTGGAAAGAATGTATGAATCTACATTTTGACCAGAGACATATTTTAAATCCCTTCATCATCTTTTCAGGTCAGTAAAGGCATGTGCACATTTACATAGCAACATTATCTCTTTCCACTGCAACAAATTACAAAAAATTGTTGTTGGCTGATGCCTGTAATTTTTATTTGGCTAGAGCTACATTACCTGTGTGCATTCATGGAATGTTTAGGTGCAGCTTGGAATCCCTGGCCATACGAATTTGCACATCCCATGTATTCGTATTTAAATCGCAATACATGTGTATCCATATGAAGATTTATATAGGTTATCTAAGATTTGAATGTGCAGCTGTTTTGAAGTTTTACTTCTAATGTGATTTTCATTTTCTCTTTCCAAATTCCAACAGGCTGGAATATTTCATATGAGTTCAATGAGTCAGACTTAAGAATCAGCATGAGGCAGATTCAGATGTTTCTCAATGAGTATGAAGTGGTTCCTTTTGAGGCTCTTACTTACCTGACAGGTAATCCAGAGCAGTCCACAAGTCTGTTACTGTCATGTTACTTGTGTATCAAGCTTCATGTGGGTGTTGGCTGGGGAAGGGGAGAACAGCAGTTCTAGAGGGGGAGAGCAGTTTTTATGGTACAAAAACATATGAAAATGCATCTGCATTTAAAGATGCTCTCATTAAAATATGTGGAACACCTGATTATGCTCAAAAAAATAGTTCAGGACCTCTGTGAGCATAGGGCTTTCAGCATAAAACAACTGAGCATTGAAATGTGAACAGGATGCAAATTGTAAACAATTTGTTCTGCATGTTTACTGTAGTCAGCGTAGGACAACCTACTACAAAACATGGGAGCTGCAGCTCAATTTACTAGAGCTAGCTTTATGTTATTTACTGTAACAATTGTTATTTTTCAGTCACCTTTATTGTTTTTATCTCCAATATTGTTGCTGAAAATGATGGTTATGGCAAATTAATATTTTAGCTTTTTAACGATGACTTTGCAATGAGTACAGTTTGCCACCTCCTATCGTTTCAAACTTAGAATTGGTCACCATTTGTAACATGGAACAAGTATAAATCTTTCAATTAAATCAAACTTACTATTTGTGCTGATGGAAGCTGCACATATCCACTATTTCCCACAGTTATGTAATATTTTATATGGTTCTGTTTGCTAATAATACTTCAGTTTTAAAGAGGTTTTAAAGAAAACATTTTTTAAAAAAATGCTTACATAAGCAAATACTCCGTCTTCCAGATTTTTAATTCTCTCTGTTTCAAAATGATTGATTTTCATGAATATGTTCCTGTTAGATGAGTACAATAAAATATTTTTTTGGAAAACATTTGCTGAAATACACTGCATTAGTGGGTATATTCTGACAATAATAAATATCCCATTTTCATCCTTTACTGTATGATTTACGTATATTCCAAGGGACACAGGTAAAATGCATTTTGTAGCGCATTAAAAAGAGCATGTAATTTTGTCAAAATATAGAACACAACATACAAAAAGAGATAGTTTCATTACTGTTTTGTTCTTAAAAACAAGCATACTGATTGATTTCTATGAAGATACAGTACTTGTGAAAATGTAATGTAATATTTCTTGTTCTGGAACGTACCAAATGTATTCTTTGTTTTTATGTTCTCTCTTTGTTAACCCTAACATTTGACGCATACCCCTATTAACTAAAGTTATTCTATTTGGTCAGTTTTGTTTACTACAAATTTAAAACAATCAATACATAATCTTAACTTACATTATATTTAAAAATATAATACTGTAATAATAGTGTAATACTGTCACTTAAATATTTATAAAGGGTCTGTAAGTATTAGGTTACCATTTAATTATATTACATTATCTCTCCACCATTCTTGGACTTTTGTCCTACTTTTTGCTGCCCTTGGGCACCATGCTCATATTCCTAATTTACATAGGTATGCACATTGGAAAGATTCATGCTTATCCAACAAATGCTTTTGATACATAAAAGCATGTTTATGAGCAGAGGCGTAGCTTGAAGCTTGTGGATGCTGATGCAAAAGTTGACATGGGGCCCACACTACCTTCCACTATGCGCCAAGATGCTTCCACTGTCCACCAAGATATGATAGCTGTATGTTGTCTGTCTCTCTTCTCTCTCTCCTGCTGCCATCTGTATGTGCACACAAGGTGGGGGCAGGCAAGCCACACTCTTTGCTCTAGGGTGAAAGTGGTAGGTTTGTATATAAAAGAGGAAATTCAGCAGGCCCTCTGACTTCCAGATCCACATACCAGCCCATTGCTTTCACTTAGCAGCTCACAGTGTGATCTGCCTGCCCCCACCTTGTGTGCACGTGCAGGGCTGAATAGGGGCAGAAGGGGGGTACTTTACTGGGCTGGGTGGGGGGCTGATCAGAGAGTGTGCCACTGCAGATATCACACTTTTTTTTTTAACTCCTTTCTTTTATACATTATTAAACACCACCCAGTTACCTCTGTCATGGCCAGGCTGCAGTGATATGAAGGTGCAGGATATTAGGGAAAAGTAACACCCCCCTTCCTGGTAATGACACATGCCCTCCTGCCTCCATTTGGTATTGACAAGATAGCCCCTCCTTCAAGAGCCCCCCACTTCAGTTAATCACAGATGACCCCTCCTCCTGTAAAGATAGATAACTTTCCCTCCTGGTAATGACACATGTACCCCCAACAGATAATGACAGATGACCCCCTCCCCCCTAGGTAATGACAGATGACCCTTTCCCCGCCAGGTAATGACAGATGACCCCTCCCCCCTTCAGGTAATGACAGATGACCCCCTTCCCCCACCAGGTAATGATAGATGACCTCCTCCCACACCAGGTAATGACAAATGACCCCCCTCTCCCCCGCCAGGTAATGACAGGTGACCCTCCTGCCCCACCATGTAATGACAGATGACCCCCTCCCCCACCAGGCAATGACAGATACCCCTTCCCCCACCAGGTAATGACAGATGACCCCCATCTTCAGGTGCCCTCCGCCTAGTAGTGACACATGGCCCCCAGAGAATTACTGAACCCCCCCCAACATCCTGGTAATGTCACATTATCCCCCCCCCCCATGCTGACAATGACAGATTCCCCATCCAGCTCCCCCTCTGCTCAAACTGTCACAGTAAAATCTGCAGCCTCTGGAGTCTGCAGTCCCTCAGGGTCCCCTCAGGAGGTGTTACAGGATTTTGTAAGAATTTTTGTGTGAGTGGCACAGGTTGTGGTGTGTGTCTGTTCTCTGCCCGGATCTGAATGGTATCTTTCTACCTCCCTAATGACAGCAGTACCAGCTCCTGGATGATGCTCTGTTCCTCCTCCCTCGCTTAGCCAGGTGACAGCTTGGTGTCCATCCCTGCATGGTTGTCAGCACTGACACTTTCCCGTCCAACAGGGCTGGCCTCAGCCCATCCTTCCTCCGCTACTCTGCAGCTCAGGACTTGAAAATGGAGCCAAAAGCTCAAAGCTTCCGCTTTGCTCCGAATTCCACTCTGCCCATTATAGTGACAGCAAGACAGCATGGGCCCCCCCTGTAGCATGAGTGGGGTCACAGATGTGACCCCTGTGACCCCTGAGACCCCTGCTGCTATGCCCATATTTATGAGTTTTGCTTTGTATTTTGATTATCAAAAATAAAATTTGCAATAATTCTGGGGTAAGGCACCTGTTAAATGCATAAAGCGCTGCGCAAACCTTTTGTGCTATATCCTGTATAATAATAATAATAATCACACTTTTTAATAGGCATTCCAATTCATCTGCATGGAAGGTGCACTTTGGTTAAACCACTGTAATGTTAATGTGTAGTCATCAAAGAAAGTTGTACATTAGACCTGCTCTACAACCTGGGCACATCTAATAAAATATAAGGCTACAGACAGAGTTTAGGTATGCATAAATTACTAGGCATGTAAAGAATCTCAGTCTTGGAGCTCAACAAAAGCTATTAGCCCTTGACTTCTGCAGTATCTTAGCTGGAGACCATTACAAATAAACATACTGTGAGCCTCACATGACATTGATTAATGTAAATATGTGTCAAAGGTGTCTGCAATTACCTTTATTAACCACAAAACCATTCTATAGCCTGTATAACCTATAGCTGTTAAGTGGTTTTAACTTTGTTATTAAGGATTTGACTTATATTCTTCTTAGCCCTGTTTTAGGAACATCAATTCCTTGATAACCAAATTAAACCAGCAACGAAAGTGCTCACAGAGGCTTCATAGCTAAACAAAAGTAAAAGCAGACACCTTGTGGTTTATATGTTTAAATGGACCAAAATGATGTATTTGCACTAGGGTCCATGCTACTGTACATGCTGCAGGAAAGGGGGAGTAAGTTTACAAGGTACCTGAAAAATGTAACTCTAATCTTCTTTGCAGGGGAATGTAACTATGGTGGAAGAGTAACAGATGATAAGGACAGGCGCCTCCTTCTGTCCCTGCTTTCCATATTCTACAGTGAGGATATACAGCAAGATAACTATAGACTTTCCCCCGGAGACCTTTATTATATTCCTCCATATGGCACATATCAGGTACTGAAATTATACACGGGCTTACTGTAATTTATTGGTCGAATTGCTGGATAGCAAGCTGGCAGAAAATAATTATGACATGAAAAGTTATTTTCATTTCTGTATTCTAAACATCCTGAAGAACAAATGGAAAAAAAATCAGCAGATTCAGAGATAAAGAAAGCTAAACTTTTATGGAAATCTGGACTTTTCTCGCAAACATTGAGCTTGGCCTCACCCTACCACTTTCCTAGTTTTCTATGTTTGAATACTGAGACACATAGCAAGCAGACTACTCAATTAAGAGGGGCAACCTTATTTTCAAAAGAAGACGTCTCAACAGTAGTAGTAGTATCTTTTTTTTTTCAAAAGATGAGAGATAATGCTTCTCAAGTGTCTACATTTTGTTCATCAAGGCTACAAATATCACCGCTATTCACATTAATCAAGGGGTACAAGTAACATTGCATTTTAGGAAATAATAATTTGCATAGCTGCCAACGCCCACAAAAGGAGGTACTCACCAACTCACCAGGGCCTCATAATCATGAAGATTGCTTGGTGTTTGTACAGTCTCTTTCCTACACTCTCTCTACTACCTCTGCTAAAGTATAACTAAAGTCAAGACGTTTTTTCATTTTGGATAGAGTGGAGATAGGTTAGAACACCTCTGCTCCCATTAGGGAGATCCACCCTCTCTATTTGTCCTGTTTACCGTTATCATCAAAAGTGAAAGTAAAAGAAAATCTCAAATGTTGGGTTGTCCCCAGAAAAGGGGAAATCTTCCAATGGGGATATTAGTCCTAGTGACCTGCGGAGATTTCTTTAGTATGCAGGGATTTCCTCTATTCCTCTTTTAGCTATGGAAAAGGAATGGGAGGTAAATCTCCCCAATGGATATTCCCCAAAACTGACAGAGGATATAACCCTCCCTTACTCTATCCAAGAGGAAGAAAAAAAAAGTTTTGCCTGTAATTCTAATTAATGCTGCACACCAGAGAGCTCAGTACTGTTTCTTCAACAGCTTCAGGGTACAGGCACTCCTGTATTGTTTGTTGTGATTTGTTTTCATTAACCTCTTGCCGACCGCGCATAGCCGAATGACGGCTTCACCGCGGCCGGCCAGTTCTGGGTGGACGTCATATGACGTCCTCCCAGAACGCGCTCTCCTGCGCACCCCAGGGGGCGTGCACCCGGCGATCTCCGTGATCGCTGTGTCCTACGGACACAGCTGATCACGTGATGTGGTAAAAGCCCAATCACAGCGGCCTTTTACCACGTGATCAGCGGTGTCCAATGACACGCTGATCACAGGGAAATGTAAGTGCCGGTTCTCGGCTGCACTTTCCTCACGCTGTCAGATTGTGAGGAAAGTACTGCCGAGAACCGGCAGTTGTCAGAGCGGGGATCGGCACCGATTATCAGGGCACTGATGATCAGTGCCCTGATGATCGGTGCCCAGCAGTGACACCCGCAAGTTCCGCCCAGCAGTGCGCCCACTAGCTCCGCCCACCCGTGCCCAGCAGTGCACCCACCTGTGCCCAGCAGTGCCCCCACCTGTGCCCAGCAGTGCACCCACCTGTGCCACTCTGCAGTGCCACCTACCTGTGCCCAGACGTGCCACCTACATGTGCCCAGCAGTCCCACCCACCTGTGCCCACCAGTGCCACCCACCAGTGCCCACCAGTGCCACCCACCAGTGCTGCCCACCAGTGCCACCCACCAGTGCAGCCAGTCAGTGCCACCAGTCAGTGCCCAGGGGTTGTGCCAGTCAGTGCCGCCAGTCAGTGTCCAGCAGTGATGCCAGTCAGTGCCGTCTATCAGTACCCATAATCAGTGTCACCTATCAGTGCCGCCTATCAGTGCTGCATATCAGTGTCGCCTATCCGTGACCCCTAATTAGTGCTGTCTATCAGTGCCGCCTATCCGTGCCACCTCATTAGTACTGCCTATCAGTGCCCTTTAGTGCTGCCTATCAGTGCCCATCAGTGCTGCCTATCAGTGCCCATCAGTGCTGCCTCATCAACGCACATCAGTGAAGGAGAAAAAATACCTGTTTGAAAAATTTTATAAAAGAAACAAATAAACTTTTTTTTTTTTCAAATTTTTTGCACTTTTTTTATTTATAGCGCAAAAAGTAAAGCGCCCAGTGGCGATTAAAAACCCCCAAAGAAAGCTCTATTTGTGAGAAAAAAATTATCAAAATTTCATATGGGTACAATGTTGCATGACCGCGCAATTGTCAATCAAAGTGCGGCAGCGCTGAAAGCTGAAAATTGGCCTGGTAAGGAAGGGGGTATAAGTGCCTGGTAGGCAAGTGGTTAACAATGTTACAGAGGAGGGCAAGTGCAGGACCTTTCGACGTGGAGCCTGACATTGTGGAGGAAAAGTGTGATGACATTTCAGGAATACAGCAGTAATCACGCAGGGAGGAAATAACAGGAAAGGAAAAATGTAAAATGAAGACCTAACAAAAATGTTAATTTATCCCCACTCTATACTCACTCTAAAAAAAAATTTAAAAAAATGGCTGTAGTCCGGTTTCATTGGTAAAAGATTTTGTAATGATTCATAGATCTAATTTTCTATATAGATATGTTAACCAGTTTCCGACCGGTCAAAAGCAAAATGATGGCCGAGCAGGACTTCGTCAATCTGGGTGGGCATCATATGATGTCCTCCTGGATCGACATCTCGCACAGACGATGACAGATCTGTGTACTGGCCCTTTGCCGGTACCATGTGACCGCTGTGACCAATCATAGCAGGTCACAATGACAATTGTAAACAATAGATTGATTCCTTTCATGCTATCCATTGTATACAACTGTGTTGCTGTGATTGGTCACAAGGTACAGATTGGACCAATCACAGTTCCTCTGTGTCATGTGATTAGCTGTGGCCAATCACAGCTAATCACAATACAAAACAGTGAATGAACTGATTTCATTCAGCTAAATGCTTGCCTATAGCAGTGCAATTCACTGCTATAGGCAATCATAGTGTGTAAAAAAAAAAAATACTGATCACTTCCCCAGAGTAGTACAATGTTGCTATGGTAACATTATATTACTCTGGTCACAGTGTTTTTTTGTTTTTTGTTTTTTAAAGAAAAAACGTAATAAAAAAGTGGAGAAAAATATTCTTTTTTTTTTTCATACTGTCACCAGTCAGTGTAATAAAATATCTTAATACAACTTAAATTCTGAAGTTAAGGTTCTGATTTAATTCTTACTTATGGTATTCATTCATAAATTGAACCAGGTATTTTACTTTCAGTCCTTTGTAGAATACATAAGAAATTTACCCCTTATCACTCACCCAGAGGTGTTTGGACTGCATGAGAATGCCGACATCACCAAAGATAACCAGGAGACTAACCAGCTGTTTGAAGGGGTCCTTCTCACTCTGCCCAGGCAAACATCAGGAAGTGGGAAATCTTCCCAGGTAAGAATTTTTACCACATTTTTATTTATTAAGAAGAGAAAATATAACATAGTTCCAGATACAGTGATATTTCTACATGCAGATGTAAGACCAAAGGAGCAAGTGAACACGGTTCTTTTCCAAAGTAAATTTGTAAGTCATAGACATGCTAAAGTAATGGAAATACTAACATACAGTGGGACAAAAAAGTATTTAGTCAGCCACCAATTGTGCAGGTTCTCCCACTTAAAAGGATGAGAGAGGCCTGTAATTGGCATCATAGGTAGACCTCAACTATGAGAGACAAAATGAGAAAAAAAATCCAGACAATCACATTGGCTGATTTGGAAAGAATTTATTTGCACATTATGGTGGAAAATAAGTATTTGGTCACCTACAAACAAGCAAGATTTCTGGCTCTTACAGACCTGTAATTTCTTTAAGAGGCTCCTCTGTCCTGCACTCATTACCTGTATCAATGGCACCTGTTTGAACTTGTTATCAGTATAAAAGGCACCTGTCCACAACCTCAAACAGTCACACTCCAAACTCCACTATGGTGAAGACCAAAGAGCTGTCGAAGGACACCAGAAACAAAATTGTAGACCTGCACCAGGCTGACAAGACTGAATTTGCAATAGGCAAGCAGCTTGGTGTGAACAAATCAACTGTGGGAGCAATAATTAGAAAATGGAAGACATACAAGACCACTGATAATCTCCCTCGATCTGGGGCTCCACGTAAGATCTCACCCCGTGGGGTCAAAATGATCACAAGAACGGTGAGCAAAAATCCCAGGACCACACGGGGGGACCTAGTGAATGACCTGCAGAGAGCAGGGACCAACGTAACAAAGGCTACCATCAGTAACACACTACGCCGCCAGGGACTCAGATCCTGCAGTGCCAGACGTGTCCCCCTGCTTAAGCCAGTACATGTCCGGGCCCGTCTGAAGTTTGCTAGAGAGCATTTGGATGATCCAGAAGAGGATTGGGAGAATGTCATATGGTCAGATGAAACCAAAATAGAACTGTTTGGTAAAAACACAACTCGTCGTGTTTGGAGGAGAGAGAATGCTGAGTTGCATCCAAAGAACACCATACCTACTGTGAAGTATGGGGGTGGCAACATCATGCTTTGGGGCTGTTTCTCCGCAAAGGGACCAGGACGACTGATCCATGTACAGGACGGAATGAATGGGGCCATGTATCGTGAGATTTTGAGTGCAAACCTCCTTCCATCAGCAAGGGCATTGAAGATGAAACGTGGCTGGGTCTTCCAACATGACAATGATCCCAAACATACTGCCCGGGCAACGAAGGAGTGGCTTCGTAAGAAGCATTTCAAGGTCCTGGAGTGGCCTTGCCAGTCTCCAGATCTCAAACCCATAGAAAACCTTTGGAGGGAGTTGAAAGTCCATGTTGCCCAGCGACAGCCCCAAAACATCACTGCTCTAGAGGAGATCTGCATGGAGGAATGGGCCAACATACCAGCAACAGTGTGTGCCAACCTTGTGAAGACTTACAGGAAACGTTTGACCTCTGTCATTGCCAACAAAGGATATATAACAAAGTATTGAGATGAAATTTTGATTTTGAGCAAATACTTATTTTCCACCATAATTTGCAAATAAATTCTTTCCAAATCAGCCAATGTGATTGTCTGGATTTTGTTTCTCATTTTGTCTCTCATAGTTGAGGTCTACCTATGATGCCAATTACAGGCCTCTCTCATCTTTTTAAGTGGGAGAACTTGCACAATTGGTGGCTGACTAAATACTTTTTTGCCCCACTGTATATTCGGGAGAAATCATAAAGGTATCTTGGACACCATTTAGAATCCTCTTGGGGCACAAAATCAAGAGTGTTGGTGTTTGAGCTCAATTCATATCCCTGTCACAGCCACTGACAGGCGCTTACCCAAGGAGTTTTATACTAGGGGTGGGCGGTGCCTGATGGGGAACTGAGAGACTAGTTCCCCATCAATCTCTTCCACTTTTTATTGACAGCGCACAGGAGTGGTCGGATTCATAGCCACTATTCAGTCCAATAGTGGTTTTCCAATATGCCCACTGCTGTGCACATTCAAAACTGAAGCAGACCTGATGGAAAACTAGTCTCTCAGTTGCCTATCAGAGCATTGTTCCTATTTGGATAATGACATCAGCTGTATCCCTGGCCTTTTTGTTTACATTTAACGTTCATCTGGATAATCACTTGACCGACAGCAAAAATGAAGCAGGGGGTACAGCACTGAGTGGGAATCTGAAACATACTGTATATGACAGCTTCCCTGCACAGACATGGCCCACTCAGAGAGTACTGGAGCACCTCTGCATGCCAGATCACAGGTTGTCTTCATTAGCGCCAAATTCCTAAATGGAGAACTGGCAGTAATTTTGTTGCTTCCATAGGAATACATTCTTAAAGTGGCTGTAGTAAGAACCACCTGAAATTGCTGCACATATCAGTAATGTTACCAACACTAGATTAAATGTTTGCCTGAATTAGACGCAGGAGGCTCTTAAGGGTAGACAGATCAGGTACAAGTGCAGAGGTAGGAGCATAGTCAGAGTACAAGCCAGATCAGTAATACAGAGGCAGTGGGAGCAAGCAGAAGCATAGGTTAGGAAACAATCTGGGGTTGGTACAGGTGGAGTTCAAGAATAGTCAAAATGAGCCAGGTCGATAACTGGTTTCAGAAGCAGATTAACAGGTCACAGATACACAGGAGCTCTGTAGATTAGACAGCACTGAGGCAGAACACTGTTTAAACAGCCTGCCAGAGGCAAACATTAGTGACAGATGTGCTCGAGCGCTGCCTGTGCGCACATGCACACAAAGATGCATACGCGGCTGGGCATGAGCAGAATGTGCACGAGGATGTGCACAAGCAGGTTTCCTCAATGCATGTGAAGTACAGTATGCTGGCTTACGGCTATGCGCAGAAACACGTCCAAGGGAACCTTCCTGCTTACTGGTCTGCCTTACCCGACACATGCAATACATTTTGGAGTCTTTACACTTGCTGTATAGAGCCTGTCCTGTTTATCTGGATGAGCTGGGTTTATAAAAGCAGCTTTAGATGATACACAGGGTTATATTTATGAAGTGGCTGTACCTCTAAATGACCTGTTGTACTCATTACATGAAGCAGGAGTGGATAAAAGGGAGGGAATCGGAGAAATATAATGTAGTGAATACAATTAAGAATAAAGAAGCGTAGGACATGCATATAAAAACTGATGAAATATCTGGACTTAACATGGTGCAAACATGCAGTAACGCACTGCAACCAATAAGTAGCATTTAATAGGCTGTAATGGGAAGAAAGCCTAGGCTGGTAAACTTGCACTTCTGGCTTTTGTTAAAAAAACATGTTAATTGATTTGTTAAAGTACACCTGGTAGCCACTTTGGCTAATCCTACTTACCTGGATGTGTCTGGCTTTAATACTCCTAATTCACAGAATTAGAACAAGCATGCAGCAAATGAAATGTGGAAAAATTTTTCATACCCTTTGAAATGTTTCTCATTTTGTCATGTTACTGTCAAGGTCCTACCTTTTCCCAGAGATTATGTTACTCCATGTGCTGGCATCCATCTTGGATTTCTGCTGAGCATGGTGGGAATCTTTTATGCCTTCAGGTCTCTGAGGTCCATCCCCCAGAGGGGTGTGGCTGAGTACATATAAGCCTGTGATCGCACATGCTCTTTGCACTTGTGTCTTGTGTCTTGCTACATCTCTGTGTATACTCTCGTGACTCTTCTGGTATCTGACTTGGTTTGTGACTAAGACCATTCTCTGTGGTTTCCTTCGATCTGACCTTCCGTTGCTGAACTCAGCCCGTGACCTGTGATTCTCTGTCTACTGTTCTGTACTGTTTTGTCCCGTTGTTGTCGACCCGGCCTGCCTGACTACGCTATTGTCATTCTTACCAGCTACACGCCATTGGCGGCGGCCATTACCGCAGCCGGGGTGTCTCAGGGGCTGCGACCTGGTTCCTGGCTGCGTCAAGTCCATCCCCACCATCAGGGGCCCTGGTGAAGGGCAGCCTGGGACTTAGACTCCGCGCCCTGAGGGACTTCGGTCTGTTGGTGGTGGTTGTCGTCAGCCAGTGTGTTACCCTGCCACTAGGCCTACCTGTCCGTTCCACAGCCCTGCCCTGACAGTTACAACCAAAAATGTCAAAGCCCAAAACTAAACCCAATTGAGAATCTGTGGCAAGACTTGAAAATTGCACAGATGCTCTCCATCCAATCTGAAAGAGCTTGAGCTATTTTGCAAAGAAGAATGGGCAAAAATGTAATTGTTCAGGTATTGACTCAAGAGGACTGAATACAAATACACGCTACACTTTTCAGATATTTATTTATTTGTAAAAAATGTTGAAAACCATTTCTCATTTTGCTTCCACTTCACAATTATGTGCCACTTGGTGTTGGTCTATCACATAAAACCCCAATAAAATACATTTTCGTTTTTGGTTGTAACATGACAAAATATGGAAAATTGTGAAGACTTTTTCAAGACACTGTACATGAGCCAGGTCAGAAAGCATTAAAAGTAAAATATCACTGAGAGAAACATACTGTACTATTAGCTTTTACAGAAGCAAAGTTTACAAGGACAGCATACAGTATGTACATCTATCATTAAAAGTTTCCTTGTAATGATCCTAGCAGCAGTTAGGCTGCTAGGATGTACAGTAGATAGTTTAATTAAGTATAGTGTGACCTCCTGCTTAACAGGAGACTGATAGACAAAATAGAGCAGCTTTTTTGCTTAACATGAAGCTACAATGGTGAGAGATCCTGTGTGACTCACAGTGCTTCTGCTGCTGCAATGGGCTTCTCTGTATCCAGGAGACTTTGAAGGTTCTGGGTGAACAGGAGTGACCCAAGCAGATCAGCAGCATGAGTATGGATGCAGTTCCAGTCAATGTATATTCAGTGTGCACATGTGACCTGGGTTCATCTTTCTCTTCCTCTGAGAAGGGAGTTCCAGCCAGGGTGATTCCATGATGCTGTAGAAATACCTGGTAATTGTGGTTATGGGGGACAATGGCTGACTAGCCAGTGAAACACTAGAATCTGCACATAGAAGCAGTTGGAGGTTGGATAGTGTGCAAGTTGTGAAAATCTTAGTTGGTCTGGTGGCAAATCAGGGTAGATGGGATGTGTGGGATGAAAAATACATGCTGTTTATAGGTCCTAAAGTGATCCTGTTACTTTGTGTTGCCAAATTACAGGTTCTTTTTAAAATGCAGATGGTGATATATAAGTGCTAGAAGGAAATCGGGTACTGCCAGGAGCATAAACAGTTTACTGTCACAGTCTATTCAGGTTATTTGACAGGTAAAGCAAATAAAAGTAGCCCGCTAGAGCATACATTGCATCAACAATGTTAAGTTGTCCATTTAGCCTAGTCAGCAACCTGAGAAGTACAACTGAATTTTCAGCAATTACAGCCTTAGATTCACTATTCTGAGAGTTTTAAGGAACCTTTTAGGACAGGCATGAAGGAGCAGTCATCAGTGCCTTGTTTTTAAAGGTGCATTCCCTGCTATCATGAGTAATAGGATTGTAGCCAGAGGGTCAGCATGATAACTAGGAAAATGCATTTTCAGATCAAAAGTAACTGTTCTCACACTGTTGTGATGACAGGTCTACTTTTAGTGCCATTTCAGCCTCTTGAATAAGGGCCATTGGCAGCGTGAAGTGTAGATGAACTCAAAACACACTGCTAAACTGATATAACCTTCTGACCTATTGCTGCAATTCATTTTTGGACAATGGAGCAAATATGGAGCCGTTGTCAACATTATTTTTCAAATTAAACCAATGAATCTGGTTGCTATTCAAAACTCCTCCAAGTTTCCATGATGCCATTTTTATTTATAAATCAGGCTTCTAATGTGGCTAAGCATGATCATGTAATTATATCATAATAAAAAATGTCAACTTACCTAATGACTTCCAGCCTGAACATTAGAAATGTGAACTGAATGGTGAATCACCACATTTATTTTTCTTGTTTAGATAAGAAAGCATTTTCCAACAAGTGTATTTAATCAAACAGTTCAAACAACATTGATATAGAAAGGGAACTAATTGGATTTCACCTTTCTGGAGTGAGATCAGTGCAGTAATTATGATTTTGTTAACTGCATTTTGCCTTCATAAGCCTTAGAGTTCTAAATACTTGAAGTGTACAGTATGCATAGCCAATTTTCTTTTAACTGTCTATTTATGTAATTAATTTTTCATAACAGATAGAGCAAAGTCCACAATAAATGGCAGTTGAAAGATGAGTAATTACACTTATGCAGTGCTTCCTGAAAGTGTGAGATTGCATTCTCCACATTGTCAAAACTCTTCTGCAAAATCAGTTTGCAGTAAGGCATAAAGATCAGGCAACATCTTATATTAACATGACACGTTATTGACAGATATATGTGTACTGGGAACCGTGACTTAGCGGGTTGGCGGGCTGAGATGATGACATTGTCAGGATGCTTACAGGACCGTAAGCATGTAAATGTTAAATAGGCAATCAAAATTATATTGAGAGTTTGAAGGATCTAAGAGTGGACACAAAAGAGAAAAAGAAAAAAAATAAGAGGAAAGAAGGAAAGAAGAAGGAGAAGTAAAAGAGGTAGGGGGGTATCCGATGTTCTCTATAGCCCGTAAGTCCACCATGCAGTCCTGGGGTAGGGAAAGAAGCTTACAGTGCCTTGAAAAAGTATTTATACCCCTCAAAATTGTCAACATTTTGTCATGTTACAACCAAAAACGTAAATGTATTTTATTGGGATTTTATGTGGTAGACCAGCACAAAGTAGCACATAATTGTGAAGTGGAAGGAAAATTATAAATGGTTTTCATCATTTTTTTACAAATTATTATCTGAAAAGCGTGGCATGCATTTGTATTCAGCCCCCTTTACTCTGATACCCCTTACTAAAATCTAGTGGAACTACACAAATCTGGCCTTTATGGAAGAGTGGCAAGAAGAAAGCCATTGTTGAAAGAAAGCCATAAGAAGTCCCATTTGCAGTTTTCAAGAAGCCCTGTGGGGGACACAGCAAACGTGGAAGAAGGTGCTCTAGTCAGATGAGACAAAATTTAAATTTTTAGCCAAAAGTAAAACGTTATGTGTGACGGAAAACTAAAACTGCACATCACCCTGATCACACCATCCCCACCGTGAAACATGGTGGTGGCAGCATTATGTTTTGGGGATGTTTTTCTTCAGCAGGGACAGGGAAGCTGGTCAGAGTTGATGGGAAGATGGATGGAGCCAAATACAGGGCAAGCTTAGAAGAAAACCTGTTAGAGTCTGCAAAAGACTTGTGACTGGGGCAGAACTTCACCTTAGAGCAGGATGACCCTAAACATAAAGCCAGAGCTACAATGGAATGGTTTAGATCAATGCATATTCATGTGGTAGAATGGCCCAGTCAAAGTCCAGACCTAAATCCAATTGAGAATCTGTGGCAAGACTTGAAAATTTCTGTTCACAGACACTCTCCATCCAGTCTGACAGAGATTGAGCTATTTTGCAAGGAAGAAGGGCAAAAATGTCACTCTTTAGATGTGCAAAGCTGATAGAGACATCCCCCAAAAGACATGCAGCTGTAATTACAGTGAAAGGTGGTTCTACAAAGTATTGACTTGGGGGACTGAATGCAAATGCACGCCACACTTTTCAAATATTTATTTGTTAAAAATGTTGAAAAACATTTATCATTTTCCTTCCACTTCACAATTATGTGCCACTATGTTTGTCTATCACATAAAATCCCAAAAAAATACATTTACATTTTTGGTTGTAACATGAGAAAATGTGGAAAATTTCAAGGGGTGTGAATACTTTTCAAGGCACTGTATGGTGATTGTCCAGCATAAATGGAGAGGGTATTCCATAAAATTCCAGATCTCCTACTTCCTACTATGTTTCATAGTCATTTAAGACAGCCATTAAATATTTTATCCTTTGGACATCTTGAATCCTAATATGAAGCTTCGTCAGAGAAGGAGGTTCATGTTGTTTCCACTTAAGGGCTACTAAACATCGTGCTGCCATGAGAATGTGTGACAGCAGCCATTTAGACATTTAGCCAAGACTCTTTTGTGTTAAATACAATAGGGAAGGGTTAAAATCCCTTTCAGTTTATTATTCTTTGTTTGTGATCTATTAAGGTGATTTCCCTTCTCTTGCTATCTTGGAGACACAACAGGAAATGAGAAGAAATCTCTACAAAGTCAGAAGACAGCCCCTCTTAGACAGCTGTCACTGGAACAGGTGTCTCTATTGGAAGATTTCCACTCACCTCCTGTTCTGGTGACAACTGTAACATTTTGATATTCTTTTCACTTTCTAGTAATAGTGGTCACCAGGACAGATAGGGAGGATGAATCAATAAAAAAAAAACTGATAGAGGTTCTAACCCTTCCCTACTCTATGTACAACTAAAAACGTTTTTATACATACACTTTACATGCAGTATTTAGAGCACATTATTAACAGTAATTATCTCAGGTAGATCTTCTATCTACTTCCTGATGAAGTAGGCACACCAAGGTTTTGCTGCAGCTTTAACTGCTGATCTGACTATTAATGTATCCATTACAATGCAGTCTGAGTTGCTTTATATGCATGGAAGAACCTATAATGGACAGCTCATATTTATCATAAATGACCATGAATGTCAGCTGCTGCTTTCTCTTTTTGATTACGTTATGATAGGATATGGACAGGCGCTGGTGAAATTAGCAGAGAAAGGGGCAGAGGGATCATATATCTGTATTCCCTCTCACCCTGTCATTATTCAACTGTCATCATGTGAACTGTATTTCATTCACTTCCACCTACACACATCTTCCAAAGACTAATTTGTACTACAGTATTTACTGACATGTCACCCATGACTGAATATTGGGAAAATAAACAGAATTAAAAAGCTGCTATGTGTAATTCTTCTTAAAGGAAACTTATACTGAGACCTGTATTGAGAGTTACATGTAGGGTGCCATTGCATTAATGATGATGCAGTGACTGTAATACTTTCTGAATCAGTGATCCAAAACAAGTATGCAGATCAGTTCTGACTTAGCCTGTTACATATTTGGCCCAGGTCAGGACTCAAAAATTTAAAGGCTGCTTTAATACTGATCAGTTTTCCGAAGAAGAACATATGGCCATTAAATCCTATGGAACTCCTTTGGTCGGTTGCAGTTCCATTGCATTTTTCAAATCCTGCAAGTTGCGGTTTTGGTGCATGTTTGGTGTGGTGAATAAAATTGCACCTCCCCATTGAAATGAACAGAAAACGCATCAAAAACACACCTGTGGTTGCGTTTTTTTTTTAGTCACGTCCTTTTTTCACTGGCGCAAAACACATCGGAAACACAGCAAAAACGTGGTGAAAACGTGGCAAAACATATATGCATTTTTGCCACATTTTGCAGCTGAGCAGTGTGAAAGTAGCTCAAGAACTGAGACAGGCAGGCAAATAGTATCTTCAGAAAGAGTTGCATTATTCACGGGGCATACTAGGAAAGAGCCCAGGGCCAGTGGAAGTCCAAAGGGCCCAACTACATGCTTTATGTTTCTGCAGTTAATCAGGGAGTTAGTGTAATTGATTAAAGCTGTGCACCTGCCTGTCACTCTGCACTCTCTAGGATGTACTGTAGGCAGTTGGTGTCTGATGGGGCCATGCTACTACAGGCAATGCAGATGGAGAAGTTACTCTGTTCCTGTGGCAGTCTTGATCAATGTCAGTCGAAGAGATGGAGGGGACCAAAGCTGCTACCTTGCCTAGGACCCCATTCAACCTTAACTCATCTCTCAGCTAGCCAGAGAATATTAACTTTGTTACAGGTTTCCTTTAAAGCATACCTGTCACTGCATTCATCTATGAAAACTAATCTTACAACTTTTTTTAAAAAGTCTAAGCATCACTAAATGCCAGTTGGTATCACTGGTTTGTTAAAATATTGCTGCAGGGTACTTGAACTTGATGTGCCTATAGTATGCAAATATAAATTTTTGGTCATTGCTAAGGCATGCCCTCTTCACATGACACAATGTAACAAGGCCTTTCAATGCCATTTCAGGTTTGGCAGCTTGCAGGCCACCGATAGCAACAGTTTATTAAGCCAGTTGTGTCAGTCTGGACATGTGGTTCCCTCTCTTTAAGTGGGAAGTTAGTTTTTTCAAAATAAATTATAGCCCTATTATAGTTTTAGAAATACACTTGTGATTACCCCTCCCCCACTCCCCTTTCTGTAGCCTGTTTTCCTGGTCCTACTGTTCTGCCCCCATATTCCTTCAATCTCTATATCCAATTAGTGCCTCCCATGCCCTCTCATGCCTCTCCTCCCCCTACCTATTCTAAGCTCTCCCTTCCTCTCATTTCTTTTTTACTGTCATACCTTAATCCCACTCCTAAAAACTGTGTGTTTGAGGCCCTTATTCACCCTGCAAGGAGACCCACTCAGAAAGAACAAAAATTAAACTAAGGCCAGTCCTCCAGTTATAACACCATTCAAACACCATGGATATATATATATTTCAGAGACTGTTTTCTGTATATTTGTTATAATACTGTTGGTTTTTATCACACTAGCTATATCTATATATATATATATATATAGTTTGGTTTGGAAAAATCATGTAATAAAATATTACTTTGAAAAAAAAGTGTGATAAAAGTAAAATAGCTTTTACTTTTTATAGTTTTCCCATAAATCTAACTGCTAGATACAGGTGGACATTGTTTTTTTTATCTTAGACCAGTGTTCCTCTTCTTTCCTAGAAATTGATTGGTGAATATTTCTTATCCAGAATAAAAACACAAGCTTCTTAAATGCTTGAATACTTTTACCTGCTTGTTTCTGTTTAGTCTTTGATGTCATTAAAACTATATGAATGAGGTGGTAGTGTCATCTCATGGGCTGCACATTATGAGCTTCCATACTGCAAGGGATTGAGATAAAAGTGTTAATTGCATATATTTAATTATGTCAGTGGCAGGGGCGGACTGACCATTCAGGCACTCGGGCACTGCCCGAGGACCCAGGGTCAGTAGAGGGACCCATGAGATGCCCTTAGTACCTTTCATAGGCTTTTTTGGGTGTGGTTTGAGTGTGGGCGAGGACACAGGGGCCCCATGATCTCCTATTGCCCAGGGGCCCCATGAGTTCTCAGTCCGCTGCTGGTCAGTGGTCATCTATTTTATATTAGGCCTTGGTTGTTAGGTGGATTGTTTGCAAATGCAAGCTGTTTTGTATCAAAGGTCTAAAAGAAATATATATTTTGTGTCTTTCTGTTAAATTGAATTAGAAGGTAAAATCTGATTGTGTGCTGGGGACAATATGTACTGTGTTTTACACTATAGACATGTATGTATTTTATAGGGTAATGCTTTACTATTCTGGATATTATACATGGACCCAGTCATTATCTGTGAACCTTAGATACATGTGACTTTCAGCTGGTTAATACTATTTTTTCATTTTCATAGGAAATTGTTGAAGATTTGGCAAGAGATATACTTAATAAATTGCCAAATGATTTCAATCTGGATAAAGTGATAGAAAAATATCCCGTGGTCTATGAGGAATCAATGAATACAGTGCTTAGACAGGAACTGATTCGCTTTAACAGGTAAAATGGGAATTTAATTAAGCTTTTGAAATAGCATTTATTGGAGATACATTATATTGGTTAAAATAACTTGTACTGTGCAAAATATTATTATTACTAATGTACCTTGCATAAATAAGAAAAAGCCAACACAAAATAAAACTGATTTGTTTGTCACAAGAGAGTGCCTGAAAATGACAGCTAAATTTAAATACAGGTTACCTGGCTGATATTACACATCAGACTTGTGATTATTCAACAAGCTCCAGTGCTCAGCACTTTTATGTCTCTTTAAATAAGCAGGAAATATTTTTAAATATAAATGCAAAGTGCCCCACTCCGTTCTTCACAATCAAGTTATTAATACTGATGTATATTGCACTATTTATACCCAGTGTATAGACCGCGTGTGTGTGTGTATATTTTATCAAGGTATGCCAATAAAAGTCTTTGCATATTAAAGGAATTTCAGTGAAAGATGCTGTATATATTTAAACTGTATGTATAGGCAAAACTTATTTTGTTGTTCTAAATAGAATAGGGATGGGTTAGACCCTTTTGCAAAACTTTCTGTATCCCTACTTAAATAAAATATATTATAAAGTAAAAAAAAATGTTTTAAAGCACCTCAGTTTCCATATTCTCATGAGCAAATGCGAATGTGCATGTCAATCCCTCACACATATGTAAACAACGATCACACCACATTTGTGAGGTATCGCCGCAAACGTCAGAGCAAGAGCAATAATTCTAGCACCAGACCTCATGTGTACCTCTGAACTGGTAACCTGTAAAGGCTTTTAAAGTGTCACCATTTGGTGCTGCTCCAAGAGCATACACAGTTTTAAAACTTGACATGTTTGGTATCTATTTACTCAGTGTAACATAGTTTACCAAACAATTGTGTTTTTGTGCATTAAAATTCATTATATTCTTCAGGATCTCTGCTTAGGAATATAAATAATTAAATATATATACAGTTGTGTTCAAAATAATAGCAGTGTGTTGAAAAAAGTGAATAAAGCTCAAAATCCTTCTAATAGCTTTTATTTCCATACACACAAATGCATTGGGAACACTACACATTCTATTCCAAATCAAAACATAGAAGAAAAATATATCAAATTTGTGTTGTTCCTGTAAAAAAATTGAAGAAAAGTGAATATTAGACTGTTCAAAAAAATAGCAGTGTTTGCATTCTTCATTACAAACTCAAACATTCACTATATAAACTGAAAAATGTTTGAAGATTTTGCTTTCCTTTGAATCACTTAATATTTAGTTGTATAAGCACTGTTTCTGAGAACTGCTGTACATCTGTGTTGCATGGAGTCAACCAACTTCTGGCACCTGTGAACAGGTATTCCAGCCCAGGATGTTTGGACTACATTCCACAGTTCTTCTCTATTTCTTGGTTTTGCCTCAGAAACTGCATTTTTGATGTCACCCCACATGTTTTCTATTGGATTAAGATCCAGGGATTGGGCTGGCCACTCCATAACGTTAATCTTGTTGGTCTGGAACCAAGATGTTGCACGTTTACTGGTGTGTTTGGGGTCGTTGTCTTGTTGGAACACCCATTTCAAGGGCATTTCCTCTTCAGCATAAGGCAGCATGACCTCTTCAAGTATTCTGATGTATTCAAACTGATCCATGATCCCTGGTATGCGATAAATAGGCCCAACACCGTAGTATGAGAAACATCCCCATATCATGAATCTTGCGCAACCATGCTTCACTGTCTTTACAGTGTACTGTGGCTTGAATCCAGTGTTTGGGGGTCATCTGACAAACTGGTTCCGGCCACTAGACCCAAAAAGAACAATCTTACTTTCACCAGTTCACAAAATGTTGCGCCATTTCTCTTTAGGCCAGTCAATGTGCTCTTTGGCAAATTGTAACCTCTTCAGCACATGTCTTTTTTTCAACAGTGGGACTTTGCGGGGGCTTCTTGCAGATAGCTTGGCTTCACATAGGCGTCTTCTAATTGTAACAGTACTCACAGGTAACTTTAGACCTTCTTTGATGTTCCTGGAGCTGATTGTTGGCTGAGTCCTTGCCATTTTGGCTATTCTTCTATCCATTCGAATGGTAGTTTTTCGCTTTCTTCCACGTCTTTCAGGTTTTGGTTGCCATTTTAAAGCATTTGCGATCATTTTAGCTTGAGCAGCCTATCATTTTCTGCACTTCTTTATATGTTTTCCCCTCTCCAATCAACTTTTTAATCAAGGTGCGCTGTTCTTCTGAACAATGTCTGGAATGACCCATTTTCCTCAGAATTTCAGAGAGAAATGCACTGTAACCAGAATGTACAACATTTGCTGCCTTCCTTCCTTAAATAAGGGCAATAATTGCCACCTGTTTTTCAAAGAATGAATGACCTCACTAATAGAACTCCACACTGCTATTATTTTGAACATGCCCCTTTCAATTAGTGATTCAATTACACAGAATCAGCAGAATGCATGTTATGACTGTTGGGTCTGTTGGATTTCTATTACTCTACTACACCTGCTAGTAAATTATTTGCCAGGTAGAAATATAATTTCTACCAAAAACAGTGATTGATCAGGTTAGTGATGTCTAACTGCTATTATTTTGAACACAACTGTATGTGTATATATATATATATATATATATATATATATATATACATACAGGTGAAACTCAAAAAATTTCAATATCATGCAAAAGTTCATTTATTTCAGTAATGCAACTTAAAAAGTGAAACTAATATATGAGATAGACTCATTACATGCAAAGCAAGAAAGCAAGATAGTTCAAGCCATGATATTTCATAATTGTGATGATTATGGCTTACAGCTCATGAAAACCCCAAATCCACAATCTCAGAAAATTAAAATATTACATGCAATCAATAAAACAAGGATTGTACATAGAACAATATCGGACCTCTGAAAAGTATAAGCATACATATGTACTCAGTACTTGGTTTGGGCCCATTTTGCAGCAAATACCGCCTCAATGTGGCTTGGTATGGAACCTATCAGCCTGTGGCACTGCTGAGGTGTTATGGAAGACCAGGATGCTTCAATAGTGGCCTTCAGCTCTTCTGCCTTGTTTGGTCTCATGTCTCTCATCTTTCTCTTGGCAATGCCCCATAGATTCTCTATGGGGTTCAGGTCAGGCGAGTTTGCTGGCCAATCAAGCACAGTAATCCCACGGTCATTGAACCAGGTATTGGTGCTTTTGGCAGTGTGGGCAGGTGCCAAGTCCTGCTGGAAAATGAAGTCAGCATCCCCATAAAGCTTGTTTGCAGAAGGAAGCATGAAGTGCTCCAAAATCTCCTGGTAGACGGCTGCGTTGACCCTGGACTTAATGAAGCACAGTGGACCAACACCAGCAGATGACATGGCTCCCCAAATCAACACAGACTGTGGAAACATCACACTGGACTTCAAGGATTTTGCAGTGTGTGCCTCTCCATTCTTCCTCCATACTCTGGGTCCTTGGTTTCCAAATGAGATGCAAAAGTTGTTCTGATCAGAAAAGAGGATGTTGGACCACTGAGCAACAGACCAGGTCTGTTTTTCTTTAGCCCAGGTAAGACGCTTGTTGTTCAGGAGCGGCTTGACAGGAGGAATATGACATTTGATGCCCATGTCCAGGATCTGGCTGTGTGTGGTGGCTCTTGATGCACTGACTCCAGCCTCAGTCCACTCCTTGTGAAAGTCCCCAACACTTTTGAATGGCCTTTTCCTGACAATCCTCTCCAGGCTGCGGTCATCCCTGCTGCTTGTGCACCTTTTTCTTCCACACTTTTCCCTTCCACATAACTTTCTATTAATGTGCTTTGCTACAGCACTTTGGGAACATCCAACTTCTTTTGCAATTACCTTTTGAGGCTTTCCCTCCTTATGGAGGGTGTCAATGATGGTTTTCTGCACAACTGTCAGGTCAGCAGTCTTTCCCATGATTGTGATTCCTACTGAACCAGACTGAGAGACCATTTAAAGGCTAAGGAACCCTTTGCAGGTGTTATGGCTTAGGTAGCTGATTAGAGTGGGACACTTTGAGCCAAGAATATTGCACCTTTTCACAATATTCTAATTTTCTGAGATTGTGGATTTGGGGTTTTTATGAGCTGTAAGCCATAATCATCACAATTATGACAAATCATGGCTTGAACTATCTTGCTTTGCATGTAATGAGTCTATCTCATATATTAGTTTCACCTTTTAAGTTGCATTACTGAAATAAATGAACTTTTGCACGATATTCTAATTTTTGAGTTTCACCTGTATATATACTGTATATACATCTATATATATAATGTTTGGTGGTTCTAAGTAATTTTCTAGCAAAAAAAAATGTTTCTCACATGTAGGAGAGGAATGTCAGAACTGGCCCAGACTGAAAGTGATTAAATAGTCATAGGTATGGGAAATATACAGCTGTTCATACTTGCTCAGATTGGAGACACAGAAAGTAGTATCACCTTTGTTTCTGCTGAGAAACTAACATTTTCATAAAGTTTGCAACCCATATTTCTGCCTATAAAAATGTACTTTAATAAGCTTGGGTCACTAAATTAAAAACAGAAGTTTACATGCATAAAAAACATTAGGCACATTGATGTAAAATCTTATAATTTGAAAGAGTTTGCAGTGTTTAGCCGAGTGCTTCCATTACGCATTTAATGTTTTGCAAAAAAAAAAAAGTCAAAGCTATTTGTTGCTTGTGAAAGGTTTAATTTAGCTGAGTGACAAGCATTTAGACTTGTGTATATATGACTTTACTGACCTTGTTCTATTAAGAATCTGAAATGACTGCAGTGCCCAGAATTAGTGGCATTGCTGCTAGAAAGAGGTCTTGCTGCTGGATTCGTATTTGTTTATTTTGCCTGGTCTTTAAACATTGGGGTGCCCAGAGTCACTTATCACTTTAAACAGACTGCTGGTGTCATATCTAACTTAATGACAGCAAAATATCTTGTCATTTTTACTCAATCTCCATCCTATTTCCTTTCCCAGGCTCACAGATGTTGTACGAAGCAGTCTGATCAATTTAGGTAAAGCTATCAAAGGCCAAGTGTTGATGTCAGCGGAGCTGGAGAATGTGTTTAACAGTATGCTGGTTGGGAAAGTACCTGCCATGTGGGCTGCAAAATCCTACCCTTCACTGAAACCTCTGGGCAGCTATGTATCTGACTTGCTCTCCCGCCTGCAGTTCCTACAGGTAAGACTCAAGAAGTATTAAATAAAACCAGTTTCATAAATGCATCTGTTCAGCAGTAATTTGCTACACAGAAACTGCGGCCAAAAAATACTGCGTCAAAACACCATTAATTGTGGGTTTTGTAACTAGCTGGCGTCTACATACATGTACCACAGGGACTTATGATAGGTGGTCACAACAGAGTCATTGCAGAGGGTTTGCAACTGTTGCTTAGAAGGCAGATCCCAAATTAAATACTGTACATATATTGGAAAGTATTTTTTCCATTCAGTCCAGCGATTTACCCAGCCCCATCCCACAACCAGGGGCGAACTAACTATTCGGGCACTGCCCGAGGGCCTAGGGTCAGTAGGAGACCCCATGAAATGCCCCTGGTACCTTTTGTAATGGAATCAACCCAGAGTGCAGATGAGTACTTCTGTTAGAATACCGCTTCCCCATCCAAACACCGACAACAGACACAACAGCACACTAGACAACACCAATCTTGAAGTAAACCAGGAGGTAGACTAGTTTATTTGAACACAGATACAAGATATATACACTGAGGGGACAACAGTCCCCATGAGTTGTCAGTCTGCCCCTGCCCACAACACAACCAGGAGGGTGACACCACTTACTGTTAAGGAATACAGTTGTGTCCTCTACCTGATCCCAGTCTGCTGACTGGACAATAAAAGAACAGAAGCAGCCCAAGTACTTCCTCTCCTCCTATCAACTTCTTTCTTACACTTGCTTGCTGCACAGCTAGTTGGCTCCTAAGGCTGCCCTGCAATTACCAAATCTGAGTGTTAATAATTTGCAGGGGATTGTAAGAAGCTGTTCACATGTTAAATTCCTACACCAGTTATGTTTAAAAATATATTTAATGATGTAGTTGCATTAAATAGTTTCCTTTGTAGCTACCTGGCGTGCAGCTTTAACTGTAGTTACAAATCCCACTTGGATTCTCCATATGGCTCTATCCCTCCTCTTTTCTAGTTTGCATACATTTACTGCTGTAAAGGATAAACACATGGGGGAGTTTGAGGAAAATATTGGATATTTCATATACTGCAATAGCTCAGAGATATTGGAAATTTTTTAACCCATTATGTCCGGAGTAAAGGGCACCGTTGTTCCTCAGATGTACATTAATATCTCACCTTGGTCCACACCTATTACTGTGTTGCTGTTAACATCCAATCAGAGGTTTCTTTTTATTCTCTAATATAGCACACGGAGGATGAAATAAGACTCTGACTGTTGAAGTGAATCTGACATAAGTGAATTAGAGAGCTGCCTTTGCTGCCTTCTTCCTGAAAATGCTAGTTGTCAGGCTTTAATCTTGACCCACCTTTTTCAATACCCTCTAAATCAATGACCGTGAACAAGTATGCAGATCAGAAGAGTCTAAAATCAATGGTCAATCGCTTAAAGTGGTTCTAAAGGTTTAAGGTTTTTCATTCTATGCACGAAGGTAAAAAACCTTCTCTGTGCAGCAATGCCCCCAGCCCCCCCTAATACTTACCTAAACCTCTCTCGATCCAGTGATGTGAACTGGAGTCTCGGCTATCCTGGGACTCCCTCTCCTCATTGGCTGAGACAGAAAATGGAGCCATTGGCTCCCTCCACTGTCAATCAAAGCCACTGAGCCAATGAGAAGAAAGGGGCGGGGCTGAGCCACGGCTACATGTATGAATGGACACACAGAGCAGCGGGCACCCCCATATCAGACTGCTTGCTGACAGGAGGGTGGGGCCAGAAGCGCTGGTGGGAGGCCTGAGAAGAGGAGGATCCGGGCTGCTCTGTGCAAAATTACTGCACACAGCAGGTAAGTATAGACATGTTTGTTATTTTTTCCTTAAAAAATAAGCCTTTAGAATCACTTTAAAGCACTAAAGTCAGTGGGTCAACAGGCAGATAACAAACATGTACATAATAAGAGGGTCAGCACTAGAAGCATCCATGTTTCTATCATGACAGGTTACCTTTAGGGGCAAATAGGAAGTTTGTGTTTTTCAGGCACTAAAATGTCATAGATAAGAAGTATGTGGCAGAAAAGAAGCATGAAGATGAAAAACCTTCGGTGTGCACCTTCCCTCAGCCACCCCCCCCCCCCCCCAAATACTTACCTGAGCCCTATTGCAATCCAGAGCTGTGTACTGGAGCCTCGGCTCCCCCAGGTCTTCCACTGTTGTCAATCACAGACAGTGAGGAAGGGAGTGGTGGGCAGAACTGAGCCATGGTCTGTTTGTCCCATGGAGGTGGCTCGGGAGCATCTTCCAGACTCACTAATATTACTACAAGGCCTACCAGTCTGTAAAATGATGTTACCTACAGTATGTACTACATAAAAACACATGCAGCCAGATCATCGAGGACATTTGAAACGTAAAGAGACATTAGATTTATGCTAAGCCATTCTATCAGTAGCAGTTTTGCATCTGGCTGGAAAGATCATTCAAAACTCAGAAAAGGACAATGGAGAAAACTCCATTAGATGTTCAACAATATCAGGAGACTTATTGCAATTGCAGACCTATTGTAAACAAATTTAAGCAATTGACATTTTCTGGTCTCTAAAAGGATTGGGAAACAAATGAGGCTCTTCTGGTTCTCTTGGTTAACCTAAATTGCCAAAAGGAATTCTGTTTTGTGTATGGATAGTGCCAATCAACTCCCATCTAGCCTAAATACTATGGAATATAGTATACAAGAAACTCTCAAATGTATCTTACAGTATATAAAAGTTATCATTTACCTTGTCACTACAGCTATTTTTGCAAAGCTGAAATGTTTTTATAATTTCCATTACTCCAGTATGTATGCCAACAATATGCAATGGCAATGACAACTAGTATGACAGTGCAGGCTGCTGTTAGAGAATGCCTAATACACCTAAAATGGCATCACTTCACCTCCTAACTATACCGCAGGGATGAAGGCTGACAGTTGCTTATACATATTCACTCAGATTTACTCTCACTGTTCTGGCTAAGCAGGATGTTTCCTTTTTCTGAGATCAGCAGACAGTAGAAGAAAGAAAAAACATTGTCATGCCAGTCTAGTGTATTACAACATTTTATAATACATTAATAAAAACAGATGCATTTAATGAGAGGTACAGTATGTTGTTTGGAAGGAAGACCGAAACTGTCCATCTTGGCTTGTGCATTATGTCATGGGTTTGGGTCAGTGTAATATAGGGGGCACTGCACAAGGTCAGTTTGATGGAAAGATCCTTGACATTGAGGATTGCATACTGTGAGACCAGACGTGCCCCTGCAACACTTGTGGATATACTTAATGATTATTTTTCCATGCATAGAGTGTTGTATGTTTTTATATTTAGGAGTTAGGTAATGTTGCTCTACTACTGCCTATATCAGTTTACTTTGGGAGGCCTTTGGGCACAGGGCACGCAAAATACAACGTATAGCTACAGGACTGGTATTTGGTCTCCAGTAGAGGTGCAACATGGGCTGGATCACTAGTTTGGCCACTGTGTCCTGTAGTGACATAAGTAAGATGTGGATGAAACCACAGCCTGCAGCAAGGGACCAGAGATCCAATACACCCAGAAGTGTGCTGAAGGCAGGAGATTCTTCAGATAACATAGCTGTTCAATTGGACGATGATCTAAGGCACAGGTAAGTATTACCTGGGATCTGTTTTAATGAGAAAAAATTCTAAGAAGGGACATAAATTTCAGGGTTTGAGCTGTGGAGAAATAAATGTTAAAGATCGTTAGGGGAGCTGCAGGATTTACATTTGTTCTCACTATGGAGAACTCTAGTGGTGAAATGCACCATAATAAATTATTTTAAAAAATATTCTGGTGACTTAAGATGGTTTTTGTGGCTTAAAATGTGTGTATATCACCTAGTGTATGTTAATAAAAGGACATTCTAACTGTCTCTTAGAATGCATAAAAAGGCCCTGACACACCTATAGCATACAAGCCATGTTTGCTTGTCTCTACTCTGAAGCCTCTCTCAGGAAATGCATTCTGTGACAGACCCTGGAACCATATCAGAATCCTCTAACAGCTGCTTATAACGTGAACTGTCGCTTGGAACATATTGCTGTTATTAGTGGGTTTTAGTTAAGTTCAACTATCCTGCTAATAACAGAATAAAAATGTTTGTGATTCAAATAAATGAATATATATATATATATATATACACATACAGTTGTGTTCAAAATAATAGCAGTTAGACATCACTAACCTGATCAATCACTGTTTTTGGTAGAAAGTATATTTCTACCTGGCAAATAATTTACTAGCAGGTGTAGTAGAGTAATAGAAATCCAACAGACCCAACAGTCATAACATGCATTCTGCTGATTCTGTGTAATTGAATCACTAATTGAAAGGGGCATGTTCAAAATAATAGCAGTGTGGAGTTCTATTAGTGAGGTCATTCATTCTTTGAAAAACAGGTGGCAATTATTGCCCTTATTTAAGGAAGGAAGGCAGCAAATGTTGTACATTCTGGTTACAGTGCATTTCTCTCTGAAATTCTGAGGAAAATGGGTCATTCCAGACATTGTTCAGAAGAACAGCGCACCTTGATTAAAAAGTTGATTGGAGAGGGGAAAACATATAAAGAAGTGCAGAAAATGATAGGCTGCTCAAGCTAAAATGATCGCAAATGCTTTAAAATGGCAACCAAAACCTGAAAGACGTGGAAGAAAGCGAAAAACTACCATTCGAATGGATAGAAGAATAGCCAAAATGGCAAGGACTCAGCCAACAATCAGCTCCAGGAACATCAAAGAAGGTCTAAAGTTACCTGTGAGTACTGTTACAATTAGAAGACGCCTATGTGAAGCCAAGCTATCTGCAAGAAGCCCCCGCAAAGTCCCACTGTTGAAAAAAAGACATGTGCTGAAGAGGTTACAATTTGCCAAAGAGCACATTGACTGGCCTAAAGAGAAATGGCGCAACATTTTGTGAACTGATGAAAGTAAGATTGTTCTTTTTGGGTCTAGTGGCCGGAACCAGTTTGTCAGACGACCCCCAAACACTGGATTCAAGCCACAGTACACTGTGAAGACAGTGAAGCATGGTTGCGCAAGATTCATGATATGGGGATGTTTCTCATACTACGGTGTTGGGCCTATTTATCGCATACCAGGGATCATGGATCAGTTTGAATACATCAGAATACATGAAGAGGTCATGCTGCCTTATGCTGAAGAGGAAATGCCCTTGAAATGGGTGTTCCAACAAGACAACGACCCCAAACACACCAGTAAACGTGCAACATCTTGGTTCCAGACCAACAAGATTAACGTTATGGAGTGGCCAGCCCAATCCCCGGATCTTAATCCAATAGAAAACTTGTGGGGTGACATCAAAAATGCAGTTTCTGAGGCAAAACCAAGAAATAGAGAAGAACTGTGGAATGTAGTCCAATCATCCTGGGCTGGAATACCTGTTCACAGGTGCCAGAAGTTGGTTGACTCCATGCAACACAGATGTACAGCAGTTCTCAGAAACAGTGCTTATACAACTAAATATTCATTAAGTGATTCAAAGGAAAGCAAAATCTTCAAACATTTTTCAGTTTATATAGTGAATGTTTGAGTTTGTAAAGAAGAATACAAACACTGCTATTTTTTTGAACAGTCTAATATTCACTTTTCTTCAATTTTTTTAGAGGAACAACACAAATTTGATATATTTTTCTTCAAGTTTCAATTTGGAATAGAATGTGTAGTGTTCCCAATGCATTTGTGTGTATGGAAATAAAAGCTATTAGAAGGATTTTGAGCTTTATTCACTTTTTTCAACACACTGCTATTATTTTGAACACAACTGTATATATATTTATTTATTTATTTGTTTTTTTTATTTTATTTTTTTTAATTTTGTGTGTTTGGGGGGAGGGGGTCTGTTAATTTTATACTGAGCGTAACAGAAAGTATAGAAGCACCCCTCTTGATAATATATAATAAACTGGTGCTTTAGGTGTACCAGAATATAAAGTCAAGTGCGCTGCTAGAAGTGATAAATCTTTCTTTTTCTGCAGCAAATAGATAATTGTGATAAACCATCTGAAAAGTAGGATAATTCTTTGTTTTCCATGAAAAGAAAAGTATATGCCTACACTGACTTACTTTACTTTTTATTCTAGAAAGAGTTACTTTTATAAAAGAGACCAGAAAGTTAGATTCAAGCAAGTAGTTGAGATTTTAGGCTTTCTGATTTTTGATTGTTACTTGAAGGACCATGCTGCCACCTTCTGACACTGTTTGTTATCAACAAAGGATCAGTTAAAGCTAACCACAAGAAAATATATACAGTGGATATAAAAGGTATATACATCCCTGTTAAAATGTCAGGTTTCTGTAATGTAAAAAAAAATAGATGAAGATAAATAATTTCAGAACTCTTTCCACCTTTAATGTAACCTATAAACTGTACAACTCAGTTGAACAACAAACTGAAATCTTTTAGGTGGAGGGAAGTAAAAATAAAAAATAAAATCATATGGTTCCATAAGTGTGCACACCCTTAAACGATTACTTTGTTGAAGCACCTTTTGATTTGATTACAGAACTGTCTTTTTGCCCACTCTTCCTTGCAAAAACAGTCCAAATCTGTCAGATTGCGAGGGCATCTCCTGTGCACAGGCTTCTTCAGATCACCCCACAGATTTTCAATCAGATTCAGGTCTGGGCTCTGGCTGGGCCATTTCAAAACTTTAATCTTCTTCTGGTGAAGCCATTACTTTGTTGATTTGGATGTATGCTTTGGGTTGTTATCATGCTGAAAGATGTTTAAGCTGAGAAAATGTACCATTTTAAGAAAAAAATAAGATAATTTTGAAATTGATAGCAGTATCACGTCTCAAAAAAGTTGGGACAGGGCAACAAAAAGCTGGCAAAGTAAGTGGTACAAGGCAGAGCTGGAAGAACATTTTGCAACTAATTAGGTTGCAGGTCAGTAACATGATTGGGTATAAAAATGGCATCTTAGAGAGTTAGAGTGTCTCAGAAGTAAAGATGGGCTAAGGTTTACCAATCTGGGAAAAACTGTCCCCAATAAATTGTCAAACAACTTCAGAATAATTTCTCAGCATAAAATTGCAAAGACTTTAAATATATCATCCTCTAAAAGCAGAAACACAATATTAGATGCTCGTGATCTTTGGGCTCATGATGGCACTGCATTAACCCGTTCGTGCCGGCTGCACGCAAATGTGGCCTAGACGCCGAGTGGCAGTACATTTGCGTTCAATATACAAAATACATATGTGCTGAGAGCGTGCGCCCTACTTGCTCCCAGCACACATGTACGGTACTCACCTAAAGGTCCCGGTCTCCTCTTGCGATCGGGACCTTTCCCGATCATGTGACCGCCGTGACATCGTGTCACAGCGGTCACATGACACTAAGCCCTGCCCCATCCCGCCCACCTCCCATTGCAGAAACTCCTCTTCATGCCGGGACGATCCGGCGTGAAGGGGTTAAAAACAGGCATGATTCTGTGATGGGCATCACTGCATGGGCCCAAGAATACTTCCAAAAATCATGCCACTGTCTTCTCTGGGCGGACACTCATTTAAAATGGTCTGTTGCAAAGTGTAAAACTGTTCTGTGGTCAGATGAATCAAAATTTTAAACTCTTCCTAAACTAAAGAGGAAAGGGACTTTCTGGCTTGCTATTAGTTCTCAGGTCAAAAGCCCGCATCTCAGATGGCATTTTGGTGCACCAGTGCATATGGAATGGGCAGCTTGCACATCTGGAGAGGCACCATCAATGCTGAAAGATATATCCAGGTTTTAAAGCAACATATGCTCAGACAAGAAAGGCATGACATTCCTCCCCCAACACTCCAGCAACTGGTCTCCTCAATTCCCAGATGTACAGAGTACTGTTAAAAGAAGAGGGGATGCTACACTGTGGTAAATATGGCCCTTTCTCAATCTGTCTGGAATTGTGAATGTTCTTTTTGTTGCCCTATGCCAACTTTTTTGAGATATGTTGCTGCCATCAATTTCAAAATTATCTTATTTTTTTTCCTAAAATGATACTTTTTCTCAGTTTAAACTTTTGATATGTTTTCTCTTTTCTGTTGTGAATAAAATATGGGTTATGAAATTTTCAAATCCTTGCATTCTGATTTTACGTCGATTTTACATAGCATCCCAGCTTCTTTGGAATTGGGGTTGTATATTCTTGGTTAAAATGCTAAACATAGGCCTTTAAAATGTTTGAAAAATATTTTAAGAAATATGCTGTGACATAAAAGTACTACTCAAAATTTGCCAATATTGTGAACCTGTATAATTGTACTGAGATTTTAATATCTTTAAGAGACAGTACATTTAAATGAGCTGTGAGTGTTCCCCATGAAGATTTCTGAGTCTAATTACTTAAATTTCTGACAGGATTGGATAGACAACGGTCCACCTAAAGTGTTCTGGATATCAGGATTTTATTTCACCCAATCATTTCTGACGGGCGTTTCCCAGAATTATGCTAGAAAATATACAATTCCTATTGACCATATTGGATTTCAGTATGAGGTAAGAAGATGTATTTTGCATTTTGAGCATGTGCTGTTTATTTGTACACTGATTCTGGTTTCAGTGATTTATTTAATGTGGTGGAGATGATCTACGCAAACAAAAACAGGCAATTTTTTAACATCTGGAGATTTCAAAAGCTATAAATTGTATACAGTATGGGTACACGGCATTATTTATTTAAAGATGTCAAAGACTCCCTGAGTAAATCAAAGGCTTCCATTATATACTGTATAACATAATACTAGAGGCAATGTTGTGTTTTTTTAAATGCAATTAAATAGTTTCATTATTTATTACTTGCTTTAGGTCTCATACATTTGGGATGGCCCTGTTGTAACCTTAGAAGCATTATTTAATACTGCTATAGGGCGGCACGGTTCCGCAAAATCACATTTACAGTTAGGTCCATATATATTTGGACACAGGCACAATTTTAGTTTTTTTCAGGTATTTACCAAAACATATTCAAGCTAATGTTATATAATGGATATAAGCTGAAAGTGCACACTCTCACATTTGAGGGTATGTACATCCAAATAGGAGGAAGGGTTTAGGAAGTAACCATCCCCCCTTTTTCAAGGGACCAAAAGTGATTGGACAATTGAGTCAAAAGCTGTTTCATGGCCAGGTGTGGGTATACTCCTTTATTATTTCTTCATCAATTAAGCAGGTAAAAGGTCTGGAGCTGATTCTAAGTGTGGTATTTGCATTTGGAATCTATTGCTGTGAACCTACATCATGCGTTCAAAGGATCTGTCCATGCAAGTGAAAAAGGCCATTGTAAGGCTTCAAAAATGAAACAAATCCATCAGAGAGATAGCAGCAACATTAGAAGTGGCCAAATCAACAGTTTGGTACATTCTGAGGAAAGAAGAACGCACATGTGAGCTCAGCAACATAAAAAGGCATGGACGTCTACAGAAGACAACAGTGGTGGATGATTGCAGGACCTCTCTATGGTAAAGAAAAACCCATTCACAACATCCAGACAAGTGAAGGACACTCTCCGGGAGGTGGGCGTACCATTGTCAAAGTCTACAATCAAGAGAAGACTTCACAAGAGCAAAAACAGAGGGTTCACCACAAGGTGCAAACCATTCATAAGCCTGAAGAATAGAAAAGCCAGATTAGACTTTGCCAAACAGCAAAACATCTAAAATAGCCAGACCAGTTCTGGAAACACATTCTTTGGACGGATGAAATTAAGACTAATCTGTACCAGAATGACGGGAAGAAAAAGTGTGGACAAGGCTTGGAACAACTCATGGTCCAAAGCACACAACGTCATCTGTAAAACATGGTGGAGGTTGTGTGATGGCATTGCATGCATGGCTTCCAGTGGCACTGGGTCATTGGTGTTGATAAAGTGATAGAAGACAGAAGCAGCCGGATTAATTCTGCAGTGTTTAGAGATATATTGTCAGCCCAGAATCAGCCAAATGCAGCAAAGTTGATTGGATGGCGCTTCACAGTACAGATGGACAATGATCCAAAACACACTGCAAAAGCAACCCAGGAGCTTTTGAAGGAAAAGAAGTGGAATATTCTGCAATGGCGGAGTCAATCACCTGATCTCAACCCAATTGAGCATGCATTTCACTTGCTGAAGGCAAAACTAAAGGCAGAAAGGCCCACAAACAAAGAACAACTGAAGACAGCTGCAGTTAGAGCCTGGCAAAGCATCAGAAAGGAGGAAACCCAGTCTTTGGTAAGGTCCATGGGTTCCAGACTTCAGGCAGTCATTGCCAGTAAAGGATTCTCAACAAAAGGTTAAAAATGAACATTTTATTTATGATTATATTCAATTGTCCAATTACTTTTGGTTCATTGAAAAAGGAGGGATGGCTACTCTTAAGAGCTGTAATTCCTAAACCCTTCCTCCAATTCAGATGTACATACCCTCAAATTAACCTGAGAGTGTGCACTTTCAGCCCATATCCATTATATAACTAAAGCTTGAATATGTTTTGGTAAATGCCTGAAAATAATATTGTGCCTGTGTCCAAATATATTTGGACCTAACTGTGATTTTGCAGCTCTGGGTAGGGGGCACGCCGCCATTCGCAGCCTTGGCTGGAAATCACCGGGTCATGGCCAGTGATTCCCCGCTGGCACCTGCCGATCGCTTAGTATCACTGACAGGTGAGAGACCTGTGTATAAATAACACAGATCTCTCCCCTGTCAGCTCCTGCACACCACTTTGTATGGATCTGCAGTGCCATACAAAGCAGTGTGCTTACAGTGTAAGCACACACACACAGCACACAGTTAACCCTTTGATCACCCAACATGTTAACCCCTTCCTGCCCAGTGCCATTAGTACAGTGTCAGTGCTTTTTAGTAGCACTGATCACTGTATTGGTGTCACTGGGGATGTCAGTGACACTAAGTCAGTTCCCCCCAGTGTCCAGATGCCTGCTGCAGTCCCACTATAAGTCGCTGATCACCACCATTACTAGTAAAAATACATAAATAAATAAAATTCCAGTATCTATACCACCATTTTTTAAATGCTAGAACGTTCACGTAAACCAATTAATTTACACATATTGATATTTTTTTTAGTAATATGTAGCAGAATACATTTTGGCCTAAATTTATGATGAAATTTGCTTTTTTTAAAAAAATTTTACTGCATATGTTTTATAGCAAAAAGTCAAAAATATAGTTTTTTTTTTCAAAATTGTCAGTTTTTGCTTATAGCACAAAAAAAATAAAAAATGCACAGATGATCATATACCACCGAAAGAAAGCTCTATTTGTGGGAAAAAAGGACATACGGTGGCAAGAAAAAGTATGTGAACCCCTTGGGATTACGTGGAGTTTTGCATGAATTGGGCATAAAATGTGCTCTGAACGTCATCTAAGTCACAACAATAGAAGAACACAGTCTGCTGAACATAATACTACACAAACATTAGATGTTGCCATGGTTTAATTGCACATAACATGTAAACATTCACAGTGCAGGGAGGAAAAAGTGAACCTTTGGACTTAATAACTGGTTGACCCTCCTTTGGCAGCAATAACCTCAACCAAACATTTCCTGTAGTTGCAGATCAGACCTGCACAACGATCTGGAGTAATTTTGGACAACTCCTCTTCACAAAACTGTTTCAGTGTAGCAATATTCTTGGGATGTCTGGTGTGAATCGCTCTCTTAAGGTCATGCCACAGCATTTCAATCAGGTTGAGGTCAGGACTCTGACTGGGCCACTCCAGAAGGCGTATTCTGTGCTGTTGCAGCCATTGTTTTGTTGAATTACTTGTATGCTTTGGGTCATTGTCCTGTTGCATCACCCATGCTCTGCAGAACTTCAGTTGGCGGACAGATGGTCGTATGTTTTCCTGCAAAATGTCTTGATAAACTCTGGAATTCATTTTCCCATCAATGACAACAATCCGTCCAGGCCCTGAGGCAGCAAAGCAGCCCCAAACCATGATGCTCCCTCTGCCATGTTTTACAGTGGGGGTGAGGTGCCTTTTTTTCTCCACACATAGTGTTGTGTGTTCTTCCCAAACAACTCAATCTTGGTTTCATCTGTCCACAGTATATTTTGCCAGTAGTGCTGTGGAACATCCAGGTGCTCTTTTGCAAACTTCAAACGTGCTGCAATATTCTTTTTGGACAGCAATGGCTTCCTCCGTGGTGTCCTCCCATGTACTCCATTCTTGTTTAATGTTTTCCTTATTGTAGATGTGTCAACAAAAATGTTAGCATGTGCCAGAGATTTCTGTAGGTCTTTAGCTGACATTCTGGGATTCTTCTTTACCTCATGCAGCATTCTGCGCTGTGCACTTGCAGTCTCCCACGCCTAGGGAGAGTAGCAACAGTGCTAAACTTTCTCCATTTGTAGACAATCTGTCTTACCGTGGACACATGAACATCAAGGCTTTTGGAGATACTTTTGTAACCCTTTCCAGCTTCATGCAAGTCAACAATTCTTGATCGTAGGTCTTCTGAGAGCTCTTTTCTGCGAGGCATGGTTCACATCAGACAGTGCTTCTTGAAACCAGTAAACCCAAAACAGGTGTGTGTTTTTTAAGAGCAGGACAGCTGTCAGCAACACATCCAATATCATCACACTGATTGGAGTCAAGGTTGGCTCACTCCTGGCTCCAATTAGCTCTGGGAGAAGTCATTAAGCTAGAGCCTCACATACTTTTTCCTCCCTGCACTGTGAATGTTTACATGTTATGTGCAATTAAACCATGGCAACATCTAATGTTTGTGTAGTATTATGTTCAGCAGACTGTGTTCTTCTATTGTTGTGACTTAGATGACGTTCAGAGCACATTTTATGCCCAATTCATGCAAAACTCCACGTAATCCCAAGGGGTTCACATACTTTTTCTTGCAACTGTAAATTTAATTTGGGTGCAGGGTTGCATGAGCACGTAATTGTCAGTTAAAGTAACACAGTGCCATATCGCAAAAATGTCCAAGTGGTTAATCAAAGATTGCCACAAAATGTTGTCTGCATTCTTAAATGATGAAAGGATGGCTCCCTCAAAGGCCAATAGCACATTGATTGATTTGCCTTTGTACTATACAATATATGGGAACTGCCTGTATAATCATTGAAGATCCCCCACTGTATCCTCACAGCACACTTTCCCACATGGGTGCCTTTACTTTTGCTAGAGCAAGATTCTTTTTCATATGTTGATTTCAGCTTCTTTTATAGCCCTAGTAACATATGCATAAACACACAACTGGGCTGATTACCCATGGCTAGTGAAAAGGAAAGTGTCAGCTTTTTTCAGATTTAGGTCAGAAAATGGAAGACGTGATTAGTTTATGGGAGACATAAACCACTTCCTTCTGTTTTTATAAGCTGGTTCCACTGTCACAAGTTAAAGAAAAGGTGGCTGATTTTTTTTATATCTCTAGAACAAATATGACTAGGACAGTAGAAAAAATGTAAAGAAAATCTGATTGGATGATATAATCTGGCAATTATTAAAATGTTCAGATTCACCATTTCTAAGAAAAGTTTAGATGTTGAAATTTTCTAATGAAAATGAGGAGACATCACTCTTGAATATAGATCTTGTTTAGGATGAAAAAGTAGACAAACTAGCAATATTGCAGAAGTGTAGGAAATACAAGTATCTGCTTCAACTATGAAAGCATTTTCTGTCTCCTGAACCCTTGGATTGATTGACCCAGACTGTACACAGAAATTCAGCATAGGTCTGTGCAAAGTCCTGTGCCTGTTATTCAACAGTCAACTTCCTGAACCTCGTAAAGGCTCTGACATTTGACTGAACGGTTTTGGGGTTTAGTCTTGCAAAGGCTGGTGCTTAGTGCTAATTTGGAAGAAAATCATGTTTAGAACCTGAGCCTTGAATTCAGGGGTCTATGTATAGACAAAACTTGCACAAAGTTTTTTTGGGTTTTTTTTAACTAAAATTTGTTCATATGTAACATTTTATTACATTTGCAGAAGGAGACTGGGGAATTATAAACTACATTAGTTCATATAATAAAATATTTTTCATCATCATGTTAATGAAAACCTGGCTTTTTCACATGCATACAGTGACTAAATCACACTGCTTTAACCACTTGTCCTTTGGAAGGTTTTATCCCCTTTATGACTAGGCCGTTGTTTGCTATTTAGCACTTTGCTACTTTAGCTGGCAATGATTCGGTCATGCAACACTGTACCCAAGGAAATTTATATAATTTTTTTTCACACAAAGAGAGCTTTCTTTGGATGGTATTTGATCACCACTGGGTATTTTATTTTTTTATTCTATAAACTTAAATAAAAGCAACATTTTATATATATATATATATATATATATATATACTGTATATATATATTCTACTTTGTTATAAAACATATCCAATAGAAAAATCAAAACCTCAAATGTCTTCAAACATTTAGGCCAAAATGTATTCTGCTACATCTTTGGTAAAAAAAAATAAAATCACCATATTTGTATATTAATTGTGTGAAAGTTATAGCTACTACAAACTGCTACAGACACTGTACTTGTAATGGCGGGGATTAGCGACTTATAGTGGGACTGTGTTAGTGTGGCAGGCAATCTGGCACTAGCAGACACTCTCTGGGAGGGACACTGACTGACGTTGCTAGTGACTAATACAGTAAGCAGGTATAATACTGTAAACTGTACCAATGACACTGGCTGGGAACATCAAGAAGCTACCAAGAGGTTAATTGTATGCCTAACAAGTGTAATGTGTGCTGCTTTTACTCACAGATCTGGCTGTTTTTCTTTCTGCTTTTCAGGGAGAAGAAGTAGCCCAATCACTGTTCTGTGTGTTTGTAAACACAGAAGTCTGTGCTGTAATTGGACACAGCTGATCAGCAGGTTTCAGCCAAAATCATTCGCTGACACCTGCTGACAAACCCAGAAGGAAGCTGGTAACATACTAGTACGTTGCTGTGCATGCAGCTGCCACCTGCTCACAGTACATTCACTGTGAGCAGGTCGGCAAGTGGTTAACCATACTTATTGAGCCACCCTCACCTTAGATGAGCCACACCCACTTTTACCAAAATCCAGCCTCAAGTTTACCATAATATATGGGAGCTGCCATTGTAGACCTCCAGGTCATTGTCTTGGTTGTTACTTCACTGTTAGGTACATCTCCTGACCTGAAACAAACAATAGCAGCGTCAATATGTCTTTGCAGGTTCATTTTAACCCCTTCCCACCAACGTCACACAAATATGCAGCCTTGCAGAACTGGGCTTTTTTCCATGGGGGTGCATATTTGCATACTTGTGTTTCTGCTGGGAGCGCACCGCACAACATGCTCCCAGCACAAAGACCGGGGTGTCACTGAGAGCCCCGGGTCCAGTTCTAATGATCGGGACCCGGGACTCCCAATTCTGGGTCACATGATCGCTGTGATAGCCTCTGATCAGCTGTCACAGTGATCAGTCACTGTGCAGCCCGGCCCCCTTGTTTTTTTTTTCTCTCTGACTGGAGGAGAGAGATACACTGTATCTCTTGCCTTCCTTGCATAGAGAAAAAAAAACAACTGTTTGTTTTTAAATAAATATTTAAAAAATAAAGAAAAAATACCTCGATCAAGGTTTGAACTAGTTCATTGCCAGGGTTAGTGTTTGGGTCAAGGTCAGGGTCAAAGGTCAGGATTTTTTTTTTCTTTTTTGCTTTAAATTGGTGTCAATGTCAGTGTGTTTTAGGTAAAGAAACCAAAAAATGGGCACTATTGTTTCTGGGCTGTACTGTGGGTACAAACAACAAATATCATACACATATATGGTATCGCTTCGACTGTCTACAGCTGGAAACTTTATTTTGGGTTGTTCTGGCGGTAGGTTATGGTAGTAACAAGAAACACACAGCTAAATTAAATATTTAATTTTTTTTTCTTTTTTTCACTATTTTGGATCAGTTTTCCTTTGATAATAAAAAAGAGTCAGGAGATATCCATTACCATTTACCACCAAATGAAAGCCCAATGTGTCCTGAAAAAAACAAGGTATAATTCACCTGGATGTACAAAGTAGTTGTGTAGTGATGATATGTACGGTTTTACTAACACGTCAAAGTGGCAAAATTGTGCTTAGGCGGTAAGATTTGTTTTACCCTTAGGCATGAAGGGGTTAAGACACCAGGGAGGAGGTCTACACCAGAGGATAAATCCCTCTTTACTGTACATACATTTACATGCATCTGGATGAACAACAGGCTGACACCAACAACCTTAGTCACAGTAAAGAGGTCTGGAGCCAAACACATTGACTCCCATCTGGGGACCACTGTTATTTTACTAATTTGTCAAAAACTAGAAAAAATTGTTTCCTTCCAAATCTAAGGGTAAAAGAAAGAAGGCCAACATACTGTATATGAAGCACACTGATATTTGAATTTTAATGTAAACATTGTTATATGAATTGTCCACAAGCATTAACACTGTTTCTGCGCTGGACGTGTTCTTGTAGGAGACGTGAAAATCTAGAAATGCATCAACATTGGTGAACCACACAGTTGGAAAAGCAATGTGTGACAAACCCAGCTTAATAAGACAGAATGTGCTAAAAACAGTGCAATTCACTTTGGAGATCCTTTGCAACCCCTTTGAATCTGTTAAAACACAAGAATAGCTAACTTTATAGCTCCTAGCAGTGTGCATAAAAACACTTACACAAGCTGGTGGTGATCACTCATCCCCTCCACCCAAGTCTATTTATCCATGTTGGAAAATTTGTATCTACTCTTGCAAAAAGCCTCACCAACTCTTAGCACTTCTTTACACCCTACACCTTTTTTTTATCCTTAAGGCTTGGTTCACATCTGTGCTGTGGTGCAGCTGTGGATCCACACAAAAATCCATGCAGCCGCACCACCCGCACAGAGAAATGAGGACCCACAGGGGGGTGCCATTAGTTCTAATGACACACCGCCCGCACTGGAAAACGCAACCGTACTGGGAACCGAGTTTCCCATGCAGGCTGCATTTTCAGAAGAAGTGCAGGGACTTCCCTGTGTGTCACATGGCACGGGAGTCCATTGAAATGAATGGGCTCTCTTGCCCACGCAAAACGTGGCTCGCACGGCCGCATATATGTGAAGACCCCATTCACACTTGAGTGTTTTTCAGCTCAAAGTTCAAAAATGTTCAACAAGTAAAATCCCATTATTTCCAATGGCACCTGTTCACACTTGAGGGTTTTGTCGCCTTTGGCAAAATGGCTGTCACTTAGAAAAGTCCTTGTGCTACTTTTCAGGCAGATCTGAGCATTTTTTTCCCACATAGACTTGAATGGAAAATGCCTGAACAGTGGGAATTTCTATTGGCCACAGCAAAAACACCTAAATGAAAAAACACCTATAATATCTGCACATCTGCTAAAAAAAAACACTCAAAGGGCACTTTAAAAAACACTCAGCTTAGTGTGAATGGAAGTGAGGGGGGGGGGATCCTATGTACTAATACAAAAAATAACAAATATTCTGGATTCAAAAACTTTGCTCAATTTAAACATTTTACTTTGTTCCACTATGAAAACATTTAACCACTTGCCCTCCAGAGGATTTACCCCCCTTCCTGGCCAGGACATTTTTTGCGATACGGCGCTGCTTTAATTGACAATTGCGCAGTCATGCAGCGCTGCACCCAAATTAAATTTACATCCTTTTTTCTCCCACAAATAGAGCTTTCTTTCGATTGTATTTGATTGCCTCTGCATTTTTATTTTTTGCGCTATAAACAAACAAAAAAAAACAGTATTTTTGACTTTTTGCTATTAAACATCCAGTAAAAAAAATGTAAAATCAAATTTTGGTATAAATTTACACCAAAATGTACTCTGCTACATGTCTTTGCAAAAAAAAATCCAAATACGTTAAACTACGTGGTTTATGTGAAAGTTATAGCGTTTCCAAACAGCGATATATATCCTGGAATTTTTTTTTTCTAGTAATGGCGGCGATCAGTGACTTATAGCAAGACTGCAGCGGGCATTCTGACACTGGGGGGAACTCACTTGGTGTCACTGACATCCCCAGTGATACCAATACAGTACTAATAAAAAGCACTGACATTGTACTAATTGCACTGGGCAGGAAGGGGTTAACATCTGGGGCAATCAAAGGGTTAACTATATGTTGTTTCACAGTATGCCGTGTGAGTGCTTTACACTGTAAGCACACTGCTTTGTGTGACTCTGCTATGCAGAGCCATACAAAGCAGTGTGCAGGAGCTGATAGGGGAAAGTTCTGTGTTGTTTATACACAGGTCTCTCCCCCGTTGGAGATATTCAGTGATCACTGGGTCCCGGCGAGTAATCACCATCCAGAACCCGGTGATTGACAGCCGAGGCTGCAAATGGCGTAATTTTGCGCACCTGTGCTGTCCTGTAGCAGTATTTCTGTTATAGGGCAACGCGGAACCGGATAATAAGATTCAATTACAACTGTATGCTTATAATATTATTATACAGGATTTATATAGTGCAGTTTGCGCAGCGCTTTACAAAATGAAGGTAGACATTACAGTCACAATACAGTTTGGTACAAGAGGAAACAGAGGGCCCTGCTCGTTAGAGCTTACAGTCCTTCCATATAACCCTCTGCAATTATGTAAAAAGATTTAGAAGTATTGCGTATTATGATCTACGTTTACTGGCACAGTGTATAATATCATTATGTGCATTCAACTCATTGCAAGAGCTGTAAAAACCACTGTTCCCAATTTAAAGTCGAGATATTACATATAGCATGAACTTAAAAGGTTATCACGCATGGACATAAGTGCAATGGAGACCAGGAGGGTGTAGGCTGTTAGTTAACCTTTTCTTTTTTGAAAAGGTGAACTAACCCAACAAGGCTCCATATAATGTGTCAATCCACTAAGCATAGCCTATATAAGTTTATATCTCATGTATAACTCTCCATTTATATCAAAGATAATAAGGTCATTTGCTGTCATAGGACACTGGGATAATCCATGTAACGAACCATACATCCAAGTGCAGGTGGAACACAGTTATTAGCATCCACTCCTCTCTGAGAAAGAAAGTTTTCCCGGTAACACAGGAATACGAATAGATCGTGGGTTTGCATCAATCCAGTATATCATATCACAGGAATATCTTCAATAAAACATAACATGCTATGAGACAAGCCGTTTACAAATAATATATATAAAAACTGTAAACTGCTAAATCCCTTGTGATTCTGTCTATTTGTAGTGTACTGATTATGTCTAGATTTGTTTGTAGGTGAGGAATCACATGCAGCTTTCTATAATATACAATATAGTATGACTTATTCATGCGACTTCTCTTGTAAGCTGGTCCCACAAATGTCCTCAGCTGATCAGTGTTCACTTCAAAGAGCTGTTTAGCAATTTCAGTAGTATAAAGTTTATGAGTCAAAGTATTTACTTGGAAAGTCATGTAATGTACCTGATATTTGAGTGCAGATGGAACACAATTGACATCCAGCTTCCGTGTGGCAGCCACTTCCTCTGGGGAAAAGGGTCTGCCTGGTAACAAGGGAATTTGAATCTATCATAGATGTTGCATCAAAAACACATGAATATCCTGATAGAAAAACTTTTAACATTCAATGCGACAGCTTGTTGTGTAGTCTTTATTACTTAGCTCTTTACCACCAGTGATGTCATCAGTGTGCAGCCCTGTTACTGCACACTCAGGCAGGTACCTGATGGCAACTTTAGGAAGGAGGAGGCAGGAGTGACTGGAGCGGTGTATTTTATTGCTGTTTCCACAGCTTGTTGTGTGCTGTAAGTATGTAATCCCAAATCAGATTGCAATGTCTTTGATAGCATACATGACTTTTTCATGGGAGTTCCACCATAAGCATGTCTCATACATAAACCCAGTTATTCCATGTTTGCTTCAGTTGGCTTCGCAGCTTGTTACTTACCAATATAGTAGAGTTCATTAATCAAACAACAATTTAAATGTCTCTCCAGCCCTATTATTCACAACTCAAGTCAATATTCATATGTAGCAGTATTGCATAAACCACAGTACTTGGACAACTTCTATGTGAAAGGAACTATCTCAGTAACCCCACCGGTTTTGCTGGAACCATGTCAGTTGCCTCAGGAGAATGGGAATACATGTGTCCCAGCACCCTTCCCTTAAATGGTGCCTGCTGGTGTCTGTTTGCACCACATTCTCCATCCTGCATATCAGACCTCTCATGGTGCACCTTGAAAGAGAACTCTGGACCAACTATATGCAATCAAAATGTGCCGGTAGTAGGCTATACAAGCCCGGAGGTGACCTTATAATTTTTATTATATATTATTTGTGCACCGGTGGGCACACATTCACAATGGTTTAACCCCTGATGACGCTGTGAATTTAGCAGTGAAACACAATGGCTTTTTTGTGTCAGTTGGGGAAATTATTTTGATTTGCTGCTTTTTCAGTTTGGAAGGTGACCTTTTAAGGAATTAATATAGGGCCTTAATCTACACTGAAGAAGGCAAGTGAAGGATATTTTTAAGAGTTATGGAAAGTTAATTTATGTAGAATAATGATTTGATTGCTTTCATCCTGTAAGGGAAGAAGGCTGTGAATTAGGTAGACATGAAATAAACTGAGATGAGAATATAGTTATAAGATTTGAGAAAGTTGAGTAATTATTATTATTATAATACAGTATTTATAAAGCGCCAATAGTTCGCTCAGCACTGTACATTACAATGGGGGACAGAACAATAACAATACAATACAATGCAAAACATGAGGGGATCGAGGGCCCTGCTCTTTCGAGCTTACAATCTAGGAGGAAAGTAATCATTATATGTAGATACAGCAGTTAAAGTAAGATTGGGACTGCCTAAATAAACATTGGTAACCGCTGAAAGTCACCTTCCAATATAGTACGCACAAACACAATTGAAGTTCTACACATCCTAATACATGAGAAAATAAAATTTATTATCTACTGTGATGGGACTAGACATGCATAGAGGAAATGTATGTTGTAAATTTTATGTGAAAATAACAAATATATATATAGTAATAACTAATATGTTATATCCAGCATGTTTCAAATTAATTCCACTATAAATTGTTAACATCTTATACACACGCACATACTCACTCATTAAGAACAATAAGAAAAAAAATTAGATTGCACTTTATAGGTTTGGAGTAAGACTCAATTTGCCATTTAAACCTAAAGGTACTGTGTCATTCAGTCACAGTAGCTATATCCATTTACTTTCTTTTTGCAATACTTTTTTTTACATAGTTAGTCTGTCTGAAAAAAGCCAAAATTCCATCCAGTTCAACCATTAAAAATAAAAGTTATAATCCTATATCCACAGTTGATCCAGAGGAAAGCAAAAAAAAAAAATAGCAAACCACGATCCAATTTGCTCCTGCAGGGGAAAAAAATCCTTCCTGATCCCCGAGAGGCAATCGGATCAACTTTACCTATAAATGATAGTATCCAGTTATATTATGTGCATCTCGGAAAGAATCCAGGCCTTTTTTAAAACAATCCACTGAGCTGGCCAGAACCAACTCTTGAGGGAGACTATTCCACATTTTCTTACCGTGAAGAAATCTTTCCATATTTGGAGATTAAATCTCTTTTCCTCCAGACATAAAGAGTGCCCCCTTGTCTACAACTCTTCCTTTTTTACCAGGGAGACACCCCATCTAATAAAAGCTAGGCAACTAACCACACTGCCTCCATGTTCGAGGACAAAATGTCTTACTACTGAAGACATTAAACTATTCAAAAACAGAACATTGATACAACTTCTGCCATAGCATAATCCTACATATTAAATACATATTTAGCTGGCCCGTAGTGTTAGAATGATCCTTTATCTGACCAGTTCCTGTGCTATCTAGATTAATTTCTATTTTAAAAGTTGATGTAGTATTATGGTTGCTTTGGCTACCCACAATGCTTTTCCTTTAAATTTTCAGGGTGTTCTGTATACATCTGTATAAATTTCCCTCTGTCATCATTTCAGGTGACCAGTTACGAGCACACCATAGACACATCTCCAGAAGATGGTGCGTACATCAGAGGACTCTTCTTAGAGGGCGCACGCTGGGACAGACAAGAAATGCAAATTGGAGAATCTCTTCCCAAAATCCTGTATGATCCTCTACCTGTCATATGGCTGAAACCAGGAGAAAGTGCAAAATTTGAGCACAAAAACTCATACTTCTGTCCTATATATAAAACCAGTGCTAGGCGGGGAACGCTCTCAACCACTGGCCATTCCACCAACTATGTCCTCTCTATAGAACTTCCCACAGACAAACCTCAGAAACATTGGATAAACCGCGGTGTGGCAGCTCTTTGCCAACTTGATGATTAATTTATGTAAAGTGTAGGAATTAACTCTTCCTACTTGTTATTTTATTTGCATTACTACTGTACACATTCTGTTTGATACATTTCAGATGTCCAATAGTATGTGCCTTAAAAAAAAAATCAGTCTTCTGTGTACTAATGGTTGTACAAATCTTGACAATAAATTTGAACATAATCCAATTTTGTAGCCAGAGTAAATTCATTTCTCTGCCCTGAGCAACATGCCTGACAATGCCTTTCATATACTTTTACCTTATTAGCATGTATCCGAGATAAAAATTAGCTATACCTACATAGCCACACCTAGATTTGTAGGGTGTTTTATTATTTAACACTTTCGGTGATCTCTCACTATGCTTTAACAGTTGTAAGATGTGTTGCAAAGACCATACACTCGTACATTTATTTTAAGTGGTTTCTCCTGGGTTTTCATAACCAGTTTTATTCTTTGGCAGCAAAGTAGAACACAGAGACTTCCATCAAAGTGGTACATAAAACAGAACAAAAAACTTTCAGCCTCCAGTAAATCATAGTCCCACAAGGATGCATCAAATAGGAGTTGCAGAAAATACATTATTGCTTATCTCTATGGGCTTGTTCAGAGGTCAGTTAGTTAAAAAGTATTGAGACTAAAAGATTATCCAAATCAGGCAAGAAATTATTTTCAGACAGAGAGCTCAGAAATAGTAAGCCAACATGTGTTCTTATAGCAGATTTTCTTCTGTGACCCATTTGGGGAAG